>NW_026712246.1:446190-815362 GCF_030504385.1 Musca domestica | reverse complement strand
AATCCGAAAGTAGGTTATGAGCAAAGCGGGATGGAAAGCTGATAATGATTTATCAGTAGGATACTTTATTTTTGTGTACCCTTAAACCGTCTACTGGGTTCGCAGAGGACTTTGATAAAGTAATTTGCAACAGCAAGCATGACTGATTCTTTTGCGTAGTGCCAACGATAAAATGTTTGTTATTCAACCAGGATACGGAGGAAATTAAACTCACCATAAACAAATGTTGTATGGAAAAGTACAACACATTCAATTATCAGACTATAGAAAAAATCAGCTTCTTGAAACTATTAAGGATGGAAAGCGTTGCCTGTAGCATTCCGCAGCTGGGACTGCTACTTTAACCAACTTTTGCTGGTGGAAGACAACACAGTTGGAGTGTAAATTGTCTGTCAATCATGAAGACCACGATATGTTGCTTTGATATTTGAAAAAGACAACAAGCTGGAACATTGCGAACTTAAAAACTCAAAGTTCACTGAACTCTGAAACCTATCCTTACGATGATTTGAATGTAAAGTTCGAAGAAAATGGCTATGCAGTACTATGGACATGTATACAAGTTTCAACAATCATATTACATGAGGGAGCCACAACCACTTCTTACATATGCAAGTTTTAAAGACAAGCCCATCGCCGTTATTGACATTAGCAATCAAAAACGAAGCTGTTAAGATGACCCTCGATTTAAAAATCCAATTTGAAACCAATAAACCAATTCCACAAAACACTCTGCGTACTGTTAATTATACATGATCGTTCTGGTCGAGTCCGTTCCATTAACAGAATTGTACGAAAAGTAGTATAATCTATTTTATACTCACCTTGCAAGAATATTCAATAAACGCAATTTACAAAAATTTATAAACAAAAATTTTGTTTTATTTTATAATAAGAATAGTTAAAGACTAGTTAAAATATAATACACTTATATTACTTAAAAATTAACATTTGTGTTGGCGAGAAAATATTATATGATGACATTTATAGTGAGTAAAGACAATTAATTAATATTATTACTATGCTCTTTTATCTATATATTGAAACTTAAATCATAATTAATTTATATTTAATCCAAGTCCATTGAGACAGATTCATTTGAGTTATTTGCATTTGTTTCATGAAGGTTATTTAATCTATAGTGGCCCCAAGCATAGGTGTGAATACCATCCTCTAGAATAAATCGTTTATCATCTTGATGGCTTAGCGATATTTTAGTAATTTTGTCTGTTATATTGTAGCTGCCTTGACCTAAACGAAAACTGGTACCGTAAAAAAACCTTTTTGTTATAAAGACATTCTCGATATTTATCTATAGTATACTTTTTTAGGACCGACTTTTTAACATCCCTTAGATTTTTTTACTTCTTCGCTATCAACTACATTGATGGCATACATTTTAGGACGAAGGCCTACAAATTCAACCATTGTTTTTTCCGTCATTCTCATCTTTCATCATGCCAAGTTTTTTCTTATTAATTAGAGGAAGTTTATATTTATTTTCTTTTGAAAACCCTGAGGTGTCAAATCTAGCCAATATTCATCTAAAGATAATTCGGACTACAAATTCCGTCCGTAAAATGTTAATGAACGAATCTGTATCCATATAATTTAGAATAAAATCCTCACCAAATTTCACTTTTAGAAAATCATACAGAAAATCATACATCACCCACTTGATAAATCTAATATGCAGAACCCTAAGTACAATGGTCTATCATATTTTACTCTGACATTCCTAATTTGAATAGCAACCATATTTCGGAGAATATCGAAAGGCTGTGAAATTTGGCTTCGAGATTAATTTACTAGCAACATTCCTTCTTCTTGGTTTGCCTCATCTACCCACATTGTCACAATTTCACAGTTTTTTCTTTGTCGATATTCTCCATTGTCTTACCGAATGAAGAGTTATTCAATAATTTAAAAAAACTCTTTTTCAAAGGCATTTTCAGCCTTTTCCCTATGTCATTATTCTTCAGTATGTAAGGAGCTAACCAAGCGCTTTGTGTGAAAGCCAAACTCTATGGACTTTCTTAAGAATAGTCCATGTTTCAGAGATTGCTTAAGTAATTTGTAGTGTATGGTGTATGATGTTTTGTCAGTAAATCTGCAATAAGTTTTTCAGTTTTTGAGCCCTCAACACACTTTTTCTTCCGCCAAAAAGGTAAATCGTTAGTTTGTCGTGAAGGTGCGGTGGATATTCAATATCAACCTCTAAAATAAAACCAGTAGGAGCGTTGTCAGGAATAGATACTATTACAGCTGGATCATTGAATTTCTCCATTTCATAACCCTCCACCCATCTAAAATCTTTTCAGGGAGACACTCAGTCATAACTGTACCATATAATTATTACATCCAATAATAGATATTTACTCTGGTTTGGCACTATTATAATTGGGAGCATCTTCATTATTTGCTACCGAGTGTCTGTTTGAGCACTGAGTAAGCCCTCCACCGAATACCCATTTTTGCAGAAGAAATTGTACATGTCTATATCTCTGAGTAGCTCAAGTTCGACTTTAGTACATAGTAGCATTGCATCCCAAGATAGAGATGGTGCTGTGAGATATTGACAAGGGTCCAGTTCGTGAATTCGCATACATAAGCTCCTGAAATTTTCAAATACGTCTGCTAAAAGCAAGACATCAGCTTTTAAGTACAAATCCATGTAGTCTTGCATAGTTTGACATCGAAAATGTGACCAAACATTGTTGCATGCCTATAATCGTCTGACGAGCATTCAGTATCTGTCAACTTATTATAAAATTGGTCTATAGGGGGAAGTTGTTTCTCCTTCAATTTTTCAAATGATGAAATATATTCGTAGGGAAATACTCCTTTCCTAGTCATAAGTTCGAATGCTTCATCATCAGGAAAATGAGATCTGACAGCAACAAAAGAATCTCGAGATAAATTCCTTGCTAATTTATCCAAACTAGTAGGCATAAATCGAAAACTATCTAAGAAACGATGCTCTATCTATTCATTTTCTTTTTTTTCACTTTTTTGCCCTCACTTTCCTCTTCTTGCTGGAATTCCTCATCATCTTCCTCACTCGAATCTTCTTCTTCTCCTACAACAACTGTACTTTTTAAAGAACTAGAGTCGGTTGACTCGTTATCCATATTAATGAAAATAAGACATTGAAATATATTTTTCTTTGTTTTGAGGTATGACTCTTATTTCACCTCCAAATTCAACTAACTCTTTAAAGAAGAGGTGACAGTCGTACGAAGAAAAATTGTGGAAATATATTGGAATAAATTTAGGTAGATGATATTGCAGATTGCAATGGTTATGTACCGCACCTCGATATTGCCCCGTTAAGTGACAATGATCTTTCACCTATCGTTACCTAAAATATCGCCACATATACGACAATTTATATCCCTAAGAAAGGCTGTCTCTTCTTCGGGTGTTAGAGTATTCATAGGTTTCGTTTTGGTTAGGTAACTATCATACAAAAATTTACAATCCTGAATTAGTTCTTTCAGAAAACATTTGCTGCGTCGGGACCACTATATATAAATAACTTATTTAAATTTTCATTTAAAACTACATTTAATAAAATAACTAAAAGCACATGGAATATGCTTCTTACCTTTTCCGTTTTTTTTACTCGCCCCATTGTTCTCATCTTCCGGCACGTCTTCCAGTATGCTCTCGGAGTCAGCATAAATTACGAAAGGCACCTTTTCCTTTTTCTTGTGATTGATGAACTTCAATACAGCCTCCTTTTGTTTGGCAGAGTACAGACTACGTTTCACACTGCTTTTTGTGAGTCATACATTTATTTTCATCGTGGAAACATTGTAGACATCCATAACAAAAATAAGCTTTCTCCTTATGACTTGTGAATTGAGACCGCATAAGACTGAAAAAAAAAAGAACAAATACATGATTATTAGAATATGGTTTTGATTGATAAGTTTTTTTTTTTTTTTTAATTACCAAGACATATCCATAACCAAAATGTAATGGAAATGTTCTTCATTGTGCAGCAATATTAAATTAATGTGATTGCTTTTCGTCTCCTTTGTTAAGTAATATGGACCAACGACCGACTTGTTTTCATAACCGAAAACATTTACGCTAATCTCCGGGTTGTTCATTTCAAATTTTTTTTATATATTTAAGACCCAATGGGAAATTTAATTGTTCGAAATTTAGCGATATTCCAGACTGCAGAATAATGACATCTTGGTGTATGTCGATGTTATATGAAGAGGTTATACTCGGATCTCCATATGCAGTTTCTCCCAATGCAACAACCATACACCACTTGAAACAAAAGTCATCATAGTTTTTGATGTTAAGGCACGCACCCTTCTTGTTGCTTAATGATTTCGGAGTTGGAATATAATGTGAGCCACGGGTTAAGTTGGCTCTCAACACATTTATGTCAAGTTTTAAAAGTTTCTCCAGGGCCCAATTAGAGCCTCTTTCTTGGAACTCTTCTGATTTGCTATAATTTCCACACAGTGGTTGAAAACAACCTCTTCCAAATCATCTCCCAGGGTTAATAGCGTTGTTTTTGAAATATGATTAAATATATTTTCAATAGTTAACTCTTTGGAAGTTGAAGGTCCATCTTTTTCATTGTTTGGTTTCACATATAGTCCTTGGAGTTCCATATTAAATTTTATGAGCGTTTTACCGTTTAACTCATTTTTTAAGGTTTTAATTATTAATTCTTTTGAAGCATTAAGAAAATCGATCGGGTACAAAATGTCTTTATTGTTTTGTATCTCATAGCTGAGTATATTTTTGTTAAATGCACTTTTAACAATTTTTATGTCAGAATCCAGATTTTTTCTCACGGTGGATCGATGTTCTTCGCTACGAACGTGTGATCGTATATTATTCACAATTTTATCACAATCACCACAAAACTTTTCCACCTTCACAGCTGATTTATTTTCATGCTGCTGCTTTAGTTTTTCTTGTTGTTGATCCCGATTTTGTTTTATTACATGCTCATCTCCATGATGGTTCTCTAAGTGCAATTCTAAATCGTTTACACTTTCACATAAAACATCACAAAACATACAATGCTTTTCATATGTTTCACAAATCACTTTTTTCCTTGAAATAAAGGCTGCATGACCAACAAATTTTTTGAGACATTATAAAAACTTTTTTAAAATATTAAGAAACGATGCTTATAATCTGTGACTTGTTGAGTACTGAAATTTCTTCCAATCCAATCAATACATTATTGACTACATTTGTAAACAAATAGAAATTCTATGATTGAAGCAGAATTTGTCATGAAACTCTGCAACAACGCTTCCCCCCAAATTCTCATATCCATTTCACAGAAATCCAATTGTTAGTTAATGTAAACAATGGTGTTTCCTTCTTCAAATCCCTTCAATCTTCAATACCGAATTGATGCAGGGTTTGTCATGAAACTCTTTCAGTTTCAATTCTCTCAAATTGCTACATAATGTAAACAAATTCTTCATCGACAAAACTATCAAAAAGCGATCGATATAATGTACCAAAATGCCTGTCCACACAAGAAGAATTTGCTTTGATTGGCTACAGCAGCATTTTTTTAGTGTGTATATGCTACAACATTAATTGGTGGTTAGATGTCGCCTATATCGTTTCGAGGGAAATGACTGGAGAGCCATCTGGACAAAATAATAGAACACACATCTTCTTGTTGACTATGATACTAACCAAATTTGTCTCTGCTATATTCACTTCTCATATGGTGGATCTCTCTAATCCCATTTGATATGATCATATTTCAATAGTTTTGGAGTGTGTCTATGCTACAACATAATTATGGATAGTATAGATAGAACTCACCGTTAGATGTCGCCTATATCGTTTCGATGGGAATAACTGAACATTTTTGAGTCGCTAAAATTATAGACAAATTAAAACAAGTACAACGAAAAGTTAGTTTTGTCTTTTTATCTCATCATGTTTTGCATAGCCAACATGCTGATTTTCGTGTTCAACCCACTCGACTTCGTTATCGTTTTTCAAGAATTTCACTTGATTATTCCGGAATTTTTCGATGTCATTTCTTTGTCTATATTTTCATTTATATTTTCATCTATGCTGAAATTAAAACCCCTGAAATATCAATAATTGCAGCATATTTGTCAATTGAAACTCTTCTATAATATATCACATTATTGAAGTCGATTTCTTGAAATATATGTTTTCAAATAAATTAATAAGCACATTTGACTGCAGTAATCAGCATGTTGACTATGTAAAAGCATTCTGAGAGCCATCTAGATAAAATGATTTTCTTCGATACTTACCTCTTTCAGATGTGTTTCTGCTATATTCACTTCTCACATGTTGAATCTCTTTAGCCCCACTCGATATGATCATAATACATTTTTTTTTTTCGGAGGGTGTCTCTGCTAGTGGTGAATATTAAAACTTGAAATTTCACCATCCCATACACAGTTTGGATTGTGTCTGCGCTAAACTTAGCGCCATCTAGTAGTTCATATTAAAACTAGCAACGCCAACGCCAACAGCCCCAATAAAATTTGACGTGGTACAATTCAAAAGACAACATCCCCAATATAATTTGCCGTGGTACAATTCAAACGACAACATCCCCAATATAATTCACCGTGGTACATTTCAAAAGACAACATCCCCAATATATTTCACCGTGGTACATTTCAAAAGACAACATCCCCAATATATTTCACCGTGCTGAATTTCCCCCAATCAACATCCCCAATAGAATTTGCCGTGGTACAATTCCCAAGACAACATCCCCAATATATTTCACCGTGGAGAATTTACCCTAATCAACATCCCAATAGAATTTGCCGTGGTACAATTCCCAAGACAACATCCCCATTAAAATTCACCGTGGTGAATTTACCCAAATCAACATCCCCAATAGAATTTGCCGTGATAAATCGTGGTGAATTCCCAACATCCCCATAAGCACACTACTATCACACTATCACGCTTGAATTCCATCACGAATAACTTTTTTTTCTGGAAAATACTCACTAAAATGCTTTTGTACGCTTGTCGGACGAATGGCTTAGAAATGACAGCAGTCCGAAGTTGGTTGCAGTTTTTTCATCTCACCCTATTAAGTGGAGGAAGTAGTCGAAAACCTGGCATGTCGTAAATATTTTTTAGGTCCGATACGAAAGGTTCCGAAGGAGTGCGTCAATACTTGTTCGGAACCCACTCCTTAGAGTGTCAACAATTTCAATAATCATAGCAGAAGTCAAAATATATTTAAATAATCGAACATTGGCTGAGGGTATGCATCTTTCGGCAAAACCGCTTAACCTATTTTAAATTGTTTACTTCATTTAGCCCTAAAAAAATCACCGTTTTGTATGAATATCCAAAACTCCAGTCATATCACACACCTACGCACCAAAATAAGCTAGTTACAGAATGCCCTTCCATACCCTTTATTCTCAAACAGGCGGCTTTTTCTTCCAATGAAAAAAATATTGAATTATTCTCGCATAAAATGCTGTTATTACATCATTGATAGCGTATTTAATAACCAACCCATTCACAATTCGCCTACATTTACACATATTTGAATATCCGAGATTTAACCGATACGCTGCGATATGAAATGAAACGTTCTCATCGTATGAATTGAAAATAGGTCTTTCATACGAAATGGTCGGGCAGCGCGCACACTTCAAAAATAAAAATTCCATTTCCAGGCCATTTACAATCAATTCAATGGTCGTTCAGCTTCACAACATTTCCGAAAGGCAAATCATAACGCACCGGGTTAGTTAGTCAGTCAGTCAGTCAGAATTTCAAAAACAAACAAGTGTGTCGTTCATTTTAATCCCATTCCCTCCCTTGGGTATATTGCCCGTAACATGGTCATTAGTAACATGAACATTACAATCATCATCTGCCACAGCATCATCATCATCGTCATTATTTCCATCATTCGGTCGGTCGTATCATGCACGTCTGCTGTCCAAACATGGCCATTACATTGATAATATCCGATTAAATAATACCAGAAGCAGCGATGGAACGACGCTGTCGCCAAGCAAATGCACACGAATGAGAATGGCAACAGAAAAAACCAATCACTGGGTCTACTTCGAGCGGGTCGTTGCAGTTGTAGTATTTCCAAGATTTATGATATGAGATTGCAATGATCTCTTTTGGAGACGAAGAGATTGGTATGGGGGGAAAAAATAAGAAAATAATTACGCATGTCATTCATTTGTGAATCTGAATGCAATCTTCTTGGAACATGTCCGTTCGCCGGTTCTGCTCTAAAAATAAGTCATAAATTTAATTTTTTATAGATTCCACTTGGGAAATTAATTCATAGTACAAGAAGTTCGTTTCAGATTTGTT
Organism: Musca domestica; assembly: GCF_030504385.1. NCBI lineage: Eukaryota > Metazoa > Arthropoda > Insecta > Diptera > Muscidae > Musca > Musca domestica. The sequence goes on along the minus strand of NW_026712246.1, from coordinate 807,004 downwards.
TTATAGGCGAGCTTTTGAAAAGTTTTGGAAAAAAATCCCTTGCCATGTCATGCCATGTTGCATCTAACAGCATAGCAGTGTCATGTCATGTCACATGATGTCATAAAGATAGAAAGTTCTTGCAATCTAAATGTAACCAGTGTGTCACAAAAATAAGTTCTATCTTAAAATATAACAAAACAAGTTAAAAAGTATCAGTCGGTTTTGCCGACAGATGTATACCATCAACCAAGAAAATCCGACATTTATATCCAATTTTATGGAAAATCATAAATTCCATATTCATCCCAGGTTTCTGGTTGAGAGCAATATTTATCTGTAGCAAGTTGTAAAGAATCGCCGAATTGTTATGACAGATATAAGTATTGGAAATTGTGACCCTTTGTGGGTGAGGTACCAGAAGGGGTTCGCAGATATACATCAACTTCACACCAGATCTTGTGTAAGCAAAAATGTTTGTGTGTGTGAAATTTGAAGAGAGTTGGATGCGTTTCAGTTGAGCGTTTTATCTTGAAACATATGTGGCGTAGGTACCACAAGTAATGGTCCGACCTCTACCATCTTCAAACCAGATCTTGTGTTGATGGAAATATTCAGATGTGCCAAGTCTGAATAGAATCTGATGTTTTTAACGCGTTTTATGAACTTGATGGATAATCAAAATTTTGACCCTTTGTGGGGGTGGTACCGGAAGGAGTGGACCGATATATATCATCTTCATAGCAGATCTTGTGTTAGTATAAATAATGGGATGTGTGAAATATTAGAAGAACCATATGCTTATTTCGGATTTTATAATCGTTTTGGTTATTCAAAACTTTGACCCTTTTTTGGGGGAGGTGCCAGAAAGAGTGGTCCGATCTCTACCATCTTTATAACAGTTCTTTTTGTTGGTGGAAATATTGAGATGTACCAAGTCTGGAATGGAATCGGAGGTTAATTTCGAGTTTTATGAGCTTTATGGATATTTCAAATCTTGTCCCTCTGTTGCAGAGGTACCAGAAGTAATGCACCGACAAATCCCATCCTTACACCAGACCTTGGGTTAATAAAGATATTGCGATGCGTGAAATATGAAGAGAACCGTATACTTATTTCAGATTTTAGAATCGTCTTAATTATTCAAATCTTTGACCCTCTTTGGGGGATGTACCAGAAGGAAAAGTCCGATCTCTACCATCTTTATAACAGATCTTGAGTTAATAGAAATATTCAGATGTGTCAAGTCTGAATAGAATCGTATGTTATATACGCGTCTTTTGAGCTTCATATCCCATCTTCACGGCAGATTTTGTGGTGGTATAAATAATGGGATGTGTGAAATATGAAGAGTACCGTATACTTATTTCGGATTTCATTATCGTTTTGGTTATTCAAAACTTTGAACCTTTGTGAAGGAGGTACCAGAAGGAAAAGTCCGACCTCTACCATCTTTAAAATAGATCTTATGTTGATAGAAATATTGAGATGTGCCAAGTCTAAATGGAATCGGATGTTAATTTCGCATTTTATGAGCTTCATGGGTATGCAAAATTTTTACCCCTTGTGGGGGAGGTACCAGAAGGAGTGGACCGATATATCCCATCCTTATACCATACCTTGGGTTCATAAAAATATTGGAATGTGAGAAATTTGAAGACAATCGGACACTAACATCACATTTTACAAGAGTTTTAATTATTCAAAATTTTGACGTTTTGTGGGGGAGGTACTTGATGGAGGGGACCGATATTGTCTATTTTCGCACCTGACCTAGCACTGATGCAAATATTAGGATTCACAAAGTTGGAGCAGAATCGGATTATCGTTTATCTTTCTGTGCAATAAATTATTTCCTTTGAAAAGTTTGGCCTTTTGTGGGGAGGGGGGGTGTGCTACCCGAAGGAGTGGACCGATTTTGCCCATCTCCGAACTAGATCTAAGTTTGATAATAATTCTACGATGTACCAAGTTTGGACCAAATTGGATACCACCACCAGCCAGCCAGACAGACGGATGGACGGGCGGACATCGCTAGATCGACTCCAAATGTCCTGAAACGGATTTGGTCCAAAGAGACCTAGGGGTCTAAAACCGTTACTTCGATGAAGCAAGATTTGGCCGTCCTTATGACACATAACCTCTCTAGCCATATGGCTATGGCTGAGGGTATAAAATTACTTCTTTTCAATTTCTACACGACCAATAAATCTTTAAATATTTCTAAAACAAGCCACGAATGAAAAATAATCAACGCTCTATTGGACCTTAAAAATATATATTTTATTAAAAATGCAAGCGCTACTAGGCCTAAAAATGAAAAAATATTTGATGGTTCTTTTTTAAATATTTTAAAAATCCACGCACTTGTGGTTCTCTGAAAAAAAAAAAAATATTTTTAAAAAACTATTTTCCAATTTTTTTTTTCACTTCCAATAAGTCTTTAAAAAGTCGCAGCTTTGAAAAAATTACTAAATAAATTGTCCTAAAAAAATATTTTTTGTTCTTTTGTAAAATATTTTAAAAATCCACTTTTGGTACTCTGAAAAAAAATAAATTATCTTTTTAAAAATATTACTTTCCAATTTCTCCACTAATCCCCAAACAAAACATCTGCTATCCAAACAAGTAACCCTTTATCTCTAGATAGATGTCGCTATCAATCAAGTATAATATATAAATAATCAATTTATATTTGATTTTTTTACCCTTCGTTCGCCAGTTCGGCCCCTCAATGATTGTAATCTAATTTATTGGTTTACAAATTGACAACATCAATTAGAATATGATTTTATGACAAATACAATTCAATATTGAGTTTTTTTTCTTTATGGCCTATCAGCTTCGATGATGACTAGGCCACCGGTTTGAGCGATTGAAATAACAACAATAAGTGTATAACTGATTGTCATGGTGGCAGATAACGAAGCGAAAGTAAAGGGGGGGGGACACTTGATAGATAAAATCAATAACAAACTAAGGCAATGGTGGTTTGACAGTGGAAACTGTATCAAATTGTGTGTGAGTGGGACATGAATCGATCGGAAATGTGTGCAAAATGAGATAAAGGTAAGTATGACAATGAAGAAGGTCTTCTGTATGGACGAATGGGGTTTTAATCATTTGTATATGTACGAAGAAAAATCTTTAAGACATTCTGCATAGATGGCCATCAGAGATTGGGGACAAAAAGGAGTGCGAATTGAATTTAAAATAGTACTTTTTCAAGCACCAAGGGACCAAGGAGCATAACGTCTTTTAATATTTTCAGAAGATCAAAAAAAAAAAAAAAGTAAATTTTTTAAATATATATTTTTCAGGCATGAATATCATGTCATACAGGGTGAGATAAAAAACTGGAATAAAGTCAAATGCCATAATTTTTAGATTTTTTTTTAATTATATTGAATGAAAGCAAAAAAATTTCGGAAATAGCATCAAATTTTAGAACAAGTTTAGATTTGCCCGAATCTTGCTCTGCGGCCCATTTCCGGCGAAGCGCTTGCTTGACGTGATCGACACTTTGGTATTTTTGAGTGCCAACCATGCTTTCCAAAATACTCCAGACACGGATTGGTATCCGAAGATTTTGGTAGCCATTGTGCGCTGGAAATAAAGCGAGGAACCTCATTTTGTAACCAATCTTGGTTGACGCGTGCTGAGTGCGATGGTGCTGAGACCTGTTGGAACGTCCAAGGTCTGCGGCCAAAATGTTTGTAGATAACCATCAGAAGTTGGCGACCAAAAGGAGCACGAATTGAACAAAAAAAGGACTTTTTCAATCACCAAAGGACCAAGAAGCAAAGATTTTTTTAGAGACCAACAGAGCGGGGATTTTAGTAAAAATATTTTTTTTTTCAAAAAACAGGCTAACGTTTTTTTAAATTTTCAAGAGAAGTTGGAAAAAGATCAAAGTACCAATATAACGTAGACTTAAAAAAATATTATTTTCAATGGACGAACTAAACGTGGATTTTTTTGAAAAATAATTTTTCAAAAGACGAACCAGGAGGAGGACTCTTTAAAAATATTTTTTTAAAGGACTAACTAAGCTTGGATTTTTAAAAAATATTTTTTCAAACGTCGAACTAAGTGCGGATTTTCTAAAAAATATTTTTTCAAAGAACGAACTAAGCTTGGATTTTTTAAATATTTTATTCAAAGGACAAACTAAAAGGGAATTCTTTAAAAAATTTTTTTCAAAGAACGGACTAAGCTTGGATTTTTTAAAAATATTTTTATCAAAGGACTAACTATGCGGGGATTTTTTAAAAATATTTTTTTAAATGACGAACTAAGATTGGATTTTTTTAAAATATTTTTTCAAAGGACGAACTAAGCGCAGAATTCTTAAAAATATTTTTTTCAAAGGACAAACTAAGCGTGGATTTTTAAAAAATATTTTTTTCAAAGGACGAACTAATCGTAGATTTTTAATAAATATTTTTTCAAAGGATGAACTAAGCGTAGATTTTTACAAAATATATTTTTCAAAGGACGAATTTAACTTGGGTTTTTTTAAAGTATTTTTCAAAGGACGATCTTTTTTAAAATTTTTTTTCAAGGAAGGAATTAAACTTATTTAAAAAATATTTTTTCAAAGGACGAACTATGCTTTGATTTTTCAATAAAAAATTTCAAAAGACGAGCTAAGCTTTGATTTTTTCAATAAAAAAGCGGGGATTTTTTAAAAATATTTTTTTTTCAAACAACGATTTGAACTTGAATTTTTAAAATTATTTTTTTTAAAGAACGAACTAAGCGGGAATTTTTAAAAAAATATTTTTTAAGCTTTAATAGAGGGTGGATTTGTATACCCTCAACCATAGTATGGGTATATTAAGTTGGCCATTCCAGCGGGGATTTTTTTAGAAATATTTTTTCAATATTTTTTTTGGATGAACCAAGAGGGGATTTTTCAAAAATGTTTTTATCAAAGGACGAATTAAGCGGGGATTTTTTAAAAATATTTTCCAAGCTTCAATGGATGTTGGATTCTTATACCCTACAACATAGTATGAGTATATTAAATTTGCCATACCATTTGTAAGGCCCTGAAATAAGCACTTTGGATACTATGCCACGTCCCTCCATCTGTCTGCCTGTTTTTGGAAATCACTCTAGTTTCCGAAGAAAATGAAGTAGGTTCCACATTTTAAGGTGTTTTTGCGGATATTTAGATATATAAGTTATTTAGATATATAAGTACGTCGGTGGCCCTAAATATATTTTACTATTTCTGATTCATGATTAGCAAATGAATACTAGCAGCCCTAATTTTACTCTGTATTTACCCGCACTCACTTCACATAACACTTCACTTCACATAATTTCAGGGTTATTGGGCTTAAACAAATATGTAGCCTACTTTGGGGAGTTGTGTTAAAAACAATTATATTTAAATGGATTTTCCATTGCAAAACGTTCTTTAACCATGACCACCTTTCTCCCTCACCCCCCACCCCCAAAAAAAAAAAACTTTAAACACTTAAGTTCTCACTTGCCCTGTTGTGTTGTGGCTTATCTCTGAAACTTTTTGCGAAAATTGAACGTAGCTTAAATTTTAAATGTCAATTTTTGCATTTCCCCCAAAGTAAAATTAATTTGTGAAACGAATTAAGACACATGAAGAAGAACCAAAAAAAAAACTTAACATGGCAACAAATTGTCATGATTAATTCAAATTCCCCACAAGTATTGCCACCACTACAAGGGGAATTTGGGAATTTCAAACGAATTACAAAGTGTTTTGAGGATAGGTATTATCTTAACAACTTAATTGACAATCACTCTTAGGTCTGGTGTTTAAAATTAAAAGAAAATTTGCATTTCATTAAAATTAGATTAAGGAAAAATGACAAAAAATTGGTAATGAAATTCTGCAAAGGTGGGATAATCAGGAAATATAAAATTCTATGGATTTTAGGAAACCCCAGAGGAAGAGCATAACGGGTGAGATGAAAAAACTGAAACCAACTCCAGACTGCTGTCATTTCTAAACCACTCGTCCGACAGCTGTAAAAATTATTCCAGAGACAGCTCATTATATTGTTTACAAGCGTACCAAAGCATTTTGCTGAGAAGTTTCCGGAAAAAAAGTTTTTAGTGATGGAATTTAAGGGTGATAGTGTGATTTGGCTGGAAAACCACAAGTGGCTATCGTTAGAGCACTCCAGCATTTAAATGTGAATAAAACTTTTGTGTATCGTACAATCGCTCGTTATCGTGATACTGGTAGCGTAGCCCGACGTCAAGGAAGTGGACGGAAGAAAACAGCAACATCAGCAGAAATGGTTCGAAAAGTAAGAAAAGCGAATTGATCGAAACCCGCGTCGCAGTGGCTAAAAAATGGCTCATGAGCTGAACATATCGCAATATTCCATTCCATTCGCAAATATTGAAAAATGAGCTCGGGGTAAAGCCATTGAAATTCGAAAAAGTACAAGAACTTACACCGCAACAGAAAGAAAACAGACTCAAAAGAGCTAAAGTGTTGCTTCGCTTGGCCGAATTTGGTATCTCCAAACAAACAAAATGGTCGTGTTTTCATGCCAAAGAGGTCAGCTGAAAGTGTGCACCTTCGGTTGGCCACCAGAACTCAAGCGCCGGCCATGGTGATGGTATGGGCCGCCATAACATCCGATGGTCGTTCTCCTCTCGTATTAATCGACCAGAATAAATGCCAAATATTATCGCGAAAATATCCTGACGGGTATATTCATCAGCAGAAATGGTTAGAAAAGTAAAGAAGCGACGATCGAAACCCGCGTCGCAGTGGCCGAAAAATGGCTCGTGAGCTGAACATATCACAATATTCCATTCGGCAAATATTGAAAAATGAGTTCGGGGTAAAGCCTTTGAAATTCCGAAAAGTGCAAGAACTTACACGGCAACAGAAAGAAAATAGACTGAAAAGAGCTAAAGAGTTGCTTCGCTTGGCCGAAAGTGGTGAACTGCCGAATTTGGTTTTCTCCGATGTGAAAACATGTTCTGGAGGGTGTATTAAAAATGTTCTGGAGGGTGTATTAAAACCTTGGGCACGCAAACATTTTGGCCGCAGATCTTGGACATTCCAACAGGACTCAGCACCATCGCACTCAGCACACACCACCCAAGAATGGTTACAAAATGAGGTTTCTCGCTTTATTTCCAGCGCGCAATGACCACCAAAATCTCCGGAACCAATCCGCTGGACTATTGTGTCTGGAGTATTTTGGAAAGCAAGGTTGGCACTACAAAGTACCAAAGTATCGATCATCTCAAGCAAGCGCTTCGCCGGCAATGGGCCAAAATACCGCAGAGCAACATTCGGGCAGCGTGTGACGGTTTCATTGACCGTTTGAAGGCCATAATACGTGCCAAAGGTGACCAATTCGAACAAATCTAAACTTATTCTAAAATTTGATACTATTTCCGAATTGTTTTGCTTTCATTCAATAAAATTTAAAAACAATGTAAAAATTATGGCGTTTGACTTTGTTGCAGTTTTTTTTTATCTCGCCCTGAATAATTGGGGTTTTCTAGCAATTGTTTTTATAAATCCATATCCTCCGATTGATAGTTGTACTCTCCAAAACTGAATTCTCTTCAAAATTTATTACTTCCAATTAAAATTACAAAGTTTTGGAGCCCTACTGCCCCATACAAACATACAAAACCAACAGCATCCAATTACTTAAAAATAAATACAAAAGTAATCTCCATGTCGAATCTTACCTCTTTTTCACATGCACTCGTTGCTTCTTCCACTTCCTATTCCCTTAACAAAGTATTGCACAATCTGTAAAGAAAAATCAAAAAAAGAGAGAGAGAGAGAGAGAGAGAAATGTCATTAAAAATATTGTTGCATACTTTCAGGTGCACATATGTTTTACAATTTCACAGACTACACTTTTAGGGTCACAACATTAAATCCTCTACAAAATTGTTGCATATCCTTAAGGGATTTAAAACGAAACAACAAAAAAATGGAAAATATTTTTTTACAACAAAGCAAACGGTTGTTATTGTTGTTGTTTTATTTACGAAAATAAACGAAAACAAAATTAAAAGCAATAAAATACCAACAGCCTGTCGGCCTGAACGCCTGCCAGCCTGCCTGTCCGACAATAAATGCCAAATAATGTATTTCAAGGTTGTAACAAAGGACGATAAAGTAAGGAAGAGAGAGAAAAAAAAAACGAAAAACCAATAACAACAACAGTTGATATGGTATGGGCTTTTGTTTACATTTTGTTACTGGAAGTTTCAAAATATTTTGAGAGGAAAAAAGGGTCTACACAGCTGACATGGTCGACCATGCGATAATACTATTTTTATACCGGCGGAAGGAAATAAAATAAAACTTAGGGTCTAATACGGCAATTTTTTAAAAGTACCAATAGTAGCTGGATACAGATCTTGTGTTGATGCAAATATTGGGATGTGCCAAGTCTGAATGGAATCGGATGTTAATTTAGAGTTGTGGGGGAGGTACCAGAAGGAGTCGACCGATGTATTCAATTTTTATTAACCCAGGCCTTGGGTTAATAAAAATATTGTGACTTGTGTAACTTGAAGAGAGCCAGACGCTTATTTCGAATGTTATGATCATTTTAGCTATTCAAAATGTTGACCCTTTGTGGGGGAGGTACCAGAAGGAGTAGACCGATCTTTACCATCTTTACGACCGATCTTGCGTTGATGAAAATATTGAGATGTGGCAAGTCCGAATGGAATCGGATGTTAATTTCGTGTTTTATGAGTTTCAAGAACACTCAAAAATTTGACTCTTTGTGGGGGAAGTACTTGAAGGAGTGGACCGATATTTTCCATCTTCACACCAGGCCTTGGGTTAATAAAAATATAGTGATTTGTGTAATTTGAAGAGAACCGGATGCTTATTTCGGATGTAATGATCGTTTTAGTTTTTCAAGATTTTGACACTTTGTGGGGAAGGTACCTGAAGGAATGGGCCGACCTTAACCATCTTTATGACCGATCTTACGTTGATGAAAATATTGAGATGTGCCAAGTCTGAATGGAATCGGACGCTATTTTCGCGTTTTATGAGCTTCATGGATACTCAAATTTTGAGCTCGGGGTAAAGCCATTGAAGTTCCAAAAAGTGATAGAACTTACACCGCAACAGAAAGAAAATAGACTCAAAAGAGACTTATGTGTTCAGGACTTTTGGTATTGAAAATGGGCTATAAAGGTCCACACTTTTGGTAAAGGCCCCATATAACATTACCTCTAGATTTAAGCTTTTTTCGGGTGTTATAGTCACATACCGAATTTGCTGTCAATTGTGAGCATGTATTCAAGTATGTAGGGAAAATCCTTGTATTGGTCCAGGTTTTGGTATATATAACGTTACCTGCAAATATTCGGAATTTCAAACTTGTTGTTCGCAGCAAGAGGCACAACCTTATCTGGCAGATAATTGGCCGTAGAGGTCAACAGTTTAGTGTAGTCCCCACATAACTGTAACCCCAGAAATTCGGCGTTTTGATGATTTTTACCACCCTTTCATCAGAATTATTTCATTTCGGAATTTGCAGTTTGCAAAGGGTACTACCACCTATGACGCTTTCTATGGCTGATAATCGGCTATATGGTTCCACGTTTTCGTAGAGCTCTTATATAACGTTACCTCTCTATATTCGGTATTTTGATGATTATAGCTAGATTTTTCAGCAGAATTATCTGAAACTTGTGGTTCTCTGGTAGATTATTGGCTTTAGAGGTCCAGGTTTTCGTTTATAACTGTAACACCACATAATTGAAACACCAGACACCAGATATAAGAAAAGTTCCTTCCAAATGGTGGAGGATATTAATTGTTCAGCCCGGCCGAACTTAGCTGCTTTGTAATTCTTTTTAATTTTGAGGTCAAAAGAACTTGGATCTTTAAATAAAATTAAGGTTTGACACATTTTTCCAAGAGTCGGAAATGTCTAGTTGTAGGCATTCTATGTTCACATAACCTCAAAATTTAAATTGATGCAGTCAACCTAGCAATATTACATAGATTACCCAGGGAAAGGGTATTGTGTGTTTTGTTTTTCCTTCAAGGATTTACTTCGTTTGCTTCGCTAGCAAACAAAGGCTTTCACACACACATAAACAATTTGTGTTCGTTGCTTTTTTTTTTGAAGCCATGAAATATAACTCGTCGGCTTGCCTCTGGTCGTCCTGCTTACATGCTTTTCACTTGACTTGGCATTTGTACAAAAAATACATTTAATATATTACTTTTTCTACATGGTCGCTCACTCTTTTTTCCTTGGGATTTTTTTTGGAGTATGGCCGGTCCTAGAGGGGGTAGGAGGGGATAAATGCCTGCCTCTCTCGACCAAAAATAATCTCAACGTGTTTGTTTTATATTTTATACATCATTTTAGTTATTGTTAAATAATAAAGGATAGTTAAAGCCAATCGAATGGCCAATTATAAAAACTTGAAATTCGAAGGTCCTGGAAGCAAATTATCCTTACAAAAGATCTTCTATAGAAAACACTTGACATTATACAGGGTGAGAAAAAAACTGCAACAAAGTCAAACGCCATAATTTTTACATTTTTTTTTTTAATTTTATTGAATGAAACCAAAAAATGTCGGAAATAGTATCACATTTTAGAATAAGTTTAGATTTGTTCGAATTGGTCACCTTTGGCACGAATTATGGCCTTCACACGGCCAATGAAACTGTCACACGCTGCCCGAATGTTGCTCTGCGGAATTTTGGTATATTCCCGGAGATGCGCTTGCTTGAGGTAATCGACACTTTGATATTTTTTAGTGCCAACCTTACTTTTCGAAATACCCCAGACACAATAGTCCAAGTATTGGTATCCGGAGATTTTGGTGGCCATTGTGAGCTGGAAATGATGCGAGGAACCTCATTTTTCAACCATTCTTGGGTGGCGCGTGCTAAGTGCGATGGTGCTGAGTCCTGTTGGAATGTCCAAGGTCTGCGGCCACAATGTTTGCATGTTCAAGGCTTTAATACACCCTCCAAAATATTTTCGTGATAATATTCGGCATTTATTCTGATGCCACGGTCGATTAATACGACTGGAGAGCGACCATAGGCTGTTATGGCGGCTCACACCGCCATAAAATCAGCGATTAGTGGCATTTGAAAAAAAGTTTTGGGAAATAACACATTCGTTGCTTGGTCCTTGAAAAAACTATGCATTAGAAAGTCCATGTCCTGTAAGTTCACAAAAAATATTTTTTAAAACATCCTCTTTCTGTTGGTCCTCAAGAAAATATTTTTTTTAATCTTCGATCCGTTGGCCCTTAAAAAAAAATATTTTTTTTTTAAATCCAAATTATATTGGTCTTAAAAAACTGTTTTTTAAAAATCCGCAGATTAATACGAGCGGAGAGCGACCATCGGCTGTTATGGCGGCTCACACCATCACCATGGCCAGCCGGCGCTTGAGTTCTGGTGGCCAACCGAAGGTGCACATTTACAGCTGACCTCTTTGGCATGTAAACACGATCATTTTGATTTTTTTCAAACTGCTGGACAACGAATGTTTTCTAATCGGAAAAAAATCAAATTCGGCAATTCACCGCGAAGCAACTCTTCAGCTCTTTTGAGTCTATTTTCTTTCTGTTGCGGTGTAAGTTCTTGCACTTTTTGGAATTTCAATGGCTTTACCCCGAGCTCATTTTTCAATATTTGCCGAATGGAATATTGCGATATGTTCAGCTCACGAGCCATTTTTTTGGGCAATGCGGCGACGCGGGTTTCGATCAAGTCGCTCGAACCATTTGTGCTTATGTTGCTGTTTTCTTCCGTCCACTTCCTTGACATCGGGCTACGATACCAGTATCACGGTTGTACAAAATACTTTGTACCCCCTTTTGAGTGTGGTTGAGGCGCTGGGAAAACCTAGCAATAAACATTCTGAAATTCATATTTCCCAGCCGCCATCAAATACCACATGTGAACAATTCGGTGATCTTGTGCGCTGACGCATACGATAATGTGTGAGATAATAAAGGTTATGGCCCACACGCACAGATATCGATGAGCTCAGTAGATGTACAAGACCACTTGAATGAAATGTAAAGCCACCCTGTCTCTCTCTACTCGCTTAAACATTTGGTCCTTCGAGCCGGATAGAGAATAGAATTGACAACCGAAGAGGGAGATTTGATTCCATCCTCATTTACATTGATCATCCGAGCAGGATCCGGAATAAAATTTAAATTACACCCTAACGAAGCGGTCGTGTTTCTCTTCTCGTTTACATTTTATCCTCCGAGCCGGATCGAGAATTGAATCAACAGCCAAACCATTCGTTTGTCTTTCTCTTCTCATACGAGACACAAAAGATTTTTATTCACATTTAAATGCTGGAGTGCTCTAACGATAGCCACTTGTGGTTGGTTCCAGCCAAATATAAAGAAATCACACTATCACGCTTGAATTCCATCCGGAATAACTTTTTTTCTGGGAAATTCTCCGCAAACTGCTTCTGTACGCTTGTAAACAATATAATGAGCTGTCACTGGAATAATTTTAACAGCTGTCGGACGAATGGCTTAGAAGCGACAGCAGTCTGAAGTTGGTTGCAGTTTTTTTTTCATCTCACCCTGTTCAAATGCTGCAGAACCGTCCCCCATAAAGGGTCTACAGTTTGAATAATCATAACTCATGGCTGTGAGTATACATCTGTCGGTAATACTAATACTATTTAACTGCTCTAAGTCTAATTTTTCATCTCATCCTGTAAATACATCCTGAAATTGCAGGTCCCTTCCAAAGGCTCTTTTATAGAAAAAAACCAAAGTTTGTAGCCTAGAGTAAATTTGCTTACTTTGTGCAATAATTATAAACAAAAAAACACAAAAATAAACATTAATAAAAAAAGAACGCTTAGTTGAATGGACTATGGCGATGATGATAATAATAACAACACGCTCTAGTCACTGACAACAACAAAAGCAATGGCAAAATATCAACAAAAGCAATAGCAATTGCAAACGCGTAGCGTCAACATGGTTATAAAATCCGCTGCGACAATGGGGCAATGGATAGCATTGCATGTCGTTTGCCTCTAGGCGGCGATTGGGGTAAAAAATATCTAACGTCGATGGATGGCTGGGTGGATTGGCTGTGCGGGTGGTTGATGCCTCAGTCGGTGGTTGTTGCTGCCGCTGCCGCTTCTCGTCGGTATGTGACGTTTTACTATTTATAGACTGCACGAGAATACCAAAAAATGCGACTGTATTTTTTTGTTTTTGCAAAAAAAAAAAAACACTTCTCAAATACATTGTGGCCACTGCAAGGCATGTACGGGTGACAACAGAGACGCGGCGCCATTTTATTCAATAAAACCCCCAGCACACATCGACTTACAAACCAATACAAATTTTCTCACTCAATTTGTTGGGTGCCAAAAAAAACAAAAAAACGTTGTACATTTTACAGCAAATGTTTGATAATGAATCAAGAAAAAAAAAACATCCAACAAAAACAAAAAGAACAGAACAGAACTTAAAAATAATTTTACGACAATAGTCGTAACTACAACAGAAACAACACCACCACCCAAATTGCATTGTTGCATTTGGACGAATAAAAAGAGGAAGATTTACAAAGTCCAAAGTCTGGGAAATCGATAAACGTTTTCACTTTGAACTATTTTTGTTGCGAATTCGAAAGGAAATGAAATTGTGGAGGACTTTACCAAAGTCCAGTAATTTGATGAGAATTAAAAAAATAAACTTAGACAAGTAAAATAGTATCAATCAATTTTGCCGACCCAGCCTTGAGTTATGGTTATTCAAACTGTTGGCCCTTTATGGGGGGTGGTTCTGTAGCATTTGACCAATACAGGAAGAGGAGATGAAGAAACTGCAACCAACTTCAGACTGCTGTCATTCCTAAGACACTCGAAAAATCAATATAGTCCTCTCAAATCCATAAAAAAATAGTATTTCAAAGTTTGAAATAATAAAATTAATTAATTTAAAAATTCCATGAATGCAGCGTGAGACGAAAAAACTGCAACCAATTTCAGACTGCTGTCATTTCTAAGCCACTCGTCCGACAGCCTTTAAAATTATTCCAGTGACAGCTCATTATATTGTTTACAATGGTACAAAAGCATTTTGCTGAGAATTTTCCAGAAAAAAAGTTATTCGTGATGGAATTCAAGCGTGATAGTGGGATTTCTTTTCCTTTGGCTGGAAAAACCACAAGATGCTATCGTTAGAGCACTCCAGCATTTAAATGTGAATAAATATTTTATGTCTCGTACCATCGCTCGTTACCGTGATACTGGCGCAGCGTAGCCCGACATCAAGGAAGAAAACAGCAACATCAGCAGAAATGATTCGAAAAGTAAAAAAGCGTCGCAGTGGCCGAAAAATGGCTCGTGAGCCGAACATATCGCAATATTCCATTCGTCAAATATTGAAAAATAAGCTCGGGCTAAAGCCATTAAAATTCCAAAAAGTGCAGAACTTTAACCGCAACGGAAAGAAAATGGACTCAAAAGAGCTAAAGAGTTGCTTTGCTTCGCCGAAAGTGGTGAACTGCCGAATTTGGTTTCCTCCGATGAGAAAACATTCGTTGAACGGAAGAAAACAACAACATCAGCAGAAATGGTTCGAAAAGTAAAGAAGCGACTTGATCGAAATCCGCGTCGCAGTGGCCGAAAAATGGCTCGTGGGCGGAACATATCGCAATATTCTATTCCATTCGGCAAATATTAAAAAATTAACTCGGGGTAAAACCATTGAAATTCCAAAAAGTGGAAGAACATACACCGCAACAGAAAGAAAATGGACTCTAAAGAGTTGCTCCGCTTGGCCGAAAGTGGTGAACTGCCGAATTTGATTTTCTCCGATGAGAAAACATTCGTTGTCCAGCAGTTTGTAAACAAACAAAATGATCATGTTTACTTGCCAAAAAGGTCAGATGAAAATGTGCACTTTCGGTTGGCCGGCCACCAGAACTCAAGCGCCGGCCATGGTTATGGTGTGGGCCGCCATAACAGCCTATGGTTGCTCTCCGCTCGTATTAGTCGACCGTGGCATCAGAATAAATGCCGAATATTATCGCGACAATATTCTGGAGGGTGTATTAGAGCCTTGGACACACAAATATTTTGTGCCGCAGACCTTGGACATTCGAACTCACCAGGACTCAGCACCATCACACTCAGCACGCGCCACCCAAGAATGGTTACAAAATGAGGTTCCTCGCTTCATTTCCAGCGCACAATGGCCACCAAAATCTCCGAATACCAATCCGTTGGACTATTGTGTCTGGAGTAGTTTGGAAAGCAAGGTTGGCACTAAAAAATACCACAGCGTCGATCACCTCAAGCAATCGCTTCGCCCGGGAATGGGACAAAATACCGCAGAGCAACATTCGGGTAGCGTGTGACGGTTTCATTGGCCGTTTGAAGGTCGTAATTCGTGCCAAAAGTGACCAATTCGAACAAATCTAAACTTATTCTAAAATTTGATGCTGTTTCCGACGTCTTTTGCTTTCATTCAAGAAAATTTAAAAAAATGTAAAAATGATGGCTTTTGTCTTTGTTGCAGTTTTTTATCTCACCCTGTATTGACCAAACCGTTTCTGACCCAAAACTGTTATATATATTACAACGTGCCGTGATAAGGACGTGTGAAATTTGAAGAAAGTTGGATGCTTATTCCGCTTCCTTTAAGCGTATTGAAAATCTTGAACTCTATGTGTGGAAGGTACCAGAAGAAATGGTCCGATCTGTACCATATTTATGACATGTCTTGTGTTGATGGAAATATTGAGATATGCCAAGTCTGAATGGAATCGGATTTTAATTTCGTGTTTTATGAGTTGCATGGTTACTCAAAATGTTGACCCTTTGTGGGGGAGGTACCTGAAGGAGTGGACCGATATATTCCATCTTCACACCAGACCGTGAATTAATAAAAATATTGCGATGTGTGTAATTTGATGATAATAGGATGCTTACTTCGGCTTTTATGATCGTTTTGGTTATTCAAAATTTTGACCCATTTTGGGGAGGTACCAGAAGAAATTGTCCGATCTCCATCTTTATAACAGATCTTGTGTTGATGGAAATATTGAGATGTACCAAATCTGAATGAAATCGGATTTTAATTTCGTGTTTTATGAGCTTCATGAATATTCAAAAATTTTGACGCTTAGTGGGGCAGGTACCAGAAGGAGTAGACCGATATTTTCCATCTTAGCACCAGACCTTGGGTTAATAAAATTATTAGGATGTGTGAAATTTTAAGACAATCGGACACTTACTTCACATTTTATAAGAGTTGTAATTATTCAAAATTTTAACCCTTTGTGGGGGAGGTACTTGATGGAGTGGACCCATATTGTCCATTTTCGCACCTGACCTAGCACTGACGCAATTAGTTAGATTTTCAAAGTTGGAAAAAAATCAAATTATTCTTTCTCTTTTTGTGTAGTAAATTATTTTCTTTGAAAATGCCGACATTTTGTGGGAGAGGTACCAGAAGGAGTGGACCGATATTGCCCATCACCGAACTCGATCTAAGTTTGACAATAATGTTGCGATGTACCAAGTTTGGATCAAATCGGATACTACCTTCGAGAGTTACCGTGCGCTCCAGCCAGAACATCGAACATCGCTTAATCGACTCCAAATGTCCTTAAATAGATTTGATCCAAAGAGACCTTGTGTCTAAAACCATTATTTCCATGAGGAACATTTTGGCCGTATCAAATGATATATACCTTCTGTAGCCATATGGCTGAGGGTATAAAAAAAGTAAGAATGCGCCTAAGTTCGGCCGGGCCGAACTTTGAATACCCTACACCATATGGCAGAAATTTTCAAAAAAAAGTCCGTTGAAAAATAATGCTAAAATCCTAAAAATACTGAATATAGGGGGTAACAGTTATATTCGGGCCTATACGAATTTGTGGCTCTGTATAGGCAAACTATAGTCATGGGCCATTATTATAATCAAATACGAAACTTGAAACAATTCCGGTGAATAATGTCGCTAAAATCATAAAAATTCCGAATAAAGAGAGGTAACGTTATATGGGGCTGTACGAAGACTTGGGCCGGCATATGTAATGTTTTTGCCATAGGCTGCAGTACCCATTAGGATCTTTAAATACGAAATTTGATACAATTCCGTTGGATAATGCCGCTAAAATCATTAAAATACCAAATATAGAGTGGTACAGTTATAGGGGGTCAATACGAAGACGTGGACTTGCAGGAGCAATTTTCTGTCATAGGATGTAGTATCTATTGGGAACTTCAAATTCCAAATTTGAAACATTTCTGGTAAAAAAAATGTGACAAAAATCCACAAAATACCGAATATCTGGAGGTATAGTTATATGGGGACTATACCAAATCTCAAACCTACCATGCTCAAAAAGAATTCCGAATACCTGGTGTTATAGTTATATGGCGCTACACAAAAACATGGACATCTAAAGCCAATAATCTACCGAAGAAAAACAAGTTTGGGATAATTCTGTTAAAAAATCTAGTTAAAATCATCAAAATACCGAATACAGGGAGGTACCATAGTGCAAGGGCTAAACGAAAACGTGGACCCATGCAACCAACTATCTGTCAGAGATAGCGACGTATATTACGAAGTGTAAATACCAAGATTGAATATTTACGGAGTACCGTGGTTGCTATACGAAGGCGTGGATCTGTACAGAAAATTTTCCGTCATACGCGGTAGTACCCACGTTTTTTTAAACGCGGTAGTACCCATTGGGAATATCAAATTTCAAATTTGAAGCAATTCCGGTGAAAACAGTGACACAAATCATTAAAATACCGAATATCAGTAGGTAAAGTTATATAGGGTCCATACCAAAACCTGGACCTATATGTACAGGATGTTCAGTATATACTAGAAACACAAATTCTCAATTTACAACAAATTCGGTTCGAACTGTATCGGAGACTTCCCTCTGAACTATATCAGAGACTTCCCTCGGGAGACACCCCTATACCGACTACAAATGTACTGAAACGGATTTGGCCCAAAGAGACCTAGGGTCTAAAATCGTTATTTCAATTGTCGTCTTTTCGAAAAAAATTCCATTGACCCAGTAGATTTATTTCAAACATAATGTTCATACATCACACCTTCACAACCTCTACCGAAAACCGAATTGTTTGTTTGTTCTATGCCCCTCAAACACCGGCTACTGTAGTTAAGACTCAAAATTAGACTTTGTTTGCTCGAGTAAATATTTAAATAATAGCTCCGCACTGCCGTACGCACACAACATAACGCCAGTACGACACAGCTCAAGTGGTTTCTCACCTCTATTTCGGTGAAGTAGGAAAAGAAAAACAATACAACAACAAAACAAATAAACCTTTGTTCAACTTCTTCTTTGATTCCGATTACTTGTTGGGTGTAAAAAAAAGTTTTTATTTTTTGTTATTTGTTTAATTCTAACATTTGAAGGTTATCGCGGTGATGGAGATTATTTACATTTCAAACCATAATTGAAGCGTTTTTTATACAAAAAATAATTATAAATAAATAAAAATTTAAAAAAATTGAGTCTAAAAATTATTTTTTTATCACTCAGCCCTTTTTCGAGACCCTCAGCTCATTTCGAGCTACTCAAGCAGCAACTCAAATGGTTATTTTTCCACTTTGCATTTCCAAGACAGATGCATTTTTTTCCATGGCATGACATTAACCCGCATAACACCGAACGGCGTTACCATGTCAATGCCATTTAAACTGGTCATTATTAAGGCAATACCTACTTCACCCTCTTCCATTCGAACGCATTCAAAGAAACCACCACTTAACCCCCAGCAAAAAGAACAAACTGACGACTGACCCCTTCTTTTGAGCATTGCACTAATGTCACACCACCGCCAATCCTTAATTGAACGATATGCTGGACAAATGAAGGCAATTAACAATAATTAATACCGTTTACAGCCCGAGGGGGGGAGGTTCAATGAACTCTCTAAGGATTTGAAAGTGGGACTAGCAGAGCTAAAAATGTGGATTCGATTAAAAAAGCGTACATTTTTCAAACAATTTTTTCAAGATTATTATTTTTCTGGGGCTTACATGACGCGGATTTTTATAAAAACCAATTTTTTAGGGACCTGCATCAGAGCATGGTTAAAAAAAATATTATTTTCGTGTACCAATGAAGCATGGATTTTTGAAAAGTATTATTTTTACGTAGCCATACGGCTACAGAGGGTATATATCATTTACGGCCAAAACGTGCCTAGTCGAAATAACGGTTTTAGACCCTTTGGTTTCCTTCTGGACCTACCTTTCCATAAAACTTCGAAATTTAAAAAAAAAATTTCTTCACAGAAAGACAAGCGATAAACCGATTTTGCTCCAACTTTGCTAGATCAGGTGCGAAAATGGACTATATCGGTACACTTTATCAAGTACCTCCCCCACAAAAGCGTTAACATTTTGAATAATTATAACTTTTATAAAATGTGATGTACGAATCCGATTGTCTTCAAATTTCACACATCCCAATACTTTTATAAACCCAAGATCTAGTGCTAAGATGGAATATATCGACGCACTCCTTCTGGTACCTCCCACACAAAAGGCCGAAATTAAGTTCATAAAACGCGAAATTAATATCCGATTCCACTTTGACTTGGCATATCTGAATATTTCTTTTAACACAGGATCTGTTATAAAGAGGTAGAGCAGATCGGACCATTTCTTACCCACAAAGGGTCAAAATTTTAAATATTATCAGGATCTGTTGTGAATATGATATACACTGCAACCAACTTCAGACTGCTGTCATTTCTAAGCCACTCATCCGGCAACCTGTTAAAATTATTCCAGTGACTGCTTATTATATTGTTTACAAGCATACAAAAGCATTTTGGTGAGAATTTTTCAAGAAAAAAAGCTATTCCGGATGGAATTCAAGAGTGGTAGTGTGCTTCTTTTATATTTGGTTGGAAAACCACAAGGGGCTACCGTTAGAGCACTCCAGCATTTAAATGTGAATAAATATTTTGTGTCTCGTACCATCGCTGGTAGCGTAGCCCGACGTCAAGGAAGTGGACGAAAGAAAGAAAACAGCAACATCAGCAGAAATGGTTCGAAAAGTAAAGAAGCGACTTTATCGAAACACGCGTCGCAGTGCAAAATGGCTCGTGAGCTGAAAATATAGCAATATTACATTCGGCAAATATTGAAAAATGAGTTCGGGGTAAAGCCATTGAAATTCCAAAAAGTGCAAGAACTTACCCCTAAACGGAAAGAAAATAGATTCAAAAGAGCTAAAGAGTTGCTTCGCTTGGCCGAGAGCGGTGAACTGCCGAATTTGGTTTTCTCCGATGAGAAAACATTCGTTGTCCAGCAGTTTGTGAACAACAAACAAAATGATCGTGTTTACTTGCCAAAGAGGTCAGCTGAAAATGCGCACCTTCGGTTGGCCACCAGAACTCAAGCGCCGGCCATGGTGATGGTGTGGGCCGCCATAACAGTCGATGTTGGCTCTCCGCTCGTATTAATCGACCGTATAAATGCCGAATATTATCGCGAAAATATTCTGGAGGATGTATTGAAGCCTTGGGCACTCGAATATTTTGGCCGCAGACCTTGGACATTCCAACAGGACTCAGATTGGTTACAAAATGAGGTTCCTTGCATCATTTCCAGCGCACAATGACCACCAAAATCTCCTGATAACAATCCGTTGGAGTATTTTGGAAAGCAAGGTTGGCACTAACAAATACCAAAGTGTCGATCACCTCAAGCAAGCGCTTTGCCGGGAATGGGCCAAATTACCGGAGAGCAACATTCGGGCAGCATATGACGGTTTCATTGGCCGTTTGGAGGCCATAATTCGTACCAAAGGTGACCAATTCGAACAAATCAAAATTATTCTAAAATTTGATGCTACTTCCGACATTTTTTGCTTTCATTCAAAAAAATTAAAGAAAAAATTTAAACATTTTAGGGTTTGACTTTGTAACAGTTTTTTTAATTCACCCTGTATAGGTTCACGATATCGTATATCCACCATAAGACAGGATCGGTATTTTGATGAGATCAGCCACATTTTTCACAGGAATTGCCTTGTGAGTACTTTATTCCTTGGCAAAAATAGGTCCAGATCTGATCGAGATATACGATTTTTATACCAACGAAACAACGGTTTTACACGCTAGGTCTCCTTGGACCAAAATCCATTTCAGGGGATATGGAGTCGATCTAAGATCTCTGACCTCAGGAGGTACTTATGTTCTTGAAACATCCACGACAGAAGGCTTATAAATAATTGTGAAAAAATCCAAGTCTGAAGGCCTTAAAATATTTGTTTTAAAAGCCAAGTCTTAAGGCCTTGAAATATTTATTTGAAAATCCACGCCTTAAAGCCTTGAAATGTTTATTTTAAAATTTGACTCTCAAAGTCTGGAAATTTATTTAAAAATCTGCGCCTTTAATTCCTTGGAGTATTCTTGAAAATCCACACTTTAAGGCCTTTAAATGTTTATTTGAAAATACAAACCCTATGGCCTTTCACGCCCTAAGGCCTTGGAATATTCTTGAAAAAGTCCCCGACTTAAGGTTTTGGAATATTCTTAAGGCACGCCTTAAGGCCTATAAATATTTGTTTAAAAATCCAAGTCTGAAAGCCTTTAAATATTTGTTAGGAGATACACGGCCTAACACCTTGAAATATTTGTTTAAAAATCCACGCTCTAAGGCCTTGAAATATTTTTTTTTTTAAATCCTAAAGCGTGGCTTTGAAATCTTCTGGAAACCCCCAGGTCTTAAGACCTTGGAATAAATATTTTTTAAATTCCATGCTTTAAGGCCTAGGAATATTGTTAAAAAATACACGCCATAAGACTGTGAAATAGGTTTCAAAACTCCAAGCCAGAAATATTCCTGAAAAAATTCACGCATTCAGATCTAGACTATTTCTAAATATTAAATTATGAAGTATAATTTCACTTTTTCCGACTTTTGTTATTGTTGTTTATCATCGGCAAGACTGTGTCGCTTGTTTTTTTTTTAATTTATTTTTTTTTTCTTCTTTTAATATTTACGACTTTGATTAATTTTTGTTTATATTCCATTCCAGTTCTTATCTCAGTTTCAATTTCATTTGTGACCGGCATTTTTTTTCTTGAGTTGTATTTTTGTTTTTGTTTCTATTTTTGCTGGCAATTCTGAAAACAGTTTATGATTCATGAATGGCTGGACATTTTTTTCAGACCATTATCAAATTCCAATGCCATTTTTTTTTTTGGAACTACACACACACTTTTCTATTGCATTTCTCAAGCCCCATCAATATTATGCAAATTTGTTAAGCTATTAACATTGAATGGCAGAACCAAACCAAAAAAAAATCGATGTAACTTTTATAAAACGGAAACTAAAAATAACAACAGCAACAGCAAAAAAAGTAAACAAATTGTTTTTAAAACACGTCATCCGACACTGCCTCTGAAATTCTCCATTGTTTATATTGGGTGGGCCCGATGGGTAAATAAATAGGTTCATACACAAGTACGCACATAGGCGTACACTTGTATGTACGTAAATACTTGCAATGCAACGCCGCTGGTAGTGTTGACAGATAAATAAACCACAAGAATGACAGTAAACAAAACGAAAGTGATATAAGGAGGAAGAAGAAGATGCGCCGCGCCATGGGTACAACAACGGGCAACGATGATAGCTGGGTGACGGAAAATCAATAGAAATGAAAGCAGGTAACAAGCAGAAAATGTAATAAAGATATCAGATTGTAGTAATACGTTGGGCGCCAGGCTAGGGTATGGATTTCGCTACTGGTTTTTATAGGAAAAAATTATGCATTTTTACAAAAAATCTTAAAATTGAAAAATACCAATTTTGGACAAAATTGACTAAATTTAGCAGACATTTTTCATCAAAATTTTTTATTTATTTAAATTTGAAAATAATTCAATATTCATCGCTCACTGTCATTATGAAAAAAATGGGAAGAGGGGAAACTCTATTTGCGTTCTGTTCTGTTATGTATTTTTGTTAAATAACAAACATTAAAAATAAATAAAATTATTTTTCCATTAAATATTTATTTTTACTGCTACTGTTTTGCATTGCCTACACCCGTGCCAACCAAATCTATGGTCTGGCGACTTGTTATGTTTGCCACATGAATACACAACACATACAAACACCCTGATATCAAACAATGTATATAAAAAAAATTATAATTTCGATCACGCCTCGCATAGGAATGCCCATTTGCAACTATTTTTTTCTGATAACAATGCGATGATGTTAATTAACCGGAATTTCGATTTATATGATTTGAAGTCTATTCTATATTTGGATATAATATTTTGTTAATGAATTCTAATATTTCTCGGAGGAGGGGGAGTATGTGGTATGTCGTGGAACAAAAACCAAACAACATTTTGATTGAATTTTTGGGGATTTAAATTTGTTGGTATTGATTTGCAATGCTTTTATGGATTATGGATTTTGCTAATGAAATTTCATTAGAAATAATACTAATGGTCGGTCTGGACGATGTTTTATATACCCTTCACCGAGGGTAATATCTTAGCCATAAATTGAAACAAAATATCTTAAATGCCTACATTTTTAGGAAGATATGGGAAAAGGGCCTTGAAATATTTTTGAAAAAATCCATGGCTTATGGCCTTGGAATATTCTTGAAAAAATCCATGGTTTAAGGCCTTAGAATATTCTTGAAAAAATCAACGCCTTAAGGCCTTGGAATATTCTTGAAAAAATCCATGGTTTAAGGCCTTAGAATATTCTTGAAAAAATCAACGCCTTAAGGCCTTGGAATATTCTTGAAAAAATCCATGGTTTAAGGCCTTAGAATATTCTTGAAAAAATCAACGCCTTAAGGCCTTGGAATATTCTTGAAGATATTCTCGCCTTAAGTCTTTGGAATATTCTTAAAAAAACCCACGCCTTAAAGCCTTGGAATATTCTTGAAAAAATCGACGCTTTAAAGCCTTGGAATATTCTTGAAAAAATCCACGCTTTAAGGCCTTCGAATATTCTTGAAAAATCCCCGCCTTAAGGCCTTGGAATATTCTTGAAAAAATCCACGCCTTAAAGCCTTGGAATATTCTTGAAAAATCCCCGCCTTAAGGCCTTGGATATTCTTGAAAAAATCCACGCCTTAAGGCCTTGGAATATTCTTGAAAAAATCCACGCCTTAAGGCCTTGGAATATTCTTGAAAAAATCCACTCCTTAAGGCCTTGGAATATTCTTGAAAAAATCCACGCCTTAAGGCCTTGGAATATTCTTGGAAAATCCACGCCTTAAGGCCTTGGAGTATTCTTGAAAAAAATCCACGCTTTAAGGCCTTGGAGTATTCTTGAAAAAAATCCACGCCTTAAGGCCTTGGAATATTCTTGAAAAAAATCTCACGCCTTAAAGCCTTGGAATATTCTTGAAATAATCCACGCCTTAAGACTTGGAAGATTCTTGAAATAATCCTCGCCTTAAGACTTGGAATATTCATGAAAAAAATCCACGCTTTAAGGCCTTGGAATATTCTTGAAATAATCCACGCCTTAAGACTTGGAATATTCTTGAAAAAATCCACGCCTTAAGACTTGGAATATTCTTGAAAAAATCCACGCCCTAAGGCCATGAAATATACTTGTAAAATCCACGCCCTAAGGCCTTGGAATATTCTTGAAAAAAATCCACGCCCTAAGGCCTTGGAATATTCTTGAAAAATCCACGCCTTAAGGCCTTGGAATATTCTTGAAAAAATCCTCGCCTTAAGGCCTTGGAATATTCTTAAAAAAATCCACGCCTCATGCCTAGAAGACCTTTTGCATCTCTTCTATGGCCAGAAGACCTTCTGCAGCTCTTCTATGGCCAGAAGACCTTCTAAAGCTCTTCTATGGCCAGAAGACCTTCTGCAGCTCTTCTATGGCCAGAAGACCTTCTGCAGCTCTTCTATGGCAGGAAGACCTTCTAAAGCTCTTCTATGGCAGGAAGACCTTCTGCAGCTCTTCTATGGCCAGAAGAACTTCTGCAGTTCTTCTATGCCTCGAAGACCTTCTGCAGCTCTTCTATGGCTAGAAGACCTTCTGCAGCTCCCCTATGCCTCGAAGACCTTCTGCAGCTCCCCTATGCCTCGAAGACCTTCTGCAGCTCTTCTATGCCTCGAAGACCTTCTGCAGCTCTTCTATGCCCCGAAGACCTTCTGCAGCTCTTCTATGCCTCGAAGACCTTCTGCAGCTCTTCTATGCCTCGAAGACCTTCTGCAGCTCTTCTATGCCTCGAAGACCTTCTGCAGCTCTTCTATGCCTCGAAGACCTTCTGCAGCTCTTCTATGCCTCGAAGACCTTCTGCAGCTCTTCTATGCCTCGAAGACCTTCTGCAGCTCTTCTATGCCTCGAAGACCTTCTGCAGCTCTTCTATGCCTCGAAGACCTTCTGCAGCTCTTCTGTTGCTGAGACCTTCTGCAGCTCTTCTATGGCCAGAAGACCTTTTGTAGCTCTTCTATGGCTAGAAGACCTTCTGCAGCTCTTCTATGGCTAGAAGACCTTCTATTCTATGGCTAGAAGACCTTCTGCAGCTCTTCTATGGCTAGAAGACCTTCTGCAGCTCTTCTATGGCTAGAAGACTTTCTACAGCTCTTCTATGGATAGAAGACGTTCTGCAGCTCTTCTGTGGCCAGAAGACCTTCCATAGTTCTTCTATGGCTAGAAGACTTCTGGCGGCTCTTCTGTGGCAGGAGGACCTTTAATAGTTCTTCTATGGCTAGAAGACCTTTTACAGCTCCCCTATGCCTCGAAGACCTTCTACAGCTCCCCTATGCCTCGAAGACCTTCTGCAGCTCTTCTATGCCTCGAAGACCTTCTGCAGCTCTTCTATGGCCAGAAGAGCTTCTGCAGCTCTTCTATGGCCAGAAGAGCTTCTGCAGCTCTTCTATGGCTAGAAGACCTTCTGCTAGCAGCGCTATGACTAGAACACCTTCTTCTGTAGCCAGAAGACCTTTTATGGATTTTTTATGGCTAGAAGACCTTCTATAGCTCTTCTATGGATAGAAGACCTCCTAGGGGGTTTCCACAGATAAAGTACTTTCTACTGATCTTCCATATATTCTTACCTCATTTTTAAGTCAGTGGTGTTTAAGTTTAAAAACATTTTGGATCCATAAAATTACCTGGAAAAATAAGAGGAAAATGATCAATAATTATTCTGAGAGTTTTTTGAAATTAAAAAAATATTTTGAAAAGCACTAGTTTCCCAAAACAACAACAACACCGGCCCACACTAACTCTGACAACTTTGATTGGTACATTTAAATTAAAAACCCAACTTCGTTCAATGTTTAATAACCACATCCTTTACAAAAGAGAGAAATGTAACTGTCATTCGTTTTTGCCAAACTAAAACATTTAACATGTTTGGCCCAGTTCCACGTGACCTCACCTCACACACACACACATTCCAACACATAATAGCCCATGGTGATTTTCTCTATCTCTCCCTCTGTGTTTTTCATAGAATTTCATTTCATTTTGGAAATGTAACCTGAAAGCATCTGCAATGAAATTACTTCATATGCACACATATGCCCACACACACACACATCCACATAGTTGCCAATTGCTTGCTTCAAAAAAGTGAAATATTTGACTTTCATTTTGTGTCGTCCTTTTGTCCAAAAATGTATTCGTAAAACAATTTGAATGTCATGACTTTATTTGGGGCTAGAAAAGCAAAGTGGAAACGAACCTGAAGTCATTGCAAAACTATTTGCCATTGTCCAATGCAGTAAAATATGCAATGCTTAGAGGTATTTAATAAATGTCCTAAAAGTATGCAACAGAGTTTGTAATTTCAATCTGTAAATAGACATGCTGGGGAGAGCAAAAGAAGGATGGACAAGAGCAACAATAAAAACAAGGATTACAAATTAAGGATTTAGTTAGGAGTTATCTCAAATCTTGTAGCCATGTGAAAGAATGGAGGGTATTAAAATTGCATAACCCAAGAGGGATCAGTAACTAAAGGAAATTTTATATGAGAGATTCCCACTCTGGAATAGCCTCAAGATAATATAATATATAATCGGACAATATGACTTGTGTCTAAAATGTATTAATATAAATTAAAAACACCCCGCATTCCTTGTTGAAAATGTTTTAAACTTATTAAATATAATTTAATTATTTTTTATAAATTCTTACCGAGTGCTTAATTGTTGCCTGTTACTAAATAAAGAATCGATGTATCTACTTGGTCTCATAAACCCTTAAGAAGATGAATCATCTTTGTTATTGAATTATTCCTCATAGTCACATATTGCAGAGATGGGAATTACGCACCCTTAAAATAGTTGTTTATTCAGGCAATATAAAGTGCCCATCAAGATCATCAATAACAGCAGTCATGGATACAGGTCTGAGTTTGATAGATTTATCGGTTAACTTAAAAACTGAAAGCTTTCGCTAAAATCTAATTTTTAAAAAATTTTGAAAATTTCCTCTATTTTCAATAAAAAACATTATTAAACTATAGTTTCCCATCCCTGTGACGTAACCCAGCAACACATGTTGTCATTTCTTTTAATCTGTCCCATCATAACAGACACAATGTGACTAATTGGCCAAATATGTTCTCTCTCAAAAAAATAATAAGATACACCCTCAATATCATTGTTATTGTTATTGCCATTGTCATGGGCATCCCTCTCAAAGCAACGACAAGCAGACAAATAACTCGTGAGAGTACTCTTCGGTGCGTCTCAATGCTATTTTCGTTTACATTACATTAAATGTCGAAATAGGTCTAAGACAAGGCAAGACAGAGAAGGACACATGCAACGAAGGGACAGTGGGCCGGAATAACATTGTGCAGAGCTTCGAAAGGTCGTATGTCTGTCTTCTAGCCATAGAAGATCTTCCGAAGGTCCTCTAGCAACAGAAGAGCTTTAGAAGGTGTTCTAGTCATAGAAGAGCTGCAGAAGGTCTTCTAGTCATAGAAAAGCTTCTAAAGGTCTTCGGTTGAAAGAGGAGCTTTAGAAAGTCTTCGGTTCATAGAAGAGCTTTCGAAGGTCTTCGGTTCATAGAAGAACTTTAGGTGGTCTTCTGACCATAGAAGAGCTGCAGAAGGTCTTCTAGTCATAGAAGAGCAGCAGAAGGTCTTCTTGTCATAGAAGAGCTGCAAATGGTCTTCTTGTCATAGAAGAGCTGCAAAAGGTCTTCTTGTCATAGAAGAGCTTCAGAAGGTCTTCGGTCTATAGAAGAGCTTCAGCAGGTCTTCTAGCCATAGAAGAGCTTCAGAAGGTCTTCCTTCAATAGAAGAGCTTCAGAAGGTCTTCTTTCCATAGAAGAGCTTCAGAAGGTCTTCTTTCCATAGAAGAGCTTCAGAAGGTCTTCTTTCCATAGAAGAGCTTCAGAAGGTCTTCTTTCCATAGAAGAGCTTCAGAAGGTCTTCTTTCCATAGAAGAGCTTCAGAAGGTCTTCTTTCCATAGAAGAGCTTCAGAAGGTCTTCTACCCATAGAAGAGCTGCAGAAGGTCTTCTTCCATAGAAGAGCTTCAGAAGGTCTTCTTTCCATAGAAGAGCTTCAGAAGGTCTTCTTTCCATAGAAGAGCTTCAGAAGGTCTTCTACCCATAGAAGAGCTGCAGAAGGTCTTCTTTCCATAGAAGAGCTTCAGAAGGTCTTCTTTCCATAGAAGAGCTTCAGAAGGTCTTCTTTCCATAGAAGAGCTTCAGAAGGTCTTCTTTCCATAGAAGAGCTTCAGAAGGTCTTCTTTCCATAGAAGAGCTCCAGAAGGAGATCTTCGATCTATAGAAGACAGTCAGAAGCAGATCCACAGAAGACCTGTAGACGGATCTTCCATCAATAGAAGACCTGTCGAGGGTATTTTGTCCACAGAAGACTTGTCGAGTGTCTTATATCCCTGAAGGACCATTTGGTGGCCTTTTATCCATAGAGGACCATTCAAGGGGCTTTTATCCATAGGAGACCGGTCGAGGGTATTCCATCCATAAAAAACCATCGAGGGTCTTCCATCCATAGAAGATTAGTCGAGGGTCTTCTATCCATAGAAGGCCAGTCGAGGGTCTTCTATCCATAAACGATCAGTCGAGGGTCTTCTATCCATAAAAGACCAGACGAGGGTTTTCTATCAATAGAAGATCTGTCGAGGGTCTTCTTTCCATATAAGACCAGTCAAGTGTCTTCTTTTCATAGAAGATCTATCGACTGAAGAAGATCTGTCAAGGGTCTTCTACACATAGAACATCTGCCGAGGTCTTCAATTTATAGAAGACCAGTTGAGGGTCTCATATCCAAAGAAGACCGGTCGGGCGTCTCATATCCATAGAATACCAGTCGAGGGTCTTCCTTCAATGAAGGATCTGTGGGGTGTCCCCTTTCAATAGAAGACCTATCGGGGGTTTTCTATCCATCTATAGAAGACCATACGTTCTTCTATCTATAGAAAACCAGTCGAGGTGCTTCTATCCATAGAAGGCCAGTCGAGGGTCTTCTATCAATGGTAGATCTGAAGAGGGTCTTCAGTCCATAGAAAGCTTTGAGAGGGTATTATATCCATAGAAAACCTGTCGAGTGTTTCTTTTATCTATAAAACCCTTTAGTGGGTCTTCTACCTCAGAAGAACTGCAGAATCGGACGTTTTAAAAGTAATCCTTAAATCAATACTTTTTTGTCCCACTGTACTCTACATCGGATTTAAGCCTTCACCCTGTACTTTACCTTCATTAACATTTTGTTTTCTTTTTTTCTTCGTAAGAATAGAACCCCAAACAATGGTTGCAGACAATAACAACAATACCAGGCTGGATGTATGAATGAATGATTCGGTTGTTTTGGGTTGGGCTCGGTGGTCGTGTGTGTTTGTGGCAAAGAATCAGGCGATAAAAACAAAATCGAAACAAAACAAAAAAAATAAAAGAAAATGGACTCTTGAACAAACATCATTATGATGAATTTGATAAAGAAAATGAGGGATAATGTATACAAGAATGAAAAGAAGAAGAAAAAAAAAAGAAAGTCAACACACACGCCGATGGTTGGGTGTTTTCATTGTGTGAGTGTGTGTGTGCATGAGTTTGGTCTGGTACCCCATATGCATTTCATTTTAAGTTTTATTTCGACACTGAACCATTTTTTCATTTCATTTTTTTCATTAGCAACGATAAATTTATTGAGAACAACGCCACCAAAGAAGAGAAGGAAATAATGCCAGGCATGATTAGTTGAATATTCGTGTGTGAGTGTGTGTGTGTGTTGGACGACTGTCTGCCACCGAGTTGGTTCAGTGTGTGGTGTCGTGTGATGACGTTACCAATGATGTTGGCTGCCTGGCCGGGTGATGATAATCGCTAGCTGATGATGATGACGACGACGATGCTGTTAATGGGGGCTCTTGTTGTTGTTATTATTGTTTGATGTGCCTGGGGTCTTGACAGCCAGCCTAACGGCTGATATCGTCATTTTGTTCTTCTGGTTTCTCTTTCGGTTTTGTTGTCATCTTTTGTTTACTCGGAGATTTGTGAACCAAAGTACACTTTGATTTGGGCTCAATTTTTGTTGATTCGGCTCGCAAATCTGTTGACTTTTCTAGCGCAAGAAGAAGAAACAGATGCGAACAGAAAATAGTAGGTATGTGATTAGATAAAATTTGTTTAAACGATTTAAGGTTGGATCTTAGCCCTGGTAGAGCTGCATCATTTGATGGTAATTGTATGCCATAAACGTTGGTTAAATGGTAGCTTTTGAGGGCTATATTAAACAATGAGTCCCGAATACTCTCCGGAGGTATTAGGGTGTTAATCAGTTTTTTTAGAAGAGTTCAAGAAATATTTGTATCTATAGAAGAGAAGTTCCCAAAGGATCCATTAAAAGTAAATACTTAAAACATTTTTTGAACCTTATTAAGTGAATTTCTTTCAATTTTGAGGAGGTTCCAAAAAGGTTAATCGGCATGGGCTTTTAAAGGAAGACCGATATTTAAGTTACCTTGGATTTTGTGGATATTTTAGGAGGTTAAGATTATTTGGAAGCCTCTGAAAGGCTTATTTTATTTAAATATTTTAAAAATCTCCAAAGAGGTCCCAAAAGGATTCATAAATGTGGATTTTTAAAAGTATTTTTGGAGGTCCCAAAGAAGTTCATAAACGTGGATTTTTGGAATTCCACAGAGGTTTAAAAACATGGATTTTTTTAAACTATTTTGAAAGTCAGAAAGAGTTTTAAAAACGTGGATTTTTTGAAGGACCCAAAAAAGTTCCAAAACGTGGATTTTTTAAAAAAATTTAGAGTTCATAAAGAAGTTATAAAACGTGGACTTTTTAAAGATATGTTGGAGGTCCCAAAGAGGCTAAAAAATTGATTTTTTTAAAGATTTTTGGAGGTCCCTAAGAGTTTCAAAAACGTGAATTTTTAATTTTATTTTTTTTTTAATTTTGGATGCCTCGAAGTGTTTTTTTCAAAAACAGAAATTTTTGAAATATTTTTTAAAGTTTCCAAAACCAGCATTTTTCAAAGATTTTTTGGTGGTTCCAAAACGTGCCTTTTTTAAAAATTTTTTGAAGGTACCAAAGAGATTCCAAAATGTGGATTTTTTAAAGATTTTTTGGAGGTTCCAACCGAGGTTCCTAAACGTGGATTTGTTAATGTTTTTCGGAGGTCCTCAGAGGTTCATAAACGTGGATTTTCTAGATAAATTTTGGAGGTCGCAAAGGGGTTCATAATAGTATTTTTAAAGACTCTCTATATAGTCTTTAAAAATACTATTATGAACCCCTTTGCGACCTCCAAAATTTATGTCGCAAAGAGGATCATAAACGTGTTTTAAGGATTTTTTTAGAGGTCGCAAAAAGGACAAACGTAGATTTTTGGAGGTCCCAAAGATATTCAAAAACGTGGATTTTTTCTAAAGATTTTTTGGAGGTCCCAAACAGGTTCAAAAAATGGAAGTTCCAAAGAGATTCATAAACGTGGATTTTTTGAAGGCCCAAAGAAGTTTAAAAACTTGAATTTTTAAGGTTTTTTGGATGTCCTGAAGAGGTTCTTAAACCTGGAATTTTTAAAGATTTTTTGAAGGTTCCCAAAAGCAGAAGCAAGAGGTTACTTTTCATAAAATAGAGGATTTTTTATTCATTAATTATTGGGCACAAAAAGGCTAATCAAAGTGGACTTTCAAGAATTTTAGTAGACCGCAAAGGGACGAAACGACATGGGTTTTGAAATATTTTTGGTGGCCAAAAAATTTCTATTAAAGAGGAATTTTTAAATACTTTTCTGAGAGCCCCAAAGAGATAAAACAAGATTTTAGGAGGCCCAATAGAGGATAAATATTTATGATTGTTTTAACATTTTTCGGAAGCCCCAAAGAAGTAGCATATCGAGACTTTCTAATATTTTTAGAAGACCCCATAGAGGACAAATGTCCATCAAATCAAAAACTTTTTTAATATTTAACTTTTTTAATATTTCCTTAAGACATATTGAGGATTTTTAAATATTTTTGGACCTCGTCAAAAATTTGTTCAATATTTTTAGTTGCCCCAAATAGAACGAGCATCAATGAATTTTCAACATTTTTGCAAACCTTAAAGGCGACATAAATAGAGGATTTTTTAAATATTTTTTCAGGTGGCCTGTAAAAGGTAAAATCAAAGAAGATTTTTTCAATGATTTTTGGAGGTCAATCAATGTGGAGTTTTTATAGATTATAGAGGCCCCAAAAGGAATAGGCAGTATTTATTAAGAGTCACAAAGGCTAGTAAAATTATAGACAATGTGTATTTTCCGCTATATTTTGGATACCTCAAAAAGCCTGATCGATTTTAAGAAACCTGAAGTTACCAAGGATAGATCGCCAAAGATGCAAACAAACGTTGATCTTGCAACGATTTTAAGAGACCCTTAAGTGGCCAATAAACTGAATTTTTTTTAGTTTTAGGAGACACAAAAGGGACCAAGAACGAGTATTTTTAGATCATTTTAGGATGTCAAAAAAAATTTGGAAGGCATATTTTTGACATAAGCTCATGTAGCAGTCCCGTTCTGATTTGTTCCTAAATCAAACACACATTCCCAAAACACAGAATATTTTGACTACCCTTATTACAAGTTTTAAATTAAAATGTGGTTTCTATCGAAGTTTTGACTATCAACAAAACTGAATACAGAACTTCTTTGTTTTAAGCCTTTTCAAGTGAAGGCACCACAACAAAGGTCTTTACAGTTTTAGCCTTATTTTAGTTTGTACCACATTTTTTTTTTGTAAAAAGAACAGGTAAATAAAATGTTTGGTTTAAGGGCTCCAACAAGAAAAAAAAATGTTGAAAACTTGTTTTTGTTTCAAAATCATCTGCTAACCTCTTTCTAATTCTTTTTTGTTTCATCTTTTTCTTTGTCTTCTGGTTTTGAGAAGTGTTGTATCAGTTTTTTTTTTAAGACCAAAAACTGGCCGGTTCGTTTGAAAATCAGTTTGGGTGTGTGAGTGTGTGTGTGTGTCTACACTGCTACCAGTGATGATCTAAGTGTGTTCTGTACGTAATTTCTTCGTTCAAACTTGTTGATATTTTTATGACCCAACAGCAGCAGCAGCAGAACCACAACAACGCATCACATTTTATGAGAATTGTCTTGAAATTTGAAAAATGTTATAAATAATCTAAAATAATATGTTATTTTCAATATTTTAGACAGTTCGGTGGATATTAGTCATATGTAAATTATTAACTTTGGAACAGCAAAAAACTAATCGAATTTGAGAGAGAGGGAAATAAGGAAAATATTTGTTAGTGAAGATTTAGTAGACCCCAGAGGGGCAATAATAGTGCATTTTTTAAGATTTTTTAGAGACAACAAAAGGACTAACCAACCAATTTTTTGGAGCTCCAAGGAGGTTATCAAACGTGGAGTTTTTTAAGCGTTTCAATAGGCCCAAGGAGGTAAATTTACCTCTCATGAATTTTTGAGGCGTCAAAAGAACACATAACCTGGATTTTTTGAAGATGTTTAAGAGATCCTTAAGAAGCGTGGAATTTTTAATACTTTCAGGTGGCACAAACGAAGTCAATCAGACAGGATTTTTAAAAGAGACTTTATTGAGAATTTTTTCAAAGATTTTTACAAGGCACGCAAAATGCCAAAAAAAATATTTTTCCCGTTTTTAGTAGGTTTGGAAGAAGTCAAATACTTGGTTTGTTAAAGATTTTGAGTGGCTCAAAAAAAGGAACATTAATTTTCTAACAATTTTTAGGAAACAATAATCTTTGGGCTTTAAAGATTTTTAGGATGAACCGAAGTTGACAGTGAAAGTGGATTTTAAAAGATTTTAGAAGGCCCTAAAAGGACAAAAAATCCAGGAGAATGTTAGAATGCCCCAGTAAACCAAGCAATAACCGACCTCTTTTATGATTTTAAAATTCCAAGACGGTAAACGTGGATTTTCGAAAGATCTTTAGTTGGTCCAAAAAAGCACAATAAACCCAAATTTTTTTAAAGATTTTTTCGGCGGACCCAAAGAGTACAATGTTTTTTTCTGAAAGATTCTTAGAAGGCACAAAAGAGAACTACGGCTCTGGACATTTTTAAGATTTTTAGAGGGCACCAAAGAGAACAACGACCATAGACATTTGAAAGATTTTTAACAGGTTCTAAAAGAATTAAGCTTCAATAAACAATCTCATAGTTTTTTAAAGATTTTAGCAGGATTTTTTAAAGAATTTTTGGAGGGCCCATCATCAAGGGGACAATAAGTGTGAATTTTTAAAGATTTTTAGGATGCCCAAAAAGGATTTTTCAACATTTTTTTATTTATTTATTTATTTATTTTATTTTTTTTTTTTGGTTTATTGAAGATTTTTGTCTGGCCTCAAAGAGGCAAATTAACGATGGTTTTTAAAGATTTTTAACAGAACGACAAAAATGCAATTTTTAATATCTTTAGGGGACCGCAAAGAGTTTTTTTAAGTTTTTGAAAATCCCTAAAGAGGACAATCCGTGGACAACCAATTTGGATTTTTTTAATATTTTTTAGGATGCCCCAGGTCAAATATCGAAGATTTTCTTTATATTTTAAGAGGACTCAAAGAGGATAAACATTTTGATATATTCCATAGGAGACTTAAAAAAAACAGAACCCCCAAAGAATAAAATATCGAGGATGCCTTGACAATTATCAAGGATTTTTTAATTTTTTTCTTTTTTTTTGAGGATTCCCCAGAGAGAACTTATAACGGCGATTTTCTTCATATTTTAGTAAGCCCTGAAAAAGATAATAAACTCGAATTTTTAAAGATTTTTATGAGGTCTCAAGAAGGATAAATATATTTATGAGGTCTCGTTTTTTTTTTATTTCAGGATTTTTAGGAGATCCCAAACATCACAAATATCTAGGATTTTTCAAATATTTTTTAGAAGACCCAAGAGAACAATCTTCAAGGAATTTAATAAAAAATTTAGGATGCCCTAAAGAGAACAAATATTGAGGACAATGATTATGGTTTTAGGAGGCCCCAAAAAAAAAAAAAACAAATATCAAGGATTTTTCCGATAATTTTAGAATATCCTAAATAAAACAATAAATGTTGATTTTTTTTAAATTTTTAGAAGGCTCAAAAGAGGACAATCAATCAGGATTTTTTCATATTTTTAGGATGCTCCACAAAGGCAAGTATAGAGAATTTTCTGATGGCAGACCTGATATCGATAATTGTTCCATATTTTAAAAAGGCTTCAAAGGGGACAATAATCGAGGATTTCTTAATATTTTCAGGAGGTCTTAAAGAGGACAAATTATGTGGTTTTTAAAGATTTTAAGAGGCTCCGAAAAAGCCCGTTAAAATGGATTTTAAAGGATTTTTAGAAAACTCCAAGTAGATACTAAAATTTATTTATTTTTCATGTTTCAGGCTGACAGTAAACTTGGATTTAGAAAATAGACTCCAAGGAGTTGGATTTTTTAAAGAATTTTTGAAGGTACGAAATACGATTTTTACTGTTTTTTGGAGGCCCCAAAAACCTTTTTTGGGGGGTTTTATATATTTTAAGGAGACCCCTAAGAAGACAATCTTCGTGGATTTTTCAAAAAAATGTAAAGGGTCTCAAAGAGGCCAATTTTGCGGACTTTTCAATATTTTTTGAAAAGCCCCTAAGAAGAACATTTTTGTGGATTTTGTAAAGATTTTTTATGAGGACAAAAATATAGAGGATTTTCACATGTTTAGGAGGTCCAAGAGGACAATTAACGAGGATTTTTTAGAGGCCCCAAATAATACAAATATCGAAAATGTTTAAACACTTAAGAAGTTTTTTTTTAATTTTACGAGGACTTAAATAGGACAAATCGAAGATTTTCCAACATTTTTAGAGAGCGCCAAAGAGGACAGTCTTTCATTTTTTTAAATGCCCTAAAGAAGACAATATCAAGGACAATAATCGTGGCTTTTATAAACATTTTAAGATGCCCCAAAGAGGTCAGTCTTCGTGGATTTTTCAAAGATAAACGTTGATTTTGTAATGATAGACAAGAAATACCGAGGATTTTCTGCCATATTTTCAAAGCCTTAAAAGAGGACTAATTCTCTGGATTATTCAATATTTTAAAAAGACAAAAAAGAGGACAAATTTCTAGACATTATTAGTAGGCCTAAAAGGAACAATCTTCTTTAGAGACCTAAAATCGAGAATTTTTTATATTTTTGGGGAGATTATTTCCATATTTTTCGGATTCCTCAATGTGAGCAAATAATTGGGTTTTTTTTATAGATTTGTGGATAGACAGTCATCGCGGATTTTATAACGATTTTAAGATACCGCAAAGAGGTCAGTCTTCGTGGATTTTTCAAAGATAAACGTTGATTTTGTAAAGATAGACAAGAAATACCAAGGATTTTCTGCCATATTTTCAAAGCCTTAAAAGAGGACTAATTCTATGGATTATTCAATATTTTATAGAGACCTAAAAGAGGAAACATTTTTAGGAGGCCTCAAAGGTATAATCTTTAGACGCCTAAAATCGAGAATTTTTATATTTTTGGGGAGATTATTTCCATATTTTTCGGATTCCTCAATGTGAGCAAATAATTGGGTTTTTATAGATTTTTGGAAAGACAGTCATCGTGGATTTTATATAGATTTTAGGATGCCCCAAAGAGGACAGTCTTCGTGGATTTTTAAAAGATAAGACGTTGATTTTGTAAAGATAGACAATAAAAACCGAGAATTTTCTGCCATATTTTTAAAGCCTTAAAAGAGGACTAATTGCCTGGATTATTCAATATTTTAAAAAGACCTAAAAGAGGACAAATTTCTAGACATTATTAGGAGGCCTCAAAGGAATAATCTTTAGAGGCCTTAAATCGTGAATTTTTGTATTTTTGGGGAAATTATTTCCATATTTTTCTGATTCCTCAAAGGAATAATCTTTAGAGGCCTTATATCGTGAATTTTGGAGATTTTTTCCATATTTTTTGGATGCTTCAAAGTGAGCAAATAATTAAGATATTTATATAGATTTTTGGAACGCTCGAATTTTAAAATTGAAAAATTGCACCAATTTTTCATTTCAAAATCCTCTTTAGATTCCCAATATTTGCTTTCCCCCATACCTACAATTTTATTTATTATCAATAATATTTTTTATCAACGTTTGCAGGCCTTGAACCTTGCTTTGCATGTCACTGCATCTGTTGCCATATTTTGGGTAGTTTGTAAAACGTATTTAATTCAGGCGATTGCTTCTTTGGCTTTGATTTTTCATATCTTTTTGGTGTTCTCTTTACTATCTGCTGCCTTATTTTGTGGGTTTTTACACACATGTGCATACATTTTTTTGGGTTAAGGATGACAATTCCTTTGTTTGGCCATTGAAAAAGGCACACCGTGTTTTCTGCTTTTTTTTTGGAAAATTTCACAAAATCCTTTCAGTTCTTTTCGGTTTTGTTCAAAATTTGCTTTTTGTTATTGTTGTCATCATTTTTTTTTATTCGGTTCAGCATGTTTGCCTTAAAGTTTATTGAACACAATGGTCCTGCTGTTATATCCATCGAACTTGTTTGTGTTTGGCCTGACTTAGTTTGGCCGCTTGGATGTGTGTGTGCGATTTTACAAAGGTTTGAAAGGGCAAGGTCTTGTTGTTGGTTGCTGCACCATATGCACGGTCTGAATGTGTTTGCATGTATGTCAAGTGTGGGAGAAACAACAATGAAAATTGATTACAAGGTCGAAAGTGCATCATATTGTATTGAATGAATGAATGAATGAGGGAAGGAAGAAAGAATAAAGCGTTGTGGTTTATCAATGGAAACAGGTTTCGATTTCCATTATTTGTTTTAAATTTAGTTGAAAATTTATTTCACAACTTTTTCAATGCATATTTGAGGGGAGTCTCCATAGAGGATTCGTCTATAGACGAATCGAAGGGAGTCTCTATAGACGAATTGAAGGGAACCTCCATAGACAAGCCGAGAGGAAACATATATAGACGAATCAAAGCGAATCAGAGGAAGTCTCCATAGACAGGTTTAAAGGCTAAAAACAAAATACGTGGATTTTTATTATAGATTTTTAGGAGACCCAAAAATTACAAATATTCGGGATATTTCCATATTTTTAGGTGACCTAAAAAAGGGGAAAAATCGAAAAGTTTATTAAATATTTTATGGAGGCCCCAGAGAGCACAAATATCTAGGATTTTTTTCCGAAATTATTGACAGGGCTGAAAGAGGACAAGTATTCAAAATTGTTCAATATTTTCAAGTACCCAAAGAGGACAAATATCGAGGATTTTTTTCCAATATTTTTAGTGGACAGCAAAATGGATAAATTCTATTTTTTTTTTTATTGTTAGTGGCCCCAAAAAAGACCGATATCGAGGATGTTTTAAGGTGGCCTTTTAAAAGGTAAGCCTCCTAGTGATTTTTTTAACATTTTCCGGAGCTCCCAAAGAAGGTAAATATCGAGGATATTTCGATATTGCACAAACAATATATTTAGGAGACCAAAAGAAGGACAATTATCGAGAATTTGTCCAACATTTTTAGGAGGGCCCAAAGAAGAAAAATATGGACAACTTTGCAATATTTATTTATTATTTACAAAAAGGAAAAATATTTGGGTTTCTTACAGAGAAAAATAATAGGAAAATCCAAAGAGGACAAATATTGACAATTAAAAAAGGGAGGCCCAAAGAGGACGGGTTTTTCAACAATCTCTTATGGCTACATAGTGGATTTTTCCAATATTTTTATAAAAGAACCGAAGGTAACAAATTTCCACGAATTTTTTTAGTATATGTCGGGTCTATATCAATATTTTTAAAAATCGCTAAAAAGGTCACAATTACGGAATTTTTTTAAATTTCTAAAAAAAAAATCCAAACAGGACAACAATGTAAAGGTTTTTCAATATTTTTAGAGAGGATCCAAAGCAGCAAATGTCAAAGATTTTTTGGATGCTTCAAATAGGACTTATTTCGAGAATTTTCAATATTTTAGTTATTCCCAAATGGCCAAACATGGGGGATGGTTTACGGATTTTTAAGATGCCTTCAAAATTTTTTTCGTATTATATTATGAGGTCTTAAGAGGACAAAGATCAACGATTTTCGAATATTTTTAGAAGACCCCAAATAGAAGGCATATAAAGGATTTGATCAATATTCTTAGGAGGCCTAAAAGATCACATATATCAAGGTTTGATTCTAAATTTTTTAAGAGGCCCTTTAGAGGAAAAACGTCTACAATTTTTTCAATATTTTTAGGAGGCATCAAGTGGAACAAATATCGAGGACTTTTAAAGGATTTTTAGAAGATTCTTCGGGTGAACCCAGGGGACAAACATCGAGGATTTATTAAGGATTTTTAGAGGACATCAAAGAGGACAATCTTCGAGGGCAAATAAAGAAGATTGGTTAAAAATTGTTTAAAAAAAGGAGCATTTAGAGGAAAATTTTAAGGATTTTTATGAGTCCCCAAAGAGCGCTTTAATTTTTATGGACTTTATTAGACCCTATATAGGACAATAGAAGTGGATTTTTGAGCAGATCACAAAGAGGAATAAAATCAATATTTTTAGATGACAATAAATGTGAATTTTTTTCCGATATTTGCAAGTGACACCAAAGAATTTCTTTAATATTTAGGAAGCCTCAAAGACGACACAAATCTAGGAATTTTTAAATGTTTTTAATGTATCGCAAATATGAAAAATATTTTTTTTTAAATATTTTTAGGAGGCCTCTAAAAGAACAAATTTTTTTTAATATTTTCGGAGGGCTTCAAAGAGGATATGTATCGTAAAATAGGACAAACGTTAAGGATTTTTTCAATATTTTCAATGAACACCACATAGGAAAATAAACTTTAATTTTTTAAGATTTAAGGAGGTCCTACAAATTATATTAAATTACGACTTTTTAAAGCTTGTATATCAACGTATAGGGTACAAAAGGTAGACATATTGAGAATGTTTTAAAAAAATTTTGATGGCCTTAAAGCGGCCTAATATAGAAAGAGGGCAATAAAGTAGGATCTTTCGAACATTCACAGGAGGCCACAGAAAGGACAAAATAACGTAGAATTTTGAAGAAGTTTAGGAGACTCCAAGCAATACATCAAATTTGGATTTTTACTGATTTTTTCGAGGCTTCAAGGAGGACTATCAACGTAAATCATATTTAAGATTGTTTGGAGGTCCCCAGTAGGATAATAAACGCGTTTTTTTTATAGATTTTAAGAATATCCAAAAAAAGAACAAAAACCAGGAAGATTATTTTTTCAAAAACTGTAAAAGGCTCCAATGCAATAGGAGGCTCAAGCAACAATAAACAAGTTTTCAATATTCTTTAGGGGTTCTAAGGAGGACAAGTGTTTCAATTTATTGTTTTTCAAAATACGAAATTATTAATATTTTATGGTATTTGTAGATAAAATAATTTGAATAAAAAAGTGTATTACTTTAATCCTATAACCTTGGTGATTTTGGTGACAATAATATAATTGTTCATATAATTTAGTACCAAAACTATTATAAAATGCATAAACTAATGGTCTATGCAGCCTATGCTTTGATTTCTCCCATATTAATATTATATATTCACTATAATAATATCAATAAATAAACAAATAAAATAAATATAATAAAAATTTACTAACCTTTATTATTCCACTTTGCTCCAAAACAACCTGGTTGATACACCACAAATTCGTTCCTTTTGATTTAACCCTTACAAGGGGTTGCTGGCTGTTGTTGTTGTTGTTTTTATTGCACTCTAGAGATTATTTTCTGTAACACTTTTATTGCTGATGTTTTCACATTTACGTATGTATAAACATAAATTGTAATGGATGGATGGATGTAAGAAGTTGTATTTTTATTTTCAAGATAAAAAAAAGGAACTCAAACAAAACACGATCTCGAAAACCAAATTCGTATAAAAATTAACGGTGATGTAAACACACACGGATTTTGGGTGGGCGGATTTTTTTTTTTTTTTTTTTGCAATTTTTTAAATTTTTTTGATGTTCTTTGATGTAGGTTACGACGTCAGTCGGATGCAGCACAGGAAATCCTGCTGCTATAGCTGGCTGCAGCCGGCTCTCTTTGCAAATGTGAGACTTTAAAAGTTCTCTGTTCTGTTGTGGGCTTTTGCAGCAAAACTGTTGGGAACTAAAAGAGGGAAGGTTGACATTTTAATTTGTTTTAATTTTTATTTTCTTAATTCATTTTTAATCTGTTGGCAATTGTAATCAGTTGCAGCTTATTTTGAGTAATAAATTTGGGCAAAAAACATGTTGGTTATGTAGCCCTGGGGCGTAGACAGAAATATCATTTTTAAGGGCAAAAAAAATCTATCCTCGGACTATCATAAATCTCTAAAATCACCGCAAATTTCAGATAATTAAGATTGCCTGTTGTCAATTCCTAAATTCCCTAAAACCACATGAATTTCTTATAGAGGTCCCTTGTTCTAAAATGGCTCGACGTACCCGGGCCCGGTAACCAGAAACGAATAGGCGAACGTCTATTAACTCTGCATTTTTGTAGTGGTCTTCAAATATGCTTCTAGATTACTCTCCTACATTTTTTCAATAATAATTTCCCAATCGCATAAAAAATAATTTTTAAAAATAAATTTGAAATGCAATTTCGGAAAGAGGATCAAAAATGCTTCTAGACCGAGGTATTAGATATCACAATTCCACATTGGCTTGCCAACAAGAATCGATTTTAATTTTGTATTTATTGGCCGAGAATACGGAACGAAATTAGTCTAAGGTCAATGCCCAGGTACAGCCAGATGTTCCTCAATGCGTCACCACTTTGACAAAAATCATTAAAAATGCCTCTCGCCCAATTTTTAGCAATTATGATTTGGAAATGCAAATTTTTTGGGTTGGCGTCAAATTTTCTGAGAATGCCAGACACCTTCAGTAATATATTTTGGGTATTGTAATCTGCACATATGTTTGGAGCATCCGATCAGATGCCAAATCCAAAAATTACTACTTTGTAAATGCAAATTTTGTTGGCGAGTCTTAAGTCCACAATCTCGGAAAGTAAGCCTCTTATCAGAAATAAGGACTTAAAATATAGTTGAAGTCAGGACTTTCTAGATTATTTCTGCCTTGAAGTAAGGATTTTACAGGTAAAGCTACCTCTCAGGCAGTACCAAGTCTATTCATTTTATCCGCATTTAAGTTTTAAGTAATATTTCAATACACAAAACTTCTCCAAATCCACTATATTTCTGTGCGACAGCTTGGCCAGAAATAGAACTATTTTTTTGCAGTTTTTGCCATTATAAATGTTTGGCAATTTTTTTTTTCTGTCAGGAATGCACACACATCCTCGCATCTGTCTAGAAAATACAATTAAAGCGAAATAATTTCAAAAAATAATTTATCACAAATACCTACGTTCACTTCTCGCCTGCGAGGAAGGCAAATTGGTCTCCTACGTTTCAATTCCCCATCAAAAAATTTATCAAAGAACATGTCTTCTACTTTTTGATATACCAGAAATAATTCCTCCCCATCTGCAATATTGTAAAATTAGTCAATTCAAAACCGCAGATGTTTGTATTAAAACAAGAATGAATTCCTTTGCCTATTCAAAACAAATAAATAATGAATGCAACATCATCATCACCGTTAACTACACTCATCAGCAACAACAACAACTCAACGAGAAATATGTAAGTCAAGAGAGAGTTTGTTTGTATATGCCGGGGACTTAGTTATCACAAACCAACAATAACAACAATGACGACGACGGCGGATGACAGATGTAGGCATTTATATTTGTTTTTTTTTTTTTCTTCATGTTTTGTTTTCTCAACATTCTCAGGCACATTCTTTCGCAAAAGGCGTGAAAGCGTGGGTGGAAGAGTCAAAAAGTGTAACCAAACCCAACAATTGAGTACTATAACTTTAAATTATTTCACTTGAAGGGAATGAAGAAATTCTACTCCTACGATTTCTTATCTTATGCTTTTTCTAAATAATAATAATTTAACAGCCAAAAAACGCTCTGAACCCCAAACGGCAATATAAAACATTGCACTTTCATATATTTTCAGTCTTTGGTTTTGCTTTCATGCAAACTATTGTTGTTGTTTTATTTAATATTCCTTCGCAGCCAAAAAAAAAAAGAAAACAAGAAGCAAAGCAGCCGCACACACGCACGCACACCACTGAATAAGCCAACAGATACTTTTATTGAATTTTCCACTAATAATTTTCCATTTGATTTCCTTTAATTCTTTTGATTTTGCATAACTTTTAAGCAAAACAAATACAATTTTTTCTTTCTTACAAATTCAATCACTTTTTCTATTCATTTTTTCCTCTTTTTTTACTTCTTTTATGTATAAAAATATAATTTATTTTTCA
Organism: Musca domestica; assembly: GCF_030504385.1. NCBI lineage: Eukaryota > Metazoa > Arthropoda > Insecta > Diptera > Muscidae > Musca > Musca domestica. The sequence goes on along the minus strand of NW_026712246.1, from coordinate 763,121 downwards.
CTTTTTATTTCAGAGATACAGCACAAGCAAGCAAATTGCTATTTTTTCACAATTCACTAATTCGAGAACAACAACGGCGACAGATGACGACGTCCGTTTACACAACCACCCGCTTTAAATTTCGTCCGTATTCTGAGTAAAAAAGACGAAAACAGTCGTTGTTGTAAACAATGGCAACGCCAGCCAGGTTGGCAACGAAGCAGAGTAGTATTGTTTTCTTTCATTCTCTCTCATTCGCAAAATGTTTTCTCTCAAAATTTTGGTTTTTGTTTTGATTCCCGCTTCGTAAGAGCAACAATTTTATTGTTGTCCAAGTTTAACAGGGTGTTTACAAAGTGTTTGTAATATTATTCTTAACGGCGTTAGAAGTTATGATAGCGGCATTGACGAGATAGTTTTCCTTCTTCTTCTTCATTTTAATGAAGTAACGCTACTTTCAAGGTAGATGTACTAGGTAATCGCATCAGCCCAGCTGACGGCACCATTAAATGTCAAAACAAATTGTTGTAATGATGAATTCGCCCTAAATGAATGCAACAACAAATTTGTTTATGTTGTCTTCCCTAAAAGTACCTTTTTATAATATTTCAAATAATTTAAGAGCAATTTTAGAGTGAAACCAGTAAAAAAATAAAAGAAAATAAAGGAAGGAGATTAGAATGGAGTGCAGATTTAAGAATTAAGTTAGCCTCAACATCTAAGATTCTCAAAGCACATCACGGGGAGTAGTGCAAGAATTCGACTCTTGCCATTTTCAGTTCCGGAAAACTTTCGGTTTAAACCAGTAAAATATAGTCATTATAAATTTCTTGGTTTAAAAAATATCGCAATACTACAATTAATACTTATTTTACTCTTATTTGTTTTACAATAAAAACTTTTATTGCGACGTTCGTTTACGACGAGAGGCACACAAAATAAAATGTAAACAAACACCTCGTTTCTGATTGGTTGAAACAAATTTGCCGCAACCTTTAAATGTCATGGCGAATCTATGTTTTTCGCCTTAGATGCCAATTTTGACATTTGAGGGGACCACAAAAGTTGCTTTGTTTTAGCAATTCGCCGATGCGGTTACCTGTTTGATCTACCTTGGCTACTTTTATATTTGATTTGTTCCAGAGCCTTTATTTCACATGTCAAAGGTCATGTCGAAATTGGACTAAGCGGATGGACCATTTAAGGCGCCGTCAACATATTAAATTATATGGAACGTACTATCATTTCAAATAAAGATTTATTGCCTTTTTCTATTTTTTTTTAATATTCCTATAATTCTCAAAAAGCACCCTTTAGATTGACAGAAACACACTCTTTTCAATAATCGTTCAATCGAACTAGTTTGTTCGTAAATCACACAACACTAGTTTTCAGGAGATTCTCAACAGCTGTTGCGGCACGTTGCCTCTTCCCACTTTCTATACATTGTTGGTTTTCAGCGTGTTGCCTCTTGCTTGTGAATGGAAACAACTCTCTGAGAAGTATTGTCCGATAGTCGGCAATATCGTCAGATAATATCGATATAAAAACTATCAATCGATATTCCCTTATAAATTATCCATCGATTATTTGCCATCTCTTGTTTTCAAGTGATTCTAGAGATTGTCAAAGGAAAGAGGATTCGTTGGGTTGTGTGGATTGTTGTGAAATTGTTCAATATTGGAAGCGAATAAATCAATATTGGAAATATAAAGCTAATCTAAACTTATTGCAATAGTAAATTTACGGAAATGTTACGTTTAATAAATCCAAAGGCTGTTAAAGCCGCAATTGGTCTCAACAGACAATGGGTTGCGTGTATCAGTCAGTCGGCCACAGTAGGACAGCAAAGCGAGGCAGCCGTTTCTTCTTCCGAACGTATGTTTTGAAAATAATGTTAAAAAAGGCAAAATGCATTATTATTTGCCTTAAATATCCTTGTTATTATCTCCCTTTGTTGAGGTTATGTAAACATTGTTGTTTCATCTTCCCTTTGCAGAATTTCGACAGAAACGCATTAAGCTCAATATCAAATCAGACAATGTAGAGGGTCGCCCACTGTATTTGGATGCCCAGGCCACAACACCTTTGGTGAGCATTGAAATATGACAAAAGTACGTTATTGTTACGAGTTGTTAATTTTCTTTTAGGATTTTCGTGTTCTGGATGCTATGTTACCTTATTTGACCAACTATTATGGTAATCCACATTCTCGCACCCATGCTTATGGCTGGGAAACAGAACAGGCTGTCGAAAAGGCACGTGAACAGGTTGCTGCCATCATCGGTGCTGAGCCCAAGGAAATCATTTTCACATCTGGTGCCACAGAATCGAATAACATTGCTGTTAAAGGTGTAGCAAGGTAAAGGCAAAAGAAGAAGAAGAAGATGTACATCTCGATAGAGGTATAGTCTGTTACATTTTCTGACGAAAAAGGTTCTCTGTCTGCATTGATGTCACTACAGGGATGTTTGTTATTGAAAGCGGTGTATATTAGTCCCGTTTAGGTACATATCCCATGTAACGGACGGTACCTCATGAATTTCAGTATTTCGAAGATTTCGATCCGAATTGTTAACCAGTTCTCATCAAACTATTCAATATAGGTCTAGATCTTGGTATAGCATTGTACGTCCGTCTGTTGAAACCAAGGTAGAAACTCAATCTATAGAAGATGGAGCTTTAAAATTTTATAGGCATAATCCCCCTTTTACAGCTTCTCCAGAATTTCGATATTTTCAGGACATCTGACCTAATTTCTAACTAAATTATCTGTTTCTTACCCAAATTTTAGCCATGTCAGCTATAATTTGATATTTCGAATTCTTTGTGGATAGATTAACTACTCGACAAAAATATTCAATATGAATTTAGCCCGGAACTTTAGAATTCTAGAGATTTTGAAGATATTCGTTTGGGTCAAAAGGCTAGTTTTCACATGATAAAGCCCAACCTTACGTCGTTTTTTTTTTTTTATTTTTTTTTTTTTTAGATTTTATGGTTCCAAGAAAAAACATGTCATCACTACACAGACCGAACACAAATGCGTTTTGGATTCCTGCCGTGCCCTGGAGAACGAAGGCTTTCGTGTAACATATTTGCCTGTTCAAGCCAATGGTATTATCGACATGAAACAACTGGAGGAAGCAATTACACCTGACACCTCATTAGTATCCATAATGACAGTCAATAATGAAATTGGTAAAATTCGCCTGACACTACCTTTTTTGAAATTAAGTAATTTATTAATATGCTTTTCCCCTTCAGGTGTAAAACAACCCATTTCTGATATTGGAGCTCTGTGCCGTTCCAAGAAAGTCTTCTTCCACACCGATGCCGCCCAGGCGGTGGGTAAAATACCACTCGATGTCAATTCCATGAACATTGATTTAATGTCAATTTCCGGCCATAAGATCTATGGTCCCAAGGGCGTTGGGGCTTTGTATGTACGCAGACGGCCACGTGTACGTTTGGAACCCATTCAAAGTGGTGGTGGCCAAGAAAGAGGTCTACGTAGTGGTACCGTTCCGGCCCCATTGGTCGTGGGTTTGGGTGCAGCCGCTGAATTGGCACAAAAAGAAATGGAATACGATACGAAATGGATAAATTTCCTATCGAAACGTCTGTTGGACCGTATAACAACAGCATTGCCACATGTTATCCGCAATGGAGATCCCGAACAAACCTATAATGGTTGTCTAAATCTCTCGTTTGCCTATGTGGAAGGTGAATCACTGTTGATGGCTTTAAAGGATGTAGCTTTATCGTCGGGTTCAGCATGTACCTCAGCCTCATTGGAACCGTCTTATGTTTTGCGCGCTATTGGTACCGAGGAAGATTTGGCACACAGTTCAATAAGGTAAGTTTGAATGAGAATCAAGGGCCAGATTAAACGGCTGAGGCTAGAATCTTAAAATTTTGCACAAGAGTCAGTCTTGGTGCGTAGGCGTGTTATTACGAATACGAATTTCGGAAATTCGTATTAAAAGGGTACGAAACGAACTAAAATTTGGAATGAAATTTGGAATGATAATGACTGATGGGGTGCAGGATAGATGTACCGAAGATTTTGTGTAAATTCGAACTAAAAGGGTACGAAACTTATTTAAATTGAACTAAACGTACTAAAATTGTACTAATGGTATCTTTGATACTATGTAGACTTGATATTTCGTATGATATATTAAGGTGATTTTGGAAATGGAAATTGTACTAAATGTGCGAACTGTACTAAATGGTACATATTTTGGTTTTGGTTTAGGGTGAACGGATGAACGGATGAAGCTGTAATTTAAAATTTTGTATTGGGGTCCCTTTTGGTGATAGGTTTGTAATAAAGAGGTGGTTTTTTGAAACGTGTACTACAAGTGCACTAAAAGTACCAAATAGTACTATATTTGGTATTGGGTGCTTGAAATCTGTAATTTATTATTAGGGTCTCTGTTCTTACGTAGACTGACAAATGGAGGTAGTTTCGGATAGGAGTACTGTTATTGTGCGAAAAGTACTGACTATTACTTAATCTATTATTGGGTGAAGGGATAGAGATACAATTCTGAAATTCGATATTTCGATAACTATTGGTTTCTGAGGTTCAGATTTGGAGGTGGCTTTGGAGATGGATACTATATTTGTACTAAAAGTACGAAATGATATTTAATTTGGTATTGGGTGGAGGAAAAGAGCAGAAACCCCCAAATTTAATATTTAGGTCTCTGTAGGTATTTAGAATTGAGATATGGAGGTGGTTATGGAAATGTGTACTATAATTGTATATTTGTACAAAAAGTACCAAATGGTGCTACATTTGGTCTTCGTTCAAGGGATAGAGATACAAATCTGAACTTTAATATTTCGATAATTATTAGTTTCTGAGATTTGGAGGGATGTTTGGAAATGGGTTCTATAATTGTACAAAAAGTACTGAATTGGGTGATGCAAAAAAGACTTAATACCAACGGTTGAAACGAATCTATAATTTTAAGGTCGACTTTTCGCTGCCGAAGTATTGGGCACTTGCAAGTGCAATATATTTGTGGCTAGTAAAGGAGCTACTGACGCTCAATTCTTGTTCCCTAAAAATTTCAAAAGAAAGCTTTCAAAAAGGAAAAAAAAAAGTTAATTTAAATTTCATAACAAAAACGTTTTTGGATTTAATTTTCCTCGCGGGTGGCTATGTCGTTGAAGAAACTTTAATTGTTTTTCATGTCTGCATATTTCAGAAAAACATCTGTTTTTAGAGGGACCTTGCCATTCCCATCCTTTCCCCAACCGGGCCTCATTTAAACCTTTTTTAACTAAAAATTATTTATCATTTTTATTTTCAGATTTGGCATTGGCCGCTTTACAACCATTGAAGAGGTCGACTATACTGCAGACAAGTGCATACAACATGTCGAAAGATTGCGTGAAATGTCTCCGCTGTGGGAAATGGTACAAGAGGGTATTGATTTGAAAAATATCCAATGGTCACAGCATTAATTTACCTTTCCATGCCATCATGAAGAAAATTATCTTTGGGATGATTGTTGTTATATACGAAATGACTGCTTTGTATAAACTAAAATAACGATAAATAGTAACACCATTTTGTAGACTTTAGAAATACCTATTATCCGTTTGCCTTTGAAAGGCTCATACACTTGTTTTCTTTCAAATTTATTATTTTATTAGTTATCTTTATTCTCCCCCTTATTGTAATTTAAAAATATCTTTTAAGCACAGAATATATATTGTATATGCAATAAAAAACGAGATTCAAGACAATATAAAAATTGTATTTAATTTATTTTTATTGGCAAATTGTTTGATTCTTCATTTTAAAATGTGCTAAACAAAATGAACGGCCACGAGTCCACCCAATCCATGATGGGGGGCAATAAAAAAAATCTTATCTAATAATTTACACCTACTAAATACCCCCAAACAAGATAAGCTAATTGAAACAATTGGGCATTTTTTTGGCTTTCATTTTCATTTTGGATATGTGAAAATGTTTCGTTTATTTTATACAATAATGTCCGTTGTACCATTAAATATTTCTTAACTTATGTATCTTAAAACAATACAAAAATAATGACAAGCCTAAATGGAAATGTTACAGGTTAAAAGATCGTCTTTATATACATAAATATGTAGCTAATACATATGGATAAGAGAGGCAAAATATTTACTAAATTCAAATTAAGACACACAACAAAACAAAAGTGGCTAGTAAGGTATACCATTTAAGCAACGAAAATGACCCTCTCTTCGTTTGATCGACTAACGAAATTTCAATAATTTACTTTTTCCATTGTATAATTATGAAGACACAAAATGAAACGAATGTGTGCGCCAATATGTGTGTGCGTGAAAGTGAACTACAAGAAGTCGAATATCACCTCTTTTTGTCTATTCATTCAAATGCATTTCGCAAATTCAAAGGTCAATTTCCATTTATGAAGGTTGATGATCAGTTGTTGTTAAACAGGTTTTGAAATTATATTTTTTTCAACATGTATGTATGTGTGTCACGATGTCACGGCTAGCTAGCTTAACTCTCATTCAAATTTCGACAACCTCTATTCCCGTAAATTTTTTTTTCAAATATGGAAAAATGCACTCAATTTAGTGTGTCTTTTTGGCAGCAGCTTTTTTACTATCACCTCCTCCGAGCATCTTACGGCGTTGGGCAAACATATGCAAATAGAGTTGTGGGAACAGAGGAATGTAGCCCAACATCACAATCCACAACAGGGCAAAGTAGGAGAATGTCATATTGTAAATATTTGGCATTTCAATGGACCACACGGTATTCGATTTGGCATAACTTTGAGCCCACCAGAAACACAACAACTCACCAGTCACACCAATAGGATAGAGGGCAATGAAGGTGGTGTAGCGCAGGAATACCAAAATGTGCGGCACAAACTTGACAATATTCAGAGCATAGTAGCCGTATCTGATTATCTCCGTAACGGACCATGCAAACAGGGCAATGGGCAGGCCAGGTGATACCTTAGCAGTAGGCGTGGCCATAACAACACCAACAACAACCATCATACGACTGAATACCTGGAACAGCGTTAGGACGGGGTTCGATTTCACCAAACCAAAGGCAGCATTTAAAATTTCCACAAAAGCAGCATTTTGGAAAATGATCACAGACACACGGGTATAGTCCCACAATGTAATGCTATTTCTGAATTCCGGACCTTGGAGCAAATAGTAATTGACCAATTGATACAGTATATAACTCCAGCCAACCACCTGTGCCGCATTGTAAATAAATAGATACCCCTTCACTGCTCCGCTTTGTTCTTTGGCCGCTGAAGCTGCTTTTCCGGATTTAGGTGCTGCCATGATGACTTTATCTTTACTTCTGCCGATAGAGACTAAACTAATGCTTGTTGTGATCAGTGGCTATATGTTATAGATTGATTTCGATACGGGGCTAAAGGGTTTATGGCACTTTCTCTCTGCCTGGCTGCTTCTTCTTGCACAACAGTAAGGGATTCATAGATCGACTTTGGATTAAGAGATTGGCTTTTATTTGTTACCGGCGATGCCAGAGCTGGGAATTTACATATTGGGGAAATTTTACGATTGGAATTTAAAGAGTTGTAGGAAAGTTAAAAACATATTTGGCCAAAGCTGTACTATGTCGCAAGCGCGATAATTTTTCTGAACAGACCACGCAGTTTTATACTAAAATACAATAATTTGCAGGGATTTTTTTTGCCTGTAAGGCGATTTAAATTATGGACCAAACTGAAGATGTTTTAAAATGAATCAAATGAGTTCTTTAGATTAGATTCACCAAAAAAAGTAGGTAAAATACAACCCTCAATTTGGATGTTATATGCCTGCTAGAATTATAATTGTAAAACTGTGCAATCATTGCTCTATTAAGCTGCAAGAAGCTAAAACTTTAACATTTTTTTTATGACATCGCAATAATAGCACAAATTAGAACTAGTTTCGAGGTTTTGGAGCACAATCCACAATGACAACATATCATTGTCAAATTGCTTCTTCACAAATCCATTATGTGCCAAAAAAATTAAACATTTTTTCAATGTGGTTAAATTTGGTAAGGAAAATTCACATATTTTGTTAACAAAAAATATTTGGATTTTTTTACGAAAATTAAAATTAACTAATTTTCTCAACGAAATTGGATGCGTCAAATAAAATAAACATTCCCAGCTCTGCATTTTCTGTAATTTATTTTGTCAAATTACACGGCAAAGAAAGCAGGTTCGCATCTCTGATTTGTGTGTATACAATGGATTTATGAATATACATTTTGATAATGAGACGTTGTCAAGGAATAATTAAAAAAAATGTAAACATATGATTGCACGGCTTTACCATCTTAATTCTACCATGAGCAAAACAGATCAAAGCTTAAATCGTGTAAAAATACAACACTATTGCCCTTTTTGTCTGAACGAAACGCTGAAGTCACGATTCAAGCTTTGATCTGTATTAGCTTATATTTCTTTGTGCCTTTTTTAATTTGACTTCTACAAAGCGAGAGAATTGCAGAGGTATTATATATTTGGCAACAATTGTTAGGGAACATTATTCGAGTAAAATATTCGAGAACTGAGCTATTCTTTCACTTAAAGCAACGAAGATAGTAAAGCTAACCACTGACAAAACAAAAACAGTGCAAACGTGACCCATTTTTGAAGCAACTCCCATTTTTTTCATTTCCTCTATTCCGTAAAATAATTACGTAAAACTACGTATCTTGCTGTTCCGTTTCACTAACCACCACACATTTGACAGATCTGGCAACACCCGGTTACCAAGAAAGTGTCCAGAAAACGCCAAAACACAAGCCGAAGAAGAAGAGCAAACCAATCTTTTATAAATTCATGGACAAAACATTAATGTTTGGTAATAAAAATACAAATAATTGTAGAAAATGAACAATAACAAAGAGTCCGACTTGGAATTTGTGAAATTGGTCGAAAGCTATCCAATTCTCTATGCCAAAGAGCATACACGCGGCAACAAGAATTCAACGCTGAAAAGTGACGTTTGGCGAGAAATAGCTCAGCGTGTAAAGAAGTCAGAGATAGCCTGCATCACTAGATGGAAGTCGATACGAGATCGATTTGGCAAAGAATTTAGGCGCCAACAACAGAATCCACAAGATGTTACCAATTGGGAGCTGTTTCCACATTTGTGGTTTCTTAAGGATCACTATAAGCAAGGGTAAGCGCGAAATAACCAATCCTAACTGTTTGAATTTATTATAATTCGAATTTTTATTCCCACCCCCTGGGCCAGAAGTGCGTGCAACAATGACATTGAGTGCATAAAGTACGAACCAAAAATAAAGAAACGTAAAATACACAGACCGGAGGAAGATGAAGATTCGGGAGAAAATAGTGATACAAAAATATCACCAGAAGAGCTGGCTTTGAATCAAAACATTATTGCCTTGGTTAAAGAACATGATGTTTTGTACGATCGCAAGCGGGTGCGGGACTCGAAGAACTTGACAGCCAAAAATGAGGCATGGACAAATATAGCAAATGCCCTTGGTATATCAGGTAAGCTGTGACAATAGACAGACAAAAACAGTTGTTTACAATATTTGAGTAAAATATTTTTCAGAGGAAATGTGTTACAACAAATGGAAAAAGTTGAGAGACCGTTTCTCACGTGAATACCGACAAGTACAGTTGAATCCCGACAAACCAATTACATGGATATATTTCAATGATTTGCGATTTCTGGAAAGTCACTACAGAAAAGGGCAAGTTCAAATATGAAATATGAGCCATAGATCTTAAAGTATTGATTTATGATTTTCATTACAGTATCCCGCTTCCAATTGAAGAAATAAAACGCAAAGAAAGATTATCCGCAGCTTCTAAAGCAGCCAATCAATCCGCCACTGCAACCGCACAAGCAGAAAATCCTTGGGGAGATGACTTTAGTCATTCCTATTACTCGGATAACGAAGATCACGTAGAACATGAGCTGATAGCAGAAGAGACCGACATACAAGAACTGCAGGAGCAAACGTTTGATGAATTTTTGTTGCTGCCCAACAAAAAGGAAAGTAAACCCGGTACACCCAACCCGACAATGCAACACGTTACCTACCATGTGGCACAGGATGTAACCCCAACAAGTACAACCTATGTAACCACAACAAATGCTGCACACACAGCAGAGAATAGTCCGCATCTGGATGCTGAAGATAAACTGCATAATGTCATTTCAAATATGGAAAATGTTTTACGACAATCACAGGATTGTCTAAAAGCTATACAAAACCAAAAGGCCCAATTTCGCTTTGAATTGGAACAACAACATCTCAGCATGCAACCTGAAATGCTACAAAAAGTCCATATATTACTGGATGGTCTCCATCCGGAGCAGAAGGCCAAGGCCGAGCGTAAAATTTTACAATTTTTATGTGAATGCCAAATCAAGATTTTGAATAATGAGGAAATCGCTGATGTTGCTCCCGTGAATATATATTGACGATAAATTGCTTAGGTTTTATTTATACTAAAAAACGGATAGAATGAAGAGGTTATGTTATTGTACGTATGTATGCTTTTATAATAATATTTTTTCTCTATATAATTTTAATAATACTAATGTTAATATATGAAGAAATACATATTACGTATAAGAAACATTAATTCTATAGGGAATAAAAACGTGAAAAAACTGAATATTTGGCTTGTAAGAATGACCATTTGGCGGAGAGATCGTGAGTAATATTCAAAGTAGGTTAACCCTACAAATAGTTCTAACGTAAACATGGCATAAACATTTAAATTTTAATATGCAAACAGAAGGTAAAAATATTTTAAATAACCGCATCTCTGCATTTTCTGTAAATTATCCTGTCAAATTTCACTGCAGAGAAAACAGGTTCCCATCACTAATTTGTGTATATGCAATGGATATATAAGTATGTTTTTGACAATAAAATGCTGTCAAATGAAAAAAAAAGATGTAAAAAATATTAAAAGTTTATGAAAAAATAAGTTAATTATTCAATTTTTTCTTATATAAAGTCATTCAGAAGTTGATACAATATGCGTTTTTCAATAATTTTAACAAATTTAAATGATTTGTCATACAAAATTTGCAATTCAAAAATGTTTGAACAGTTCATTGTTATAGCAGCTGTATTATTGTATCACACATAGATGTTTGAAAACAACAACGTATTAGTTGTACAAAAAACCGTTGATATATTTCTTGCGTTGAATTCTAAATCAAATAAATCAAAATTAGTAATTCTCAAATATAAGTTTATGTCAAATCAAACGTCAACATGGGATGTCAAATACGAAAAAAATAAGCAACAAATTTTAATTATATTTCACCCTTTAGGAACTAACAACATACTGCACTTTGTCTTAGAGGCCTCTTTTTTTAAAAAGATCAGACATTTATTTTTCCACTATTAACATTTTCAAATGTTCTTGGGAATGTTGCGCGTAGTTAGTCATTGCTCTGCTCTAGAACTGAAAAAGTTTAAAAAATACTTACTGCAATAAACGATTTTTCCTCTGTGATATCGAAAAAATTGCAAAATAACAGATTTTGGAATAGAGCACAAATTAAAAATCATGGCAGAAGAATACAGGTAGTCGCTTCGAAACAGCTGCTGGGACAATGAACTGTCAAACCGATTTTGGAATTAAAAATGTTGAATAAAAAATTATTAAATTTTGTAAAAATTGTTGAGAAATGCATATTGTAACCACTTCCGATTTGTATCGTATAAGAAAATATATAAAAATCTACTTATTTTTGACAAAACAATTTTAAAATTTTGACATTTCAATGTTCGCAAGCGATGATGCATCTACTTATATTCTTCTACCATGTTAAAAATATACCATATTCATATTATCCATTAAACAATTGTGTTGGTCCATGTAAATTGTATAACATACATTTTTATCGAACAAACACACTTAAAATCGTCGAAGCCACATCGATTAGTTCATCTAAAAAGTTGAGCAATCGAAAATGACAACATATCGATTAGTCAAAAAATTAACTTATAGATCCCTTATTGTGACAATTTTCTCGGTGATATTTGTGGGAAGATTTTTTTAGAAGGAATTGTCAAATTTAATGTACAAAAAAAATAATTGAAAATCAAAATTTACATTAAAGGAATTGGAATTAGTTCATGGGCTTTGGCTAACAAGAAACTTAGGTGTTTGAAACATTGACGGGAGCGAGCAGCAGAAGAGTTGGAAAAAAGAAAAAAGTGCGTCTTTGTATAAGTGTGTGCGTGTAAATGTGAATGACAAGAAGAGGTCCGATATCGGTGTGTGCAAAAGTGCTGGAATTTCAATTTAAGGCAAAAAGCCGACATCAGCAGCAGCAGCAAAAGAAGCATTGAAGAGGTGTATAAAATCACAAGACAGACAAACCTAAAAAAACTATATTAACAAAAAGGAAGAAAATACAACAAATACATGCTTGGCGTTGGTGGCTGCTACAACACTTGCCAGTGAATGTTGCTAATGTTGATTCATTAATTTCGCCCCATCATAATTTCTTTTGGTGACAACAAAAAAAAAAACGTAATACATCTGAGTAACTCAAAGAGGGCGGGGTGTTGTTTTTTATATTGTAAAAAGAACGAAACAAAAAACGTCAAGGAGGCCTACTGGGCAACGAGAAAAAAACTTGCAGCTCTATCAGCAACCACATGTTATTTTAGTTGACAGGAGAGAAATTTATTCCTTTTTGTGTTTATCAATCGTCATCACACTGCTGCTGCCCAGCCCGCTGTCTCCAAACATAAGCCGGCCAGCATTTATTATTATTGCCTTTTTGAGAAAATAGAGAATTTCAATATTTTCCTTGGTGGCTATTTTTTGAAGTGAAATAATTAAAAAGCTATGATTTTGTTGGAAATCAATAATCGTATCGTCGAGGAGACGTTATTGGTGAAGTTCCGTAATGCCTTGGCCGGGTGAGTAATCAAGATTGATAAGGCGAAAACTTATCGTAATTCTTCATATTTATGTTATTTATATTTTATTTTGTGTTTGTGTTTAAATTCGGGTGTAGTTCTTTCTTTTGTTTGTTTGCTAGCAAAGGCATTAGCAGTAAATGCAGCGTTTTCAGAGTGTGTGCGGGAGGGAATGGGGGGAGGGTTAATGCCGTCGGGGGTTGTGTTTTTAGTAGTGTGTGTTTTTTTTATTTTATATTCATTTCTTTCACTTTTTGGGAATTTGTTGTGCCTTTATTTCAATGTGGAATTTCAAGTCCAAATCCTTGCCATTGATGGTGTCATATTGTCTTATACGCTACAATCAACTTCTGTTTATTTCAATGTGGTTGATATATCTGATAATATCAACACATTTTTTTGGTGTTCCCTGAATATATTTGAATATATGTGTAGTCTTTCCTATACAGGGACATATTGATCCCGCCTACTCATTTAAAGCACCCTTACCCGAAATAGCTAAATACGGATTGAAATAAAATATATATTACGATGTGTAAAATCGCCTATAGGTACCCAGGTATTTTTAGCTATACTTTTGTATTTCTGTGCTTGCCATCCCATTAACCATGCCATCATCTAACGCCATTAGTTAATTTATTATGAATTTGTTTGTGCAATTTTATTAACAAAAAAATTTACAAACAGGAAAGTCCAATTACAACTAATCATAACTTTTTGGTTGCACACAAACTCAAAACTGTATCTTGTCTTTCAAAAAATCCATGCCTTTTTTACATTGAACTTTTTCACACATGGTCGTGATGTATGTCCATATGCATGTTCATATGCACAAACTCAAGCTGCGTTACTGATGGCTTTGACACATAAAATGAATTGTGACGTTTTGAATTTTGCATTAAGATGACTAATAATACGAGATAAACTAATACAATATTGTCGTTTTGTATACAACTGCTTTAAACGGGCTATTGTACACTTCATTAAGCACGACTTGAGTAAATATTTGTATATTATAGGTAGGTCACCTATTTCGTTTGCATTGACTATCTTCAATTTGTTACGCTATTGTTTATTTTTTAACTATTTTCAAATGCATCACTAATACAAATTTTTATATAGCATTTTATGTGAGACAAAAATCCAAAAAAAATAATTTTTATTCTAATTTCTTGAACATTTCTATACGTCCGTTGAATGCTTCTCACATAACATTTTGAACTTTATAAGATTAAATTTTCTAATTCATAGGCTAAATTTTGTATCTATAAATTAGCTGGCTTAACTTTAGTTTAGTAAAAACTCTTCAATTATTTTTGAAAATTTTACCCTGATTCCAGGGAACTCTTTTTTCTCGGGGGACGTCTCCGGGAACCAGAATAACGCGAATCGAAGTTTTCTAAATTTGATACTTTTGTAAAGGTATGAGTGTCAGCTATAATTTGACATCAATTTTGTTGACCCATATAATTGGCCTTTTTTGACTTTTTGGGGTTTTTATAAAAAAATCGGGTTCAAGAACTCGATAATTTGACTATGACTTCCGATACGCTTCAAATAACCCAATCATTTGACCATTTTTATAAGATTTCCAACTATTCCTATATTGTCCATATCGAGTAAGTGGATCTGGTCTAGTCCGGGTCTTGAATCCAAACTCTCGGGAAAAAATCCCCAAGAAAAAAAAGCTTCCGGGAATAAGGGTAAAAATACATAACTCTGGAAAAAATTTAAAAAAATTGAAATGTTTTTTTTTTTTTTGTGGTTTTTTGGTCCTTAGAGACGGTTATATTTCACTATGAACATCAAATCATAAATTTCAAATCATTAAACCATAAAAATGAAGAGATGACATTGACGGACAAGAGTGAATTAAGGGCCTCTTACTTTTCAAGCCAAGTATACATTTTCGACTTTGTTGGGTTTACGGTTTGGCAACAGATCTTATATTGTTGGTAATAGTAATTGATGATGGATTCATAGTCAGACGAAATTAATTTATTTGCCGAAGTTGCCGTAAATTTTAGATTGTTCCTTTTCATATCTCTATGTAAATTTTCCTATGTAAATTTCTGTAATAATTGGTTTTATGATTCTGCTTACTACCATTCCATGATTCCTATTCCATAAAGTTAGAGGAAACCTTGCGCCTTCGAGGGAAGCTACAATAGTTAAGTGGGAATTTCGCATATTCATGTCACTTTTACTAGAGTCTGATGTTTAAATTCGTGTACGAAGTTTACAGGACCTACTGATACCTTAGTAATACATTATAATTTTTTAATAAAAACAAGCTGAGAATTTTAGCCCCACTCAGAGATCTAACAAATTTACTTTGGTCTTTTCCAAATTTTAAAATTATTTTTATTAATAAAAATAATGATACAAAATATTTCTAAAAACTGCTTTTATTGTTTTGCATAAGATTTAAAAATGCTGGAATTAAAAGTGGGATATTTCCGATTTACCACAGATATGTCTCTCAAATATTCCAACACTAATCCATGCGGTGCTAAACAACAGTGAAATTGGAATTTATATTTCATTGCGCTTAGAATTGCATACATCCACATACCATTTTAAATTTTTGATTTTGATTTCGGTAATTTTTACAGAAGAAAGGAGATGTCAGTCTGAAATTACATTACATTTAACTTACATTCCCAATTGCAAATATCTTTGGTCTGCATTTGTAATTAGTAAGGACTTCACTCAATGTTTTCAGACTTTTCCATACCAAAAGCGACCCTTGTTCAAATTACTAGATCAATGTTTCTAGTTATTTTCTTTTTAATAGATGTTAAAATGCTGGGGTTAAAAGTGGGATATTTCTGATTTATCACAGATATATCTCTCAAATACTCCAATACAAATACATGCAATACTAAAAAAAACAGTAAAATCAGAATATATATTTTATTGTACTTAGAATTTCATACACATAAAGAATATATTTTAGTTTTTGGCAGTGATGGATGGAGTTTAAAGTGGGATATTTCCTTTAATTAAAAGATATGTCTCTCAAATACTCCCATAATAAGCTAAGCGGTCATGAACAACAAATAAACTATAATGTTAAAGATAATTCTATTTAGTTTATGATTGCGAACATTTTCAAATTGGAAGCAAATTGTTAATCCCAAATTGATTTCAAAACATTTAAAATAATAACACATAGAGCGTGAGGAATTGTCTTGAGATATGCTAAAAATTCTGTGGGGATATTTTTTTATTATCAAAAGATATGTCTCTCAAATACTCCAATGCAAATTCACCGCTGTCTGCAATTGTAATTTGTAAGGATTTCCTAACACTCAATATAATCAGATTCAAAAATTATTTCTAAAAATATTTTTTATTTTTCTCATGCAATGTTAAATTTGCTGGAGTTAAAAGTGGGATATTTCTGATTTATCAAAGATGTGTCTCTCAAATACTCCAATACAAATCAATGCGATGCTAAATATCAGTGAAATCACAGTATATATTCCATTGTGTTTAGAATTGCATACATACAAAGATTATATTTCAGTTATTTTGAAATGATGAATGGAGTTAAAAGTGGGATATTTCCCTTAATTAAAAGATATGTCTCTCAAATACTCCTATAATAAGCTAAGCTGTCGTAAAAACGAATGAATTATTATATTAAAAATAACTCAACTCAAATTATGATTGCAAACATTTCTACAAAGGATCCAATTTTTCAATTCGAAATTTATCACTCGAATACTGCAACACAGCAGAACCACACAGTTAAATTTTTCTGAAACAAGTAGAGAATTTTAACTTATATTCCCATTTTTTTTTTTTGAAAATTATTGAAGAATTGAAAAAAAAAATATTTCCCGGAAATATTTTTGATTTTTCTTGTGAAAAATTGCTAAAATTCTGGAATTAAAAGTGGGATATTTCTGATTTATCATAGATATGTCTCTCAAATACTACTATTGAAATCCATGTGATGCTTAACGGTGAAATTAGAATATACATTTCTTTGCGATTAGAATTGCATACATATAAAGATTAAAAAAAAACTGCTACAAAGTCAAACGCCGTAATTTTTACATTTTTTTTAAATATTATTGAATGATAGCAATAAAATGTCGGAAACAGCATCAGATTTTAGAAAAAGTTTAGATTTGTTCGAATTGGCCACCTTTGGCATGAATTCTGGCCTTTAAAGGGCCAATGAAACCGTCACACGCTGGCCGAATGTTGCTCTGATGTATTTTGGCACATTCCCGGCGAAGCGTTTGCTTGAGGTGATCGGTACTTTGGTATTTTTTAGTGCCAATCTTGCTTTCCAAAAGAAAAAAAAAAAAAAGATTTAGGTGGCCATTGTGCGAGGGAAATGAAGCGAGGAACCTCATTTTGTTACCATTTTTAGATGGCGCGTGCTGAGTCCTGTTGGAATGTCCAAGGTCTGCGGCCAAAATGTTTGCGTGCTCAAGTTTGGCGGCCCACACATCACCATGGCCGCCCGGCGTTTGAGTTCTGATGGCCAACCGAAGGTGCACATTTTCAGCTGACCTCTTTGGCAAGTAAACACGATCATTTGGTTTGTTTACAAAATGCTGGACAACGAATGTTTTCTCATCGGAGACGGAGAAAACCAAATTCGGTAGTTCACCACTTTCGGCCAAGCGAAGCAACTCTTTGGCTCTTTTGAGTAAATTTTCTTTTTGTTGCGGCGTAAGTTCTTGCACATTTTGGAATTTCAATGGCTTTAACCCGAGTTCATTTTTCAATATTTGCCGAATGGACTATTGCGATATGTTCAGCTCAAGAGCCATTTTTCGGCCACTGCGACGCGGGTTTCGATCAAGTCGCGTTTATACTTTTCGAATCATTTCTGCTGATGTTGCTGTTTTCTTCCGTCCACTTCCTTTACGTCGGGCTACGCTACCAGTATCACGGTAATATTACAAAAGATTTATTCACATTTAAATGCTGGAGTGCTCTAAGATAGCTTGTGGTTTTCCAGCCAAATATAAAGAAATCACACTATCACGCTTGAATTCCATCACGAATAACTTTTTTTCTGGAAAATTCTCATCAAAATGCTTTTGTACGCTTGTAAACGAAACAATTTTATTTTTTGGAACAATTTTAACAGCTGTCGGACGTGTGGCTTAGAAATGACAGTCTGAAGTTTGTTGCAGTTTTTTTATCTCACCCTGTACATTTTTAAGAAGTTGGCGGGTTTTCATGTATAAATAAATAAAGTTTTAATTGGATATCCAATAGCTTATAACTGGTTTTCAGTACGGTCTAAATTTGAGCTAAAGCAAATATTATCTTCATAAAAATATGTCATATCACAGGTATAACTCGTTTATCTATTTTTTTTATTTTTTTACCCCATTCTATTGATAGTGCATTCGTTATCACTCGAGTATGATAAGCCAAATATATATACCTATATTGTAGTAATAATATTTTGTAGATATATTTTATAACATTTGCGGTCAATGAATGACTAATACAATTAAATATTATTTTTGTTTGCAGATTAAAACCAGAATCAATAGACATTAAAATAGCAGACTTTGATGGTGTGTTATTTCACATATCCAACATAAATGGTGATAAGACAAAAGTTCGAGTAAGTTGTAATAAATTTGAAATGTGTACATGCATATGCATGTATGCCTCATGTATGGTGTGTCTTGCATTTAATAACAATTACAATTTATGGGCACACACAGTCACGCCACAAAAACACAATTCATTTTAATTTTGCCTTTTTAACAATTGCAGACAAGCATTTCTTTAAAATTCTATCAACAATTACAAGAACATGGTGCCGATGAATTGCTCAAGCGTGAATATGGCAGTCTGTTAACTGAAACGGAAGATGGTATGCAACAGAGAGAATTGTAAATAGTCTATTGGTTTTATTCTAACCTAAAATTGTGTGTGTGTTTTCTCGTCTTTTTTTATTAGGCTACAATGTATCCGTACTTATTAATTTAGAAGATATACCCTCAGACTGGGAAGATGTTGCCAAAAAGATTGGCTTGCTGAAGCGTAATTGTTTTGCGTCCGTTTTCGAAAAGTATTTCGATTTCCAAGAACAAGGTGAAGAGGGCCAAAAACGTGCTGTTATCAATTATAGAAACGATGAGACTTTGTAAGAACGTTGTCATAAATGCTATATAGATTTTTAATTGATTTTTTTTTTCATTTATCCTTTAGGTATGTTGAGGCCAAAGCGGATCGTGTTACTGTTGTTTTTAGTACCATTTTCCGTGATGAAGATGATGTTGTTATAGGTAAAGTTTTTATGCAAGAATTGCGTGAAGGTCGTCGTGCATCGCATACTGCACCACAAGTGCTCTTTTCCCATCGTGAACCACCATTAGAATTGGCCAACACGGAGGCTAAAGTTGGCGATAATATTGGTTATGTTACATTTGGTAAGTGAATGTTTTTTTATATTTAATTAAATACTAGATTGGTTTTCTAGGTGGTTTATGTTTTGGCTTTAAATCCTTTACATCAACCTATACGGTTTTGCTTAAATGTTGTTTGAGTAGTAGGAAAAGGAAGATAAATCAAAACTTGTTTATTTCGTGAAGATTATTGTTAGTTGAATCGGGAAAGGATATTTCACAGAATTTCTACAGTTTAAAATTTATGACATAGTTTTATAAATTTTTTTTATAAGTGCATGATTCAAAATAACAGATTTATTGAAATGTGGGAGTTACAAGTGGGACATGACCACTGTAACCTTCGGTAATGTCTCTCAGATACTCCAATAACAATTTGGTGCATATTTAAATGACGTGCAACATCAGATGTTATTGTTGTGCGTATGGATTTGTTGCAACACATTTGTCCATTTCAAGAATCATTTTCAAGCTATACTTTTATAATCAAGAAAAACCTTCCGTACGTTTTATAAATATCTGTAAGTAATTTTAATACTCTTGACTAAGTTATTAAGGACCGTTTATATTTTGTTTGGAGATTTCTAAAGAATAATTTTAAAGGTGTATATATTTTTATACCACAAGGTGGTCAGCGTATTGTCTTTGTGTATTTTTTTGTAACAGGCGAAAGGAGAGATAGACGAGATAGACTCTTAGTTCCTTTTGATGATCTGTATCTGATCCGTCTGTCTGCCCATGCATTTTTCTAAACAAAGTACAGGTCGTATTTATTGCCCGATTTAGATGAAATTTTGCACAAGTCATTTGTTTGACCCAAGAAATTGGAGATAATCGGTAAAAATTTAGATATAGCTTCCATATATACGTTCGTCCGATTTTCCGTTTACTGTACACCAAAGTTGTAATATTTGCCCAAATAGGATGTAATTTGGTACTTACGACCAAATTCACCCTAGAAACAAGTATGTTAAATTTAGTGAAAATCGGTTCAGATATAGCTATAGCTTCCATATTTATTGTTCATCCAATTTGTTATATTTGTTCTCTACAGCCGTAATATGCACTCTGTAATAACGATATTCGGGGAAATATATCAAATAGAGCTCAGAAATACATTTGCTAAATTTTATCGTGATCGGTTCAGATTTGGATGTAGCTCCCATATTTATCATTATCCGATTTCTTGTTAATTATGCACCAAATGGGTAATATAAGCCCGAATTAAAAAGGTACAAATGTCCTTGCAAATTTAATAGAAAGATCGATTCAGAGGAGAATATTCCCTTTCATATATTAGTCCCTTGGACTTCAAATTTAACTATAAATTCAAATTGCTCAATAAAAACTTTTTTGTTATGTGAAGCTCTCCTAAATACCCAAAGATATAGTATTAAGATGGGACAACACAGCGTCAAAATATTGTCACCAGGTGAAAATAGCTCTGTTGTTATGATATCGTAATGTTAGTTACCAATGTTAGGTAATTGGAAGGTCTATAGAATGGAATTTTGAAACGAAAATTTTGGATTATTAACACTTTTATCTGCCATTCTTTTCTATAATTGTGTTTTTTATATTAATATGCCTCCGTCATGAGCTGTAATTCAAGATAGAATAGCCACAAACCATTGGTTTAGAGTGCATTTTGTTTAGTCTTCACCATTTTAGGTTTTTGGTGCAAAGGGATGTAGGATATCATAAAGTCGGCCCGTGCTATTTTAGGACTTTATTTACGGGTTAATATGTTTAGTAATAATGTCACTGGCATTCAAATGAATTAATTAGGGAGGCTAGCATTTGAGACGCATTGGTCTTTTTTAACGGGCACAGGAAAAGCTTCTTTCTATTCACTTGGTAAAAGTGATGTATTTAGTATGTGTCCCCCATACACGCAAATATTAAATTATATTAAGCCCAAATTTAATTAAGTTTGAAATAATCTCTTTGCAATGAAATCGTAACCAAATGGAGTTAAAAGTGGGACATTTCTGATTGTTGTTTACATAAATGTCTCTCAAATATTCCAATATAAACACATGCAATAATAAACATTAGTTAAAATATAAAAAAAAAATATTTTATTCTGTTTACTATTGCAAACATTTATAGATAGCGATTTCAATTATATGATCGACCTTACTCCTTTTTGGAAATAGTTCTTCTAATCGTAAAAGTAAAAAGTGGAGTTAAAAGTGGGATATTTCGGTTCACCAAAAGATATGTCTCTCAAATACTCCAATAACAATTTGAGCAATGTTAAGCAACAATTAAATAAGCACATATTTGATTATGTTTAATATTGCAGACATTAAAATTATGTATAAAATTTGTTTGGTAAAAAATAACTTAATTTTGATGTCCAGTTTTTCTCATAAGATAATAAGAGGTTGGAGTTAAAAGTGGGATATTTCTGATTTATCACAGATATGTCTCTCAAATACTCCAATAGAAATCCATGCCATGCTAAACAAAATTTCAATTGGAATATAATACATATATTTCATTGTGTTTGGAATTGCGTACATACAAATATTATATATTCAATTTTTGGTAATTATGTATGGAGTTAAAAGTGGGATATTTTCTTTAATTAAAGGACATGTCTCTCAAATACTCCCATAATAAGTTAAGCTGTCATAAAAACGTACGAATTGTTATATTAAAAAAATTCAACTATATTTATGACAGCGAACAGCGAATATGGTAATTATGGTAATTATGCCTGGAGCTAAAAGTGGGATATTTCTCTTTATTAAAAGACATGTCTCTCAAATACTCCCATAATAAGTTAAGCTGTCATAACAACGTACGAATTGTTATATTAAAAATTATTCAACTATATTTATGACAGCGAACATTTTATCAAGCAAAAACAGAACAAAATCGCTTAATATTGAAATAGAAATTCGAAAATCGACAATATTCTAAAAATATGGAAGAGCTGGAGTTAAGGTGGGATATTTCTGATTATTGAAAGAAAGATGTAGATCCTCCTTAATAAAATTTATTGGTAAAATATATTTTAAAGGAAATCAATTCATAGTTTATGTGGAAAAAATTGAAATGATTACAATTTTTAAATTGTTTATTTTATTTAAGAATTAGAAAAGATAATGGAGTTAAAAGTGGGATGTTTCCTTATATATTGAAAGATGTGTCTCTCAAATACTCCAATAAAAATCAATGCATTGCTAAAGAAAAATCAAATAAGAAATATTCGATTGTGATTTGAAACTGCACACATTCATAAATATTATTGATTTCCTTTCTGGTAAATAATTGGAGTTAAAAGTGGGTTATTTCTTATAATTTAAAGATTTAACTCTCAAATATTCCTAAATTAAGTTCGGCAAAGTAAAATGGAATCGATGGAAATCTAGTCAAACCAATTTACACTTGCAAACAATGATTTGTTGTTGCTTTTGAATGATATGTTTTATTTGGAGTTAAATGTGGGATATCTCGAATTAATTCCAAATGTCTTTCTCAAATATAACTATTCAAGTTAAACGATATTAAACAGTAATTAAATATAACATATTTAATGTTATTTATTATGGCTTACATTCAAAATTTAAATTCTTTTCGATTAACATCATGGGAGTTAAAAGTGGGATATTTTTATATAACTAAAGACTTATCTCTCAATTGCTCCCAGAAAAAATTGGCTATGCTAAAGTGGATTGTATAGTATTTATGTCTAATCAATCCGATTGAAATATGCGGCAAACATATAAAATATGTGAATTTTTCCGTAGACTTGGAATATTAAGTACGATATTTTGAATATGGAATATAAAGTATGATATTTTCTATATCATGGGACTTATCGCTATTGTATTCCAATACTAATTCTTTTTGTAAAGAGACTTGAAAAAATCATGTGTAGAATAATGATGAACAACACATGAAGACCTAGTCTTGTACAATTTTAATTTTATAAATAAATATATAAATTAATGCTCCTAAAGGAAAAAAATTAGATTGAGAAAGGGGAAAACTAGGAATTAAGTTAAAATTATAATTTAACAAGTAAAAATGCAGGTGAATTTCGGGCCGAACTTTGATTACGCTCCACTATTTGGAAGGAACTTGCAAAATATAAAAACAATATGTTAAAAATTCCACAATAATTAAAAAAAATCTGAATATGAGGTGTTATAAAGGGCTATACGAAAATGTGAACATCTATAGCCAATTATCTGTCAATGGAGATAATACTGTTGAAAAATGAGGTGCAGTTATATGGGGGCCATACGAATACATAGATCTGTGGAAAATATGTCGTACCAGTCGTGTTTTTTAAGGAAAGTTTGAAGTACAAATCGTGGATGTATTAAGGAATAATGGACAAACTTGGACGTTTTAAATATATTTCCAGAATCACTGATCGTATATTTTTAAAAATCTTTTTATACCCTCTACCATAGTATGGAGGGTATGTCCGTCCGTCTGTGGAAATTACTGTAGCTTCCGAATGAAATGAAGTAGATTGATAAAAAAATACTCAAATGTATATTATGTCTGCAGGACTTTTTGTATTAGAAATGGGCCGTGTAGGCCCACGTTTTGGTGTGGCCCCATATAACGGTACCTCCCCATATTCGGTATTTTGACTATATTAGCGACATTTTTCACCGAATTGTTTCAAATTTGGTATTTGAAGTTCGTAATGGATACCATGGTACAATAAGGAGGTAGAACAGCTTCGTAAAACTACAGAAATACAGCCCTGAGGCTATGGTCCGCTTCCTGTCAAATTTGCATGCAAACAAGTTGTTTTCTTTTATTCAATATCTCCTCATTTTTAAAATCAGTTAAAGGGCGGGAAAAATGAATGGAATGTCTGGATTTTCCATCAGAAATATAATCTAAATAGTCCTATCTTTCAATTCCATGGCAAAACTGGCGAATAGCTTTAATTCGCGTCTCGCAATTTACTCCTCTTCCAATCATTGATTTTGACAATATTTGTTTTTTTTTTCAAAACAATAAATACATACACAAAATTGGCAGAAGTCGGGCACACTTAGAAAAAAATTGTAATCAGCCTTTTTATTGTACCATGATGGATACTACAGCCTAAGACAGGAGATTGTCTGTGCAGGTCCACGTCTTCGTATAGCCCCCATATAACGCTACCTCCCGATATTCAGTTTTTTGATGATTTTAGCGACATTATTCACCGGATTTGTTTCAGATTTGGTATTTGAAGTTCCTAATGTATACTACAGCCTAAGACAGAAAATTGTCTGTGCAGGTCCACGTCTTCGTATAGCCCTCACATAACGGTACCTCCCGATATTCGGTATTTGGATGATTTTAGTGATATTATTAATCGGAATTGTTTCAAATTTGGTATTGGATACAGCAGCCTAAGGCAAAAAATTGTCCTTGCAGGTCCACATTCTTGTGTAGCCGCCATATAATAGTACCTCCCTATATTGATAATTTTAACTACATTATTCACCGAGTTTTTTTTTTTTCAAGTTTCGCATTTATATATTGTAATGGCATATGACAAAATTTGAATATGCAGGTCCACGTCGTCGTTTAGACCATAATATGAAGGTTACATTCGGCAGTTTTAAAATTTTAACAGATTTTATTTTTTTGAAAATTGACAAATTCTTTCCAAATGCTGAAGGGTATTCAAAGTTCGGTCCGGCCGAACTTACAGCTTTTTTACTTCTTTAATGTACCAATCGTTATTTCTAAAAAATACAAACATGAAATAAGTAGTTATTATTTTTTTTTCTATTTATTGCAGTGCTCTTTCCACGTCATACTAATAAGGAAACTAGAGATAATACCATTAATTTAATACACATGTTCCGAGATTATTTGCATTACCACATTAAGGTAAGTTCGAAGTTCGACAAAAATACAATTTTTCATTTCAAAACTTTCGTTAATATCCCTTCTATTTTCATTTCCCCACCCCAACACAGTGTTCAAAGGCTTACATTCACTCAAGAATGCGTGCAAAAACTTCCGATTTCTTAAAGGTCCTCAATCGTGCAAGACCCGAACACAAGTCCCTAGAAAAGAAGACCATAACGTGAGTATTAAAGGCTGGATTCGACATGATGTTAGAGTTATATGTAGAGGGAGTTAAAAAGTGAAAAAAAAACTACAATGTGTAGTATATAGGCTATATAATATAGCATTAATTTTTGGGTTTTGATGTATGCTATATGTAAAATATAACATATGAAAAATTCACTTTACATATGACTCTAACATAATGTGTAATCATTTCTTAATTCATTGTCTTATGAATTATATAATTCTAATAAATGTTATCTTTTTATCTCCCGTTTTTTCTTTTCCTACCAGGGGGAGAACATTTATACGCAAAGAATGATTTATGGACAATGTCTAGTTGTTTTTTTTATTAATGTATTAATTTTTGTAATATTAAACGAAATAAATATATAAATGGAACATGCGAAAATAATAATAACAATAAAGTGAAAAGAGAATAAAAGTTACAATTAACATTTCCAAAAATTACACAATTAAAAAAAAAAAAAACAAAAATAAACAAACAATTCAACATCATCGCCATGAGAATTCTCATTTTGATAGTAACAATAAAAAATAACAACAACAAATTGTTTAACAAAAATTAACAAAAAAGAAGGAAAACACAACAACCATACAACGCCAATATCTTTGTCGCAACCAAATTTAAGGTATTCCAAAAGTTAAAACTTTGTCTTATAAAAAGTAAAAAAAAAAAAACTCCCCAAAAATATGGAATCATGAACACGAAAAACCCAAAACACACATATATACATACGGAACTATGAACTAATAACAATTATTATTAATAATAATGTGGTTTAACCCTTAAGAATGAAAAAAAAAAAAAACAAAAACAAAAAATTGTAATAAAAATAGAAGTTTTAAGTTTTTTTAATGTATTATTTTTTTATTATTTGTGAAAAATCAAACAAAACCTAAACACATAAGCTAAAACTAAAAATAATAAAAAACAGTAAAATTTGTTAACAAAAAAATAAATAAATATTTAAAAACGAGAAACAACAATAAAAATGCAATCCAAAACTTTCCTACAAACAAATCCGAGAAACAAAAACACATTGTGTATTTTATTATGGTGGATTTTTTAATTGATTTATATAAGCAACATTACAGATTACTTATGTACATTTTTGTGTACATTTTTTTCGGATGCAATATTTTGTGAATTCTTTAAGATTTTAATTGATCTTACATTATGTAAAATATTATCTAAGGCTCACCTTTCACAGTTGTGTTACGATTCGCAGCATTTTTGAAGAAGTCTGGTCTATAAACCGCACTAAACTGTTACCTTTTATATCCTACAAGGTAGTCAGGGTATTATGTTTTTGTGCATTTGTTTGTAAAAGGCAAAAGGAAACGATATAGACCCATAGTTCCTTTTGATAATCTGCATAGAATCACATTCTGATTCGATTTATTCATGTCCGTCCTTTCGTCAGTCCATGTATTTTTGTAAACAAAGTATAGATTGCATTTATTGCCTAATCCTGATGAAATTTTACACAAGTCATTTGTTTGACCCAAGGACGAACTCTATTGAAATAGGAGATAATCGGTCAACATTTAGATAGAGCTGATGAAATTTTACACAAGTCGTTTGTTTGACCCAAGGACGAAACCTATTGAAATTGAAGATAATTGGTAAAAATTTAGATATAGCTCCCATATATATCTTCGACCGATTTGCCTTTTATTGTGCACCAAACGTTCTATATTAGGCCAAATTGTATGAAATTGTGGATATACGACCAAATTATGCATGGAAATAAGTATGCCGAATTTGGTAGAAATCAATTCAGATATAGCTATAGCTCCCATAAACATTGTTCATCCGATTTGATATGTTTGTACTCCGCAGCCGTAATATGCACTCTGTTACGACGATATTTGAGGAAATATATCAAATACAGCACAGAAATGCCTTTCCCAATTTTTATCGAGTTCGGTTTAGATTAGGACATGGCTCCCATATATGTCTTCGCGCGATTTGCCTTTTACGTGTAATATTTGGCCAAATGGGATGAAATTTGGCACTTACTAGCAAATTGACCTTAGAAACAAGTATGTCAAATTTGGTGGAAACCGCTTCAGATATAGCTATAGCAACCATACATATTTTTCATCCGATTTGTTAAAAATGAAAAAAAAAAACAATAATTTTTTACATTTTTTTTTTAAATTTTATTGAATGAAATTTTATTGAAATAGCTTCAAATTTTAGGAAAAGTTTAGATTTTAGATAAAACCGTCACACGCTGCCCGAATGTTGCTCTGCGGTACTTTAGCCCATTCCCGGCGAAGTGCTTGTTTGAGGTGACCGACACTTGAGTATTTTTTAGTGCCAACCTTGCTTTCAAAAATACTCCAGACACAATAGTCCAACGGATTGGTATCCGGAGATTTCGGTGGCCATTGTGCGCTGGAAATGAAGCGAACATTTGGATCCATTCTTCGGTGGCGCGTGCTGAGTCTGTTGGCATTTCCAAGGTCTGCGGCCTAAATACTTGCGTGCCAAGGCTTTAACACACCCTCCAGAATATGTTCGCGATAATATTCGGCATCTATTCTGATGCCACGGTCGATTAATACGAGCGGAGTGCGAACATCGGCTGTTATTGAGGCCAACCAAAGGTGCACATATTCAGCTGACCTCTTGACGGGTTTCGATCAAGTCGCTTCTTTAATTTTCGAACCAATTCTGCTGTAAGAGACACAAAAGATTTATTCACATTTATATGCTGGAGTGCTCTAACTATAGCCACTTGTGGTTTTCCAGCCAAATATAAAGAAATCACGCTTGTATTCCATCACGAATAACTTTTTTTCTGGAAAATTCTCACCAAAATGATTTTGTACGCTTGTAAACAATATAATAAACTGTCACTGGAATAATTTTAACAGCTGTCTTAGAAATGACAGCAGTCATGACAGTTTGCAGTTTTTTTCATCTCACCCTGTATTTTATATTTTTTTATATTTTATATAAAGCTCTACTAAATATGCAAAGCGGTGTAGGGTATCATAAAGTCGGACCCACCTACTTTTAGACTTTCCTTACTAGTTCTGGATGCATTGGTAGCGTTTCCAAAACCTGTGAGCAGTTTAAACTCATTTCGTGATTTTTTTAAGAGTCGTCATGGACCTCACTGGGTACAATATTGTGGATTTTTTGAAGAGTTTTTGTGGATATCTTTAAATATTTAAAATAATTCGAAAATGTTACGGGATTTATTATGTACCCTTTATTTTGTGAATATTTTAAATATTTTTATAAACCCCTTCAAGGACCAAATTCTCTCGTTCGATATCAAAAAAGTTTATTTCGACGTGTCGATATGACATTTTAGCTCGATTTCATTGAAAATTTTAGTAGAAACGACTAAATGTTGGATGTTTGAGTTGAAAGCAAGTTGTTTTTAGCAATTTTTTTTTTCAATCTAAAATAAGTGTGCAGAAGATCATTTCAATCGAGATTTTTCCGGATTGAATGCAAGAATTTTGGCCTAGGATTTACATATCTAGAGTATGTTAAAGATTTTTTATTTTTATTTTTTATTTATTTTTTGCATTTAAAATTGTGGATTTTTAAAAGATATTTTATTGGAACCTTTTAGGCGTTGGGCATTTTATATCGTGAAGTTTTCAAAATTTATGGAGCTTTGATTAAATATTTCAAGAAACTCAAAAAACGGATATTTCCACACACAGATAAGGTAAGTAAAATACTTCTCATAATTATTTTAAATTATATTTATTAATACTTTCTTTTTTCTTCATTTTGCAAATACATAATAAAATTTACGAAAATGGTTTTTGGTTCTAATTATACTTTTATATTATCAATTACACTTATGTGATTATTTTTAAGTTTATTTGGATCCTTGTCCAGGCTCTCAACACTATTACATTGCTTTATGAGATAATTGGAGAGTATATATTCAATGGCTGTAAAGAAACAATGAAAAAATCAAACATATGGCCGTTATTAATCTGGAAGTAATAATAGTTAAAATTTAGTTAATTTAACGATTTTTTATTTTAATATTTATGATTATATTCTAACTACGTTATTGCGTGCATGGTTTAACTACCGTAAAATATCAATAGCTTACCTTAAAATGAACACCGTTTTGTGGAAATTCTATAATTTTATTTATGGTTCATCATATTCTTCCAATTTTATGTAAGCAAGTGCTGTGAATAGGTTGTTTTTGGGGGGTTTTAAGTTGAAAAGATGGGAAGATTGAATTTGGTGTATATATGTATGCATAAGGTTAATGAAAAAATGGGATACACAAAAAAGGAGGAGAATAATGAAATTAAAGGGAAGAAAGACAAAGAGGTAAAAGTTGAGAAAGAAAAGTGCTTAATAAAAAATATTTACATTTGTAATATAAAATTGGTTTATGAAAAAAATGGCTTGGGTCATAGGGACTTAACATGGCGTTAAATTTTGAATATAAAACAATTATGCATATAAAAATGATGTAGAATTTGGGGAAATTTAACATATTATTATATATTACGATACAAATAACAACGTTTAATATTGCTTATCGATTTTCGTTCTGTTTGTCTAAGATGCCGATATTCATATTAGCAACAGCTAGTTTCATTTTCCACACACAAATTTCGAACGGATTTCCAAAATCCCACAATGCTTTGCAAGAATCGCAAAGCAAATGGAATGGAACTACTTATGTTTTTTTGGATTTTTTTTTACAGATTACAACCATAGTTATGACAACTATTCGAATTGATCTCGTGATGATTTCGATTATTGCTTTGGTAATTCTTGTGTATGGCTACAGGTGGTGGAACATAAAGTGACGATGGTGGGGCTTTTCGAACAGCGGGATGGACAACATGATGACCACCTATGCCCATTTCATCGAGAAAATGATGGAGTAAAACTATTTTTGTTGTTTGTTGGGCGAGTACGACAACATGCGTGGATTTTTTCATTTGGTATTGGTGTTGTTGTTGGATTTCGTCAGATGAATTCCATGCCATATGGGCATTATGTCTATAAGCAAGACTATCGTGAAGCAATGGCATATCATTGTAGAAATGACAAACTGTAAAGTAAATTATTTTAATTTCATTTGAGAATAAATCATTTTTAAAGATTTGAAATTTAAAGTAATACGTTTTACCCGATATGAAACTCGAAAATGAGAACCGCATACAAATTGTAATTACTCTTAACATTAAAAATCTATTTTATTAATTCAAAAAAATCGTATAGGACCTCAATGTCGATTTTTTACCGTTTTTTTTTGTGGTCCGATTTGCTTAGTGATTCTTTACGACTTTAATTAGTCGTGTGGTGTTTCTAGAAGATATCCTAAGGCCTAATATAAATATACACTGGTGGCCAAAACTAAAGCAACTAAAATCGCAAAGACAATAAATGCACTGTAACTTTTACAAAAATAAACAAATCGTAACTATTTTTCCAGTTTTAAATGAGGTGTTCAATTCACTTTTAAAAGACTAAAAATAAGAATACAAAAATAATATTGAATGAATAATAATATACGGAAAATTAAAATGACCCAATTTTTGCTTGGTCAAAACTAAAGCAACTTTTTGATTTTTTATTTTAAAATAATTAAATTTTGGCTAGTAGTCGATAGCAGCTGCACGCCTACGAGGCATTGAATCTATAACACGTTCAATTTGATCCCTGGGTATGCTTTTCCAGGCACCCTGAATTCTTTGAAAAATGTTGTGCTTATTTTTTTCCGAATCTCGCTTGATCTTCCTGTCTACGATACTCCAAAGGTTTTCTATGGGGTTTAGGTCAGATGATTGTGCCGTCCATGACAAAACAACGATTTTTGACTCCCGCAACCAATCTTTGAGAAGTTTTGATGCATGTTTGGGATCATTGTCACGCTGAAACACCCAAATAAGCCGAATATTTTCTTCAGCGGAAGGGAACAACCTTGATGTTCAACACATTTTTGTAAACAAACCGATCCATAACTTCCTTTATTTCATGGATAGGCCCAAGTCCATAGAAAGAAAAACAGCGCCACACCATTTTTAACCCTCCCTCATGCTTCACTGTACCCTTGCAACACTGAGGCTTGAGTCTTTAATTTTTTTGGTCTTCTCACCGTAAAATTTTTCATATATGAGCCTTTAATATTAAACGTAGACTCATCCCAGAATAAAACGTTTTTCCATTGAGCTGGATTCCAATTAATATTATCGTTTCCGAAAGCCATTCTGGCTTCCCGATTTTTTAAGATATAAATGGCTTTTTTGATGGCTTACGGGCATGCAGACAAGCTGCCACTACTCTTCTACGCACTGATCTCGAGCTTATATTCAATGATAGCTCTCTCACCAATTCAGTTGAACTCTTAAGTTTGTTGATCAGTACGTGCTCAGGTTTTTCACGGCCTTCATCAGTTATAGACAGTTACTACTGATCCAGTATCATAAAACCGACTTAGTATACGAGAAATCACAGAAATATTTATGAAATATTTCTCGGATATAATTTTTTGCGATAGCTTGTTTTCATAGTCACTGATAATTTGCTGTTTTATTAAAGTACTGTATTTGCATCTAGCCATTTTTTAACTTTTTTGGGCAGTACTTAAAAAACGGAAACAAACACGTGTCGTTGTAAAAAAACTTCTTAAAAATGATCCATGACAAGCAAAATTGTTGAAGGAAGCCAAAAGCGATAAATATAACAGTAAAAAAACAGAGATTGCAGCGATCATATGAATGTACAACAGAGTTGCTTTAGTTTTGTCCACACCAAATCGGTTTAATTGACTTTACCATACATTATTTTTTATATAAAAATTAATTTTGATTTTTTGTTTTAAGTTTTTAAAAAGTGAATAAAGTGCATAATTTAGAACTAGAAAACCTTTCTCATTTTCTTAATTTTACAAAAAGTTACAGGGCATTTATTCTCCTTGTAATTTCAGTTGCTTTAGTTTTGGCCACCAGTGTATATACTAAATACCATAAGGTTAAATATCGTGGACCAAAAAAGAAAAAAAAATGATCCCTCTAAGGCCAATTAATGTGGATTTTTTTTAGACCTCCTTAATTTTAAAAAAGAAATAAGTTGATTTTTTTAAATTACAGGATCTCTTTAATTCAAATAACATAGATTTTTTTTATTGTCGTAGATTTCTCCCTATATTCGGTATTTTGATGATTTTAGCAATATTTTTAACGGAATTGTCTGAAAATCCACACAAGGAGTTCCTGGTGAGCATTTTATTTTATTTCCTAGAAAAGAATTGTCTATATAAGTCCAAGATATCCTATAGCATCCATATATCGGTACACTCGATATTCGGTATTTTGATGATTTCATCCAAATTTTTGTATGGAATTGTCTTAAAATCCATACAAGGTGTTCCTTCTGAGTACTTTACCCCTAGCAGGGGATTCTCTATATATATTTACGTTTTAGTATAACGGTACCCCAATATATTCGCTATTTTCATGATTATTGCGACATTATACACCGGAATTGTTTCAAATTTCGTATTAGAAGTTCGGAACCGTTACTACAGCCTATGACAAAAATTACTTATACAGGACCACGTCTTCGTATAGCTCCCAGATAACGGTTATCATTTGAGCGGTATTTTTTGACGCATTTTTTTTTAAATTTTCAAGTTTCTTCCATATGGTGGAAGTTTGGTCCGGCCGAACTTAACTGCTTTTATACTTGTTTATCGTAGATATGGTTTATGAATAGGGTTTTTGTTTTCACCGATGTTTGAAAGAATATTTTTTTGGATCCTTAGGAATTTATATCGTAAAAAATATTTGTATGGATCAAATAGAGCTTTTTCATCATAGATTTGGGTATCATATCATTCTTCCAGGTTTCTCTTTGAATCACAAAAGATTTGGGCCAACATATAACAAGCAAGGATCATCCGATTTTGCTTCAACTTTGCAAATCCAAATATTAGTATCATTGATAGGTCAGGTGTGAAAATTGCATTATTGGTCCACTTCATAAAGTACCTCCCCCACAAAAGGGGTAAAAATTTTGAATAATTATTACTATTATAAGATGTGAAACGCATGTCCGATTCAGTGTAAAAATTTGGCAAATCCCAATGTTTCTTATAACAAAAGGTCTGGTATGAATATGTTATATATCGGACCACTCCTTCTGTTACCTACACCACAAATGGTCAACATTTTGAATATACAAAACGATCATAAAACGCGGAATGAGCAAACGGTTCTAACCCGGCACATCCAAATATTTCTATTAACACAAGATCTGGTGTGAAGATGGAATATATCGGACCACTCCTTCTGGATCAAAATTTTTAAATAACCAAAACGCTCATAAATTGCGAAATGAACATCCGATTTTCCTCAAATTTCACACATATCAATATTTCTACTAACACAAAGTCTGCTGTAAAGGTGGAATATATCGGACCACTCCTTCTAATACCTCCCCCCCAAAGTGGTAAAATCTTGGAATAACAAAACGGTCATAAAATGCGAAATAAGCTTCCGATTCTCTTTAAAATTTACATATACTAATGGTTTTACAAAAGCGAGATTTTGTGTAAAGATGATATATATCGGTCCACTCCAAACTTGGTACATCTAAAAATTTCTCTCAACCAGGTACGTTTCCCACAAAGGTTAACGACATATATTGAAAATAAATGAAATAAATTTGTTTAATATTTCAGATCCCAATATTTATATCAATATTAGATGAAGTAGAATACATTGCATATCCCAATATTTTTATCAGTTTTAACTGTTTTACCTACATTTTCCAAAAATTATGGCATATTTCATATAAAGTGAATGAAGTAGTCGATATAGTCCTAATATTTATATCACACTTATATCAAATATGAAATGGACAATATTGGCCTACCTCATCCAAAAAAGCTCAACAGTTTGAATAATCATAACGGAAGTCAAAATATATTTTAATAAACGGACATAGGCTTAAGGTAAACATCTGTCGGCAATACCGACTGATACTTTTTAAGTTGCATTTTTAATCAATTTTGAAGATCTGTTCCGGCTTTATATTGAGTAGTTTATATATATTTTTTGTGGGAATTATTGGGCATTTTTTGACTGTTTAAAGAATTTGTTGAGTTTTTAAGATTTTCTTCGAGTGATTTTTTGTAATTTCCTAAAAGACAAATATTATGGATTGCGTTTTTTTTTGCAGGAATTTTATGGGTCTCATAGGAGTTTATATCGAAAATATGTGTAAAATATGGAATATTTCAGTGCATTTTTACACAAAAATTTCATATTCTAATGTCGTGGCTTTTTTAAAGAGCGTCTTAATAGTAAAAAAATCATATAACTCTTAGACTTTAAAATAGAAATAAGTTTAGGAAAGTATGGTAAAAAATATTGATATTGATAAATTTGATTTGTTTTAAGACTTTTAAGAATTCAAAAAAATATAATAATTTAAATATAAAGTTTTTTTTCAGATTTTTCGAACTTTTTGAATATTCTGTTTTTATTATTATTTGCCCCTTTTCTAAAAGTGGGCAAATATTAGTTTGGAACGGGTTTTTATATTTAAATAATAATAACAATTTCTAAACTAATATTTACCCACTTTTAGAAAAGAGAAAAATGAACATTTTTCTATTCTAAGAACTTCTCGGATAGCTATTTGAACCAAGACACTACAAAATGACCCTCTCTCACATTTTGTAGAATGAAAAATGGGTGTGAAGATAAATTGGAAAGTTAAATTGGATTTTAACAGACACAGTTACTTAACAGAGCTCTGTTAAGGACTTAACAGAGCTTTGTTAAAGACTGAGTAAAAAAGAAAATTTTGAAAAATATAATTATTTGTTAATTATTATATAAAAATTTATTACTTCGGTAATAAAATAGCTTGAATACAAATTAGCACTTTCAGCCCATATATAGGTTATAGTCCAAAACCGTTTCAGAGACCCAAATTGGACCCATCCTTAATAATAATAAGGTCCTAACAGATTGAACCACTGTGCAAAGCCTATAAAACCTGCGCGGATCAAACTAGGCTTAAATGAAAGGTCTCTCCGAGCACTTTCAGCCCATATATAGGTTATAGTCCAAAACCGTTTCAGAGACCCAAATTGGACCCATCCTTAATAATAATAAGGTCCTAACAGATTGAACCACTGTGCAAAGCCTATAAAACCTGCGCGGATCAAACTAGGCTTAAATGAAAGGTCTCTCCGAGCACTTTCAGCCCATATATAGGTTATAGTCCAAAACCGTTTCAGAGACCCAAATTGGACCCATCCTTAATAATAATAAGGTCCTAACAGATTGAACCACTGTGCAAATCCTATAAAACCTGCGCGGATCAAACTAGGCTTAAATGAAAGGTCTCTCCGAGCACTTTCAGCCCATATATAGGTTATAGTCCAAAACCGTTTCAGAGACCCAAATTGGACCCATCCTTAATAATAATAAGGTCCTAACAGATTGAACCACTGTGCAAAGCCTATAAAACCTGCGCGGATCAAACTAGGCTTAAATGAAAGGTCTCTCCGAGCACTTTCAGCCTATATATAGGTTATAGTCCAAAACCGTTTCAGAGACCCAAATTGGACCCATCCTTAATAATAATAAGGTCCTAACAGATTGAACCACTGTGCAAAGCCTATAAAACCTGCGCGGATCAAACTAGGCTTAAATGAAAGGTCTCTCCGAGCACTTTCAGCCCATATATAGGTTATAGTCCAAAACCGTTTCAGAGACCCAAATTGGACCCATCCTTAATAATAATAAGGTCCTAACAGATTGAACCACTGTGCAAAGCCTATAAAACCTGCGCGGATCAAACTAGGCTTAAATGAAAGGTCTCTCCGAGCACTTTCAGCCCATATATAGGTTATAGTCCAAAACCGTTTCAGAGACCCAAATTGGACCCATCCTTAATAATAATAAGGTCCTAACAGATTGAACCACTGTGCAAAGCCTATAAAACCTGCGCGGATCAAACTAGGCTTAAATGAAAGGTCTCTCCGAGCACTTTCAGCCCATATATAGGTTATAGTCCAAAACCGTTTCAGAGACCCAAATTGGACCCATCCTTAATAATAATAAGGTCCTAACAGATTGAACCACTGTGCAAATCCTATAAAACCTGCGCGGATCAAACTAGGCTTAAATGAAAGGTCTCTCCGAGCACTTTCAGCCCATATATAGGTTATAGTCCAAAACCGTTTCAGAGACCCAAATTGGACCCATCCTTAATAATAATAAGGTCCTAACAGATTGAACCACTGTGCAAAGCCTATAAAACCTGCGCGGATCAAACTAGGCTTAAATGAAAGGTCTCTCCGAGCACTTTCAGCCTATATATAGGTTATAGTCCAAAACCGTTTCAGAGACCCAAATTGGACCCATCCTTAATAATAATAAGGTCCTAACAGATTGAACCACTGTGCAAAGCCTATAAAACCTGCGCGGATCAAACTAGGCTTAAATGAAAGGTCTCTCCGAGCACTTTCAGCCCATATATAGGTTATAGTCCAAAACCGTTTCAGAGACCCAAATTGGACCCATCCTTAATAATAATAAGGTCCTAACAGATTGAACCACTGTGCAAAGCCTATAAAACCTGCGCGGATCAAACTAGGCTTAAATGAAAGGTCTCTCCGAGCACTTTCAGCCCATATATAGGTTATAGTCCAAAACCGTTTCAGAGACCCAAATTGGACCCATCCTTAATAATAATAAGGTCCTAACAGATTGAACCACTGTGCAAAGCCTATAAAACCTGCGCGGATCAAACTAGGCTTCAATGAAAGGTCTCTCCGAGCACTTTCAGCCCATATATAGGTTATAGTCCAAAACCGTTTCAGAGACCCAAATTGGACCCATCCTTAATAATAATAAGGTCCTAACAGATTGAACCACTGTGCAAAGCCTATAAAACCTGCGCGGATCAAACTAGGCTTAAATGAAAGGTCTCTCCGAGCACTTTCAGCCCATATATAGGTTATAGTCCAAAACCGTTTCAGAGACCCAAATTGGACCCATCCTTAATAATAATAAGGTCCTAACAGATTGAACCACTGTGCAAAGCCTATAAAACCTGCGCGGATCAAACTAGGCTTAAATGAAAGGTCTCTCCGAGCACTTTCAGCCTATATATAGGTTATAGTCCAAAACCGTTTCAGAGACCCAAATTGGACCCATCCTTAATAATAATAAGGTCCTAACAGATTGAACCACTGTGCAAAGCCTATAAAACCTGCGCGGATCAAACTAGGCTTAAATGAAAGGTCTCTCCGAGCACTTTCAGCCTATATATAGGTTATAGTCCAAAACCGTTTCAGAGACCCAAATTGGACCCATCCTTAATAATAATAAGGTCCTAACAGATTGAACCACTGTGCAAAGCCTATAAAACCTGCGCGGATCAAACTAGGCTTAAATGAAAGGTCTCTCCGAGCACTTTCAGCCCATATATAGGTTATAGTCCAAAACCGTTTCAGAGACCCAAATTGGACCCATCCTTAATAATAATAAGGTCCTAACAGATTGAACCACTGTGCAAAGCCTATAAAACCTGCGCGGATCAAACTAGGCTTCAATGAAAGGTCTCTCCGAGCACTTTCAGCCCATATATAGGTTATAGTCCAAAACCGTTTCAGAGACCCAAATTGGACCCATCCTTAATAATAATAAGGTCCTAACAGATTGAACCACTGTGCAAAGCCTATAAAACCTGCGCGGATCAAACTAGGCTTAAATGAAAGGTCTCTCCGAGCACTTTCAGCCTATATATAGGTTATAGTCCAAAACCGTTTCAGAGACCCAAATTGGACCCATCCTTAATAATAATAAGGTCCTAACAGATTGAACCACTGTGCAAAGCCTATAAAACCTGCGCGGATCAAACTAGGCTTAAATGAAAGGTCTCTCCGAGCACTTTCAGCCTATATATAGGTTATAGTCCAAAACCGTTTCAGAGACCCAAATTGGACCCATCCTTAACGGTTTTGGACTATAACCTATATATGGGCTGAAAGTGCTCGGAGAGACCTTTCATTTAAGCCTAGTTTGATCCGCGCAGGTTTTATAGGCTTTGCACAGTGGTTCAATCTGTTAGGACCTTATTATTATTAAGGATGGGTCCAATTTGGGTCTCTGAAACGGTTTTGGACTATAACCTATATATGGGCTGAAAGTGCTCGGAGAGACCTTTCATTTAAGCCTAGTTTGATCCGCGCAGGTTTTATAGGCTTTGCACAGTGGTTCAATCTGTTAGGACCTTATTATTATTAAGGATGGGTCCAATTTGGGTCTCTGAAACGGTTTTGGACTATAACCTATATATAGGCTGAAAGTGCTCGGAGAGACCTTTCATTTAAGCCTAGTTTGATCCGCGCAGGTTTTATAGGCTTTGCACAGTGGTTCAATCTGTTAGGACCTTATTATTATTAAGGATGGGTCCAATTTGGGTCTCTGAAACGGTTTTGGACTATAACCTATATATGGGCTGAAAGTGCTCGGAGAGACCTTTCATTTAAGCCTAGTTTGATCCGCGCAGGTTTTATAGGCTTTGCACAGTGGTTCAATCTGTTAGGACCTTAGTATTATTAAGGATGGGTCCAATTTGGGTCTCTGAAACGGTTTTGGGCTATAACCTATATATGGGCTGAAAGTGCTCGGAGAGACCTTTCATTTAAGCCTAGTTTGATCCGCGCAGGTTTTATAGGCTTTGCACAGTGGTTCAATCTGTTAGGACCTTATTATTATTAAGGATGGGTCCAATTTGGGTCTCTGAAACGGTTTTGGACTATAACCTATATATGGGCTGAAAGTGCTCGGAGAGACCTTTCATTTAAGCCTAGTTTGATCCGCGCAGGTTTTATAGGCTTTGCACAGGGGTTCAATCTGTTAGGACCTTATTATTATTAAGGATGGGTCCAATTTGGGTCTCTGAAACGGTTTTGGACTATAACCTATATATAGGCTGAAAGTGCTCGGAGAGACCTTTCATTTAAGCCTAGTTTGATCCGCGCAGGTTTTATAGGCTTTGCACAGTGGTTCAATCTGTTAGGACCTTATTATTATTAAGGATGGGTCCAATTTGGGTCTCTGAAACGGTTTTGGACTATAACCTATATATGGGCTGAAAGTGCTCGGAGAGACCTTTCATTTAAGCCTAGTTTGATCCGCGCAGGTTTTATAGGATTTGCACAGTGGTTCAATCTGTTAGGACCTTATTATTATTAAGGATGGGTCCAATTTGGGTCTCTGAAACGGTTTTGGACTATAACCTATATATGGGCTGAAAGTGCTCGGAGAGACCTTTCATTTAAGCCTAGTTTGATCCGCGCAGGTTTTATAGGCTTTGCACAGTGGTTCAATCTGTTAGGACCTTATTATTATTAAGGATGGGTCCAATTTGGGTCTCTGAAACGGTTTTGGACTATAACCTATATATGGGCTGAAAGTGCTCGGAGAGACCTTTCATTTAAGCCTAGTTTGATCCGCGCAGGTTTTATAGGCTTTGCACAGTGGTTCAATCTGTTAGGACCTTATTATTATTAAGGATGGGTCCAATTTGGGTCTCTGAAACGGTTTTGGACTATAACCTATATATAGGCTGAAAGTGCTCGGAGAGACCTTTCATTTAAGCCTAGTTTGATCCGCGCAGGTTTTATAGGCTTTGCACAGTGGTTCAATCTGTTAGGACCTTATTATTATTAAGGATGGGTCCAATTTGGGTCTCTGAAACGGTTTTGGACTATAACCTATATATGGGCTGAAAGTGCTCGGAGAGACCTTTCATTTAAGCCTAGTTTGATCCGCGCAGGTTTTATAGGATTTGCACAGTGGTTCAATCTGTTAGGACCTTATTATTATTAAGGATGGGTCCAATTTGGGTCTCTGAAACGGTTTTGGACTATAACCTATATATGGGCTGAAAGTGCTAATTTGTATTCAAGCTATTTTATTACCGAAGTAATAAATTTTTATATAATAATTAACAAATAATTATATTATTCAAAATTTTCTTTTTTACTCAGTCTTTAACAAAGCTCTGTTAAGTCCTTAACAGAGCTCTGTTAAGTAACTGTGTCTGTTAACATCCAATTTAACTTTCCAATTTATCTTCACACCCATGAATGAAAAATGTATGCTCGTAAATTTTTACGATAACTCTTTTTGCTAAAGGCTTTTGACTTAATCAGTGGAAAAAGTTACTGACCTTTAAGGACATTTATCATTGCGATTGGCTTGGTGGCATTTTGAGAAGAGAAAAAATGTTGGAAAACATGCAAAAGGGCTTGGCTGGCTTCACAGTAAATATAAGGTGTTACCATTATACAAATATTCATATGTACACATGTATGTATATAAATGGTACATAAATACCGACAAAACGAACAAACGAACATAAATGACTTTTGTTCTTAAAAAATTTACAAGAAAGTTTACGATACGAGATATGTAGGTGTAAAAATATATATGGAGTTTTTGCAAACAATTTTTAAAAAAATACATATGTACAATTTCAATTTACAATATTTACTAATCCTTATACACATACGAACATTACAAACTGTTCATTATATATAAAAGGATTACTATTTTATAAAAATAATTCAATATCCTTTCCTTAATATTATTACCTTTCTGTAAATCCATATCATCCATTTCAGAATTTTTGATTTGTTGTAATTTTTCGCGAAATTTCTTTGTGATCTGTTTTCTTTGATAGTCAGCTTCGATTTCTTGTTTTGTTCGGGGTATTCGAAAGCGTACACAACAACACACCATTATGACTACAACGAAAAAAAAAAACAAATTGTAGAGAATTTAAATTCTATAACCGTTAATTTTTGGTTTTGGTATCCTCTCATATTACTTATGCTCATTATTATTCCCAAACATATGGCAATAATGTGCCAAACACGAAATCCTCCAATTGTGGTCTTTTCTAGCCATGTTGAGTCGGGGTTTACTTCCAAAAAATCTTGATCCTCGTCGCTCATATTAAAATTTGGATTTTCTTTTTAAATTAACAGCAGAAAAATATAACTTATTTTGATTTTTTTTTGTTTATTTTTCTTATTATCCTTTTTTGTAGTTTTCTTTCGTTTTGTGATGTTTTTGTTTCAAAAGTTCGTAGCAGACTGAAATTTGAATAAAATTCTAAATGTGTTATGACCTATCCTTTGGCGGATGTGTGTGCATGTGTATTGGCCACTTAGGTTATCATAAAGATTTATTTTAAATACAGGGTGTGCCGATAGCTTATGTCTATTTTTAGGTCGGTAGAAATTGAATGAAGGAATTTGTTAAGAAATTGAGAATTTTCACAGTCGGGAAAGAAATTTAAAATTTAGGAATAGTAATGATATAAAAGAGTAGTGAAATAACTGACTGACTGAGAATCGGTGCCCAGACGAAACGGACAGGACAAAAAGTAGAATGTACGA
The DNA here is from genome assembly GCF_030504385.1 of Musca domestica. NCBI lineage: Eukaryota > Metazoa > Arthropoda > Insecta > Diptera > Muscidae > Musca > Musca domestica. The sequence continues at coordinate 721,254 of NW_026712246.1, read as the reverse complement.
AAAATTAAATACTTTGTATTAGACAAAAGGTATGAGCTAGAATCACAAATTTGTAATGAGAATCACCGATAGAGGTAGGATAGATGTGTGTGTGTTTTTTTTTTTTGAAAATTCGAGCTTTGAGGCTACGAAAAGTTCTAAGATGGTACTAAACTTCTAAAATGGTACAATTTGATATAATGTGAACGAATAGAGCTAAACACATGAAATTTGATATGAGAATCAAAGGTTGGAAAGTTAATTTGAGGTTTTGGAAGTGTGTACTAAAAAGCACTAAGTTTAAAACAGTTTGGCTTTAGGTGAACGGATGAAGCTGGAATTTCGAAATTTTGCAAATTTTTGTGTAGGCAGGGCTATTGGGTTCGTGGAAATTCGTACTGGGTTTTTGGAAATTCCTACTTAAAGGATACGAAAAGTATTAAATTGAATTAAAAATGAAAGCTGTGTCTGTGGAAAAACGGAATGAGCTAGAATTCTAAAATTTTGAATGAGAGTCACTGATGGAGTCCGGGATAGGTTGCGAAAAGTTCTAACTTGTAAAGAATAGAGCTAAATGCTTGAAATTTGGTATGAGAATCAAGGCTGGAAAATAAGTTTGATATATGAAGGTGGTTTCGGATATGTGTACTAAGTGTGCGAAATGTACTAAAGGGTACTAAATTTGGAACAGCTTGATTTAGGGTGAACGAATGAAGTTAGATTTGTATTGGGGTCAATGTTGATAGTTTAGTGATAAAAGGTGATTTTGAAAATGCGTTCTGCAAGTACGCGATAAGTGATAAATAGTACTATATTTGGCACAATTTTTTATTAGGTGAACAGATAGTGCTTGAAATCTTAAATTTTTGTATTAGGGTCGCTGTTCATATGTAGCCTGGACATATGGAGGTGGTTTCAGAAATGTGTACTATAATTGTACGAAAAGTACTACATAGTACTACATTTTGTATTGGGTGGAGCTGAAATCCTAAAATTTGATATAGATGTCACTGTTGGTGTCAGTGGCTAAGGTACGGAAGTTGTACCAAAATTATGTATGTGTACGAAAATTACTAAATAGTGCTAAATTTGGTACAATTAGGTGTTGGGTGATCAGATAGTGCTTTCAGGTTGAAATTTTGTATTGAAATTATGTATATGTGTAGGCTTGACATATTGGAGGTGGTTTTAAAAGTGTGTATTATAATTGTACGAAAAGTACTAAATGTTACTAAATTTGGTCTTGGTTAATGCGATAAAGATAAAATTCTGATACTTGATATTTGGATAACTGTTGTTATCTGAGGTTGAGATTTGAAGGTGGTTTAAATATGCTTCCCGAATTTGTACGTAAAGTACTAAATTTGGAATTGAGTGAATGTATAGAGCTGGAATCCCAAAATTTGATATTGAGGTCTCTATTGGTATCTGGTGTTGAGATTTGGTAGTGGTTTTGCAAATGCGTACTATAATTGTTCGAAAAGTACTAAATTATGCTAATATTAGTTCAGTGTTGGTGTGTAGAATGGAGAGATGGAGAAACATGTTATGTGGCGTTTCCACTGCACTTGATTCGCTCTCTATTCGTTGTTTGACCCTTAACTATGAAAAAACTACCTAATTCTTCACACAAAATTTCCTGAGCGAACACTCATATTTGTACGTTGTTCAAATCAAATCACTCTCAGAACAACGAAAAAATATGTCCCATCCCTAACAAATGAGAGCATTTATCGAAAAAATAAATTATGACATTTAAAAATTAAAAATAGAAAAATTTGATGAAATTTTAAAAATTTTTGGGAAGACTGAAAATTATGAATGAAAACTACAATGTTAAATGGCGTATGTACATTCAAACGAAAGTAAATTTTGTTTTCTCTCTCATTCGAGGTACGCATTTTGTCCATGAGTTAAAATTTCCACAGAAAACGCAAACAAAAGAGGCAACATTTTCAAAATGTTTCTATCGGCAGAAAAAATGTTTGACAAGTGTCTCTCCAGCAGAATTTAAAAATGGAAAAACACAAAAATGTGTTCAAAATGTCAACATTTACACAAAAAGTTGAAATCGTGAATGAAAATTGTAAAATTAATGATATAATAAATCTTCGGGAGGTAAACAATAATTTCTTCTATTCATATTAGTGGGAATTTAATGTATTTTAGTATAAATTCCCATTAAAATCAAGAAACAAAATTTTTGAAAAAAGGAATTATTTTACTATGAATTACGAATCGTGCCGTATGAACGGGTTAATTCGTGTACTTAATTCTGAGAGCGAACAACGTTGTTCGGTTTCCAGTGGAAACATGCTATTACTAAATTTGGTATTGGGTGAAGGGATAGGGATTTCAAATTCTGAAATGTCATATCTCGCAGTTTTTTCTAGGGTTTAGACGTTGAAATAGTTTTGGACAGAAAAATCGGAGGAGGGTTCATTGTGCAATGCTTTTACTAATATCCTCCTCGGTAAACTTCAAAATAAAAGATTTTGAAACTTTTTGGTGTAAAATGTAAACATTTTACTTACTTAAAAAAAAACAAAGACGAAAAAACGTGAATGTTTTAAAGAAAATTTCCAGAGGCTCTAAGAAGATGAGGATTTTTTTAAAGAAAATTCTCAGAAGCACTAAATAGACGTGAATTTTTTGAATGAAATTTCCAAAGGATATTAAAGTTCAATTTTCAAAAGGCTCTAAAAGAAAGCGTGACTTTTTCTAATAAAATTTCTAGAGCCTCTAAAAGGAAACAACATGTTCAGATGCTTTAAAAGGAGGTGCATTTTATAAGGAAAATTTCCGGAGGCTCTAAAAGGAAGTGCATTTTATAAAGAAAATTTTCAGAGGATTCAAAAAACATGGATTTTTTAAATAATATTTCTAAAAGTACTGAAGAGGCGCGTATGTTTCATAGAGAATTTCCAGAGGCTTTAAAAGGACTTGCATTTTTTTAAAGAACATTTTTAGACAGAGATTATTTTTAAAGAAAATTTCAAGATGCTCAAAAAGGTGCTGATATTTATTAGGAATATATCCAAAAAGCTCAAAAAGGTTATGGATTTTTAAGGAACATATCCAAAAGCTGCAAAAGGATATGGATTTTTTAGGAAAAATATCCAAACGGATGTGGATGTTTTAAAGAAAATGTTCAAAGGTTCTGAATCTTTTCGAAAAATATATAAAACTTTGAAAGTATGGAAATAAAGTACTGTGTATAAAGTTTTGATCAAATATTTATCAAACCGAACCAATTGGGGATTTTGAGTACTTAATGGACCTAATATGAACTGTTGGAACGAATCTAAAATTTTAAAGTGGACTTTTGGTTGAAGAAATAAAGGGCACTTTTTAGTTTAAAAATAAATATTGAAGCATTATGCCGCCTGTGTCCATAAAATGAACGCGATTCTTTTGTAATTTTGTTTGAGGCGCTTTGTGATCTGGAGAAAGAAAAAATATAATTTTATTTATGGATAAACTATGTATAAAATAATTGTCCAGACCTTAGAGACCTTAGCCAAATGTAGCTGCCTTTGCTTCACATTGAGATTTTTCGTAGTATTTTCTCTATTAAAAAGATTTGAGTTAACAATTACCTTTTAGAATATAAAAATTAAAATTTATGTCATTTTTTGAATGTTAAGAACTTTTTCTCTAAATTAACAAAAAATATGGCACTAGTAAGAACATAGTAAAAAAAACATATAAAAATCTACTTTAAAAAAATTAAAAAACTAGGAGATATCAATATTCGTTGATGCATTTACCTGTATTCTTCTACCATGGTCGGTACGAATAATTGATATCGTCAATAAATATCGAAATGGGTCTCATAGTAACCCCCAGGTCAATTTGGTTGTACAAATAGGTAACAATTAGTCCCGATTAGATTCAATGCTTGTCCATATTTTGATATAGTCATATAACGTTTCAGATTTTGAATAACTCAAACCCCAATTAGAATTTAGATTTTATCATGATAAAATTATACAGGTGGCCGCATCAACACAGATGCTGGTACAATAAGCTGTCAATTTTTTTTTTGGAATTCTAAATTTTTAACAAAAGATTATTTAAAATAGTGAAATTTGTTGAAAATCACATATCATACCAACATCTGAACGTATGAGAAAATCTTCTAAATTATAAATTATTTGAGATAATTATAAATTATTTGAGATACTTTTTTTGTATTCTTGTATTCCTGTATTCTTCTATCATAGATTTTACTATTTCTTGGCACTCAAATTTTGCATTTACTTGTATAAAAAAACGTTGTTTTTAAGTTTTTTTTTTTTTCATGGTTGTCTTCATCTTTCTTTTCAGCCAAACACCAAATGCCGTTTCAAATACTTTTTTTTAATTCTTCAAAACTCTTTGCTTTCTGATAATATTACACAACACCAAATCAAATCTGCTTTCTTTTAATTCATACACTTTGAAAATAATTTATGTATGTGGGTATATATTTTTTTTGCTGTTGTTAATGGCCAGCTAAACTTGATCAATAATTCGTAACACACTCATGTATGTTTGTATGTCCACACACGCACACATTGTTATTTTGTTTTCTTTTTTTCGTCGTTTTATTTTGATAACAGCAAGCTGTCACACGGCACACAACACTTCACATAGCCGTGATCGTCTAGTGGTTAGGACCCTACGTTGTGGCCGTAGTAACCCAGGTTCGAATCCTGGTCACGGCAATGTTCGCAGGAACATTGTCACGGGTGAAGTTTTTTTTATTATTTAAAATTTTTAATTGTTATGATGAAATTTTCGAGGGTTTTAATAGATTTGGCAATAATGAACAAAAATTATCAATTAAAACAATAATAATTTTGTCATAGGCACTTATAGGTGTTTAATCTTAAGACTGTAGGAATTACAATAGTTTGTAATGATTTAACTAAAGTTTTGATATTTAGTAGAGTCATTTGTAATTGTAAAATTGTAAAATAAAGAAGGTAATGTCATACAGCCATTAGCCTGTTTTTTTTTTTTTTCAAAATTAAAATAAAACATCTCATTGCCAAAATGTTTATTCATAGGCCTATACATGGCCTTTATAAGGTCGGCCATCGATCCCATATGACAACTACACAAATCAGAGATGGGAACCTGCTTTCAATGAAGTCAAATTTGAAGGGTAAATTACAGAAAAATGCAGAGCTGGATATTATTATATGAAATAAGGCTACTTTGATTCAATTGTACCATAACTATAATGTTTCACAAATCTGTTTGGATTTGTCTAGACAGGAAAAGCCGAAAGTCGGGTGGGGCCGACTATATGATACCATACAAACTACATGCACATTTAGTAGAGCTCCCGTAACAAATTAATTTATGTGACTTTAGAGCAGTTATAACTTGGTTTCGGAGGGAGACATTTTTTATATTTTATACCAAATAACATTGATATAGAGTGCATGATAACACTTCGAATTCCACCAAATGGAAACGTACGTCCAGAAATTCACTCCATTAGGGCTGACATTAGCTATTGTTTGCACAATAAACCTGAAATAGGATTAAGCATATATATGGGAGCTATATCAAAATCTTATCCGATGTCGATAAAATTTGGCAAATGTATTTCCAAACTTTATAAGATATCTGGAACCAAATGTCATTATTGTGGAGTGCATATTGGGAATGTGAGGGACTTACAACCCCAATTCGAATGAACCGATTTTAACCAAAATTTGATGTACTTGCTTCTAAACTGAATTTGGTCGGATGTGCCAAAATTCAGGCGATTTGGAGTAATATTGGTCATTTGGTGCACAACTAACCCGAAATCGGTTGAAGATATAAAAAGAAAGGTATAAAAAGATAAGAAAACTGCATCAAAGTCAAACGACATCACTTTTACATTTTTTTTTTAAATTTTATTGAATGAAAGCTAAAAATGTCGGAAATAGCATCAAATTTTAGAATAAGTTTACATTTGTTCGAATTGGTCACCTTTGGCACGAATTATGGCCTTCAAACGGCCAATGAAACCGTCACACGCTGCCCGAATGTTGTTCTGGGGTATTTTGGCCCATTCCCGGTGAAGCGCTTGCTTGAGATGATCGACACTTTGGTATTTTTTAGTGCCAACCATGCTTTCCAAAATACTCCAGAAACAATAGTCCAACGGATTGGTGTCCGGAGATTTTGGTGGCCATTGTGCCCTTGCGAATTGAAGCGAGGAACCTCATGTTGTAACCATTCTTGTGTGGCGTGTGCTGAGTGCGATGGTGTTGAGTCCTGTTGGAAAGCCCAAGGTCTGCGGCCAAAATGTTTGCGTGCCCAAGCCTTTAATACACCCTCCAGAATATTTTGGTGATAATATTCAGCATTTATTTTGATGCCACGGTTGATTAATACAAGCGGAAAGCGACCATCGGCGTTTATGGCGGCCCACACCATCACCATGGCCGGCGCTTGAGATCTGGTGGCCAACCGAAGGTGCACATTTTCAGCTGACCTCTTTGGCAAGTAAACCGATCATTTTGTTTGTTTACAAACTGATGGACAACGAATGTTTTCTCATCGAAGAAAACCAAATTCGGCAGTTCACCACTTTCGGTCAAGCGAAGCAACTCTTTAGCTGTTTTGTGTCCTTTTCTTTCTGTTGCGGTGTAAGTTCTTGCACTTTTTTGAATTTTTTGTGGCTTTACCCCGAGCTCATTTTTCAATATTTGCCGAATGAAATATTGCGATATGTTCAGTTCAAAATCCATTTTTCGGCCACTGCGACGCGGGTTTCGATCAAGTCGCTTCTTTACTTTTCGAACCATTTCTGCTGATGTTGTTGTTTTCTTCCGTCCACTTCCTTGTCGTCGGGCTACGCTACCAGTATCACGGTAACGAGCGATGGTACGAGAAACAAACGATTTATTCACATTTAAATGCTGGAGTGCTATAAATATAGCCACTTGTGGTATTCCAGCCAAATATAAAGAAATCACACTATCACGCTTAAATTCCATCACGAATAACTTTTTTTCTGGAAAATTCTCACCAAAATGCTTATCTGCGCTTGTAAACAATGACAATGAGCTGTCACTGGAATAATTGATACATATATTAAATATATGTAATTTATAGGGTCTACGACGAATATTTAGGGATGTTAAAACGGAATGACATGGATCATATACCCTTCCTTTCAAGGTAATTATTGAAATTTGTAAATGAACAAATTTTGACATTGAAACTCTCTGCACCTAAGTATAATAGGTCGGAATCAATTATAATTATCAATTATATATCACTAATTAAATTCTTAAACACTCCACGATATGTGGTCACCCTGTATATTTTTCTAGCCAATACTTACTACTCGAATAAACATTCCTTGTGGATATCATAGTTTTATTAATATTCATGCATACGCTACGCTCATTCATTTAAAAAAAAAGGACAAACAGGATTTATGTATGTATGGCACAAAACACACATCCACACCACTATCTTTCACGGCTATCAATGTATGAGTGTTGTCCTGTTGGCTCGAACTATGTCGCAATAGCCGAAGCAACACACACCATCATCATCATAATTATCACTATCAGAACTAGAAACATCATTGTCATCGTCACAATTATTACCACCTACAACAAAACATGCAAAAACAGTCAAATGCCACCACGCAAATTTCTTTGAACTTAGCAGTGGGGCCAACAAACAGATGCGCAGGAAGGAACACACAGACACACAACTCAGCAAGGAGTGTTTCAGCATGATAGTATTACATTTTTTGTTAAAAAATTTTGTAAGTACTTTTGTGAAAATGGGGAACAGTGGGATAGAGGGGATTATAAATTTAATAGAAAGGTGGCTTCGAAATGTTTTGATAAACGCATTATTTAAATTTCCAATTCCTTTGATTATACGTCAAATAAACAACGAATTTTCGTAAAATGCGTAGATAGATTAGCTGTCAGTGTAAACAGACTTTATGGTCCAACTCGGTATTGAAGATTTTTGTAAATGTGTGACAAAATATTTCTCGTAACTCTATAGTGTATATCATAAATTTTAAGCAAAAAAAAATAAAAAAAAAGAAACCTAATCTTAACAAGTAAAAAAGAAGCTAAGTTCGAAAAATACCTCTCAAATGTAAACTTTTATATGGAAGCTATACAAAGACGTGGTGCTGCACGTGTGGGCTATACGAAGAGGTTGACCAGCACAGACAATTTTCAGTCTTAGGCTGTAGTATTACGAACTTCAAAACCCAAATTTGAAACAATTCCGGTGAATAATGTCGCTAAAATCATCAAAATACCGACTATCGGGAGGTACCATTATATGGGGGCTATACGAAGACCTGCAAATTAATTGTGATTGGTAAATTATCAGGGTTAACCAGGCCTAATATTTTATACGTAAACGTTCTTTTATAGTGCAGTGCAAAACTAGCTTCACTACCATTGTGATTAAAATATTTCCATAATGTTTCAATTTAATTTACAATTGCATTCATACGGAGGAGATCAACTGGTTTTAACTCTTAACTTTCTAAATAGGCACCATGGTAGAAGAATACTGGTAGATGCATCAGCGGTTGGAAACATAGATATGTCAAAAAAAAATTAAATGTCTTTTCTAATATAAGTAGATTTTTATATGTTTTCTTATACGACATCACTCGGAGGTTATTATAAAACGCGTTTTTCAACAATTTTTACAAATTTAAATAATTTTTCATTTAACATTTTCAATTCCAAAATTGGTTTGACAGTTCATTGTCTCAGCAGCTGTGTCGATGCGTCTACCTATATTCTTCTACCATGATATGCACGAACATTGTCCAATTATAAGACCCCGTACCAAGCCAGCTGTCTACCAAGTTTAATGTCAAAATACATTATTGTGATTTAAATCACTGGACAAAGGATAAGCAAACAAACAAATTAAATGTCAAAACGATTTGTGCACTGTTTTTTATCCGTCTCACTCTTCAATCACAATAAGTACTTTGACAACTCGTTTAGATGATAAGCTGTGGGTTTTTGGAATATTTATACAGTATTTTTTGCTTACCTGCACAATCAAAAATTGCACGACATCTTGTGCAGCAATGCCCAAAATGCAGGTAGCTTCATTGCATTTATCTGCACAATGAAGCAGGTATCTTTAATTTTACTTACGTGCACAAAAAGTGCAGTTATCTTTAATTTTCTATTCGTGCACAACAAAGCAGCAGCAGCATAACCATCTTTTAGTGTGGGAGAGGAAGCGAGAATATGTTTTTAATGCATGCTCTTTTCTTGTGTTGTTATTGTTTTTGCGAATACAAAAACAAAAACGAAGTGGTAGTTTTTAGTGTCTTTTTTGAGTTTGCAAAAAATTTTCTTGTGCAGATAAATACAACTTTTGTAACCAAATTAAAAAAAATTACCAAATTTTCGAGGCAGGAATGTCCAATGTGCAGCTATCGATTGGGCACTTAAATACAATTCAAATAAAGGGATTCAGAAAAAATGGCATAAAAAAAGTTTTTTGGTCTGCAAAGGCCAATGCGCAGATAATGTTGATGCAGGTAAATAGAAACCACTGTATGTCAAAAAATAAGCTGATTGTTGTGTGTTTTCTTATACAAAAGTTGGAAGTTGTTTAGAAATGTACGAGTAACAATTTTAACAAATTTGAATAGATTTTTAAATGAAAACGAAAATTCAATTCCAAAATTGGTTTGACAACAGATGTGTCGATGCGAGTACCTGTATTATTTTATCATTTGCAAATGGGGAACTTATTTTTTGTACCATTTTTAGAGGAAATATTTTTCATTTCATATTTTTATAGAACAAGTATCCTAACAAATCTGTTATAAGATACTTGTTTCATGAAAATTTGAAATGAAAAATATACCGTCTAAAATTTTTCATTTGATTTATAATTTATTTTAAAAAAATGCAAATTAAACTTTTTTTAAACTTGTCAAATTTAATATCATTGAAAACTGCTTCCCATCTCTGATTTGAAAGGGTGGGCATTATTATTTGAAATGAGGATACCTTGAAGTACCAGGTTTGTATGAATTTTGGCACATTTTTACTGGTAGTCTGTTAAAGCAATTATTACTATTTGTAGCTCTTCTTCTTTTTTTCAGTGACAGCCAATCAGCTGTTTTGATTATCAGCCGTTTTATTTTAGTGAGAAATTTCAAGCACGTTTTTTGGAGATCGTAAGCCTAAATTGTTTTTAGAACAAAGTTGGGAAATGGGAAATATTCTTATTTGACAGATTTGCTTTTTACACCCTCTACCTTAGAAATTCGGAATGGAATTTGTCATTCCGTTTGTAACCCGTTTTAGAAGAATACAGTCGCATCGACGCAGCTGCTGAGACAATGAAATGTAAAATTAATTTTGGAATTGAAATTTTAAGATGACATTTAAACATATGTCACAGTAGTTTTCATTGCGTCTAGGACGTTGGTATTGAAAATGAGATTTATCGGTCTAGGTTTTGGGATAGCCCCCATATAACGGTGCCTCCACGGGAGGGTCCACGTTTTCGTATAACCCTTGTATAACCGTACCTCCTGATATTCGGCATTTTGATGATTTTTGGCACATTTAGTCTGAAAATGGTATTTGGATTTTGTAATGGGTTCCAGTTTCGGTGACAGAACATTGTACATATATGTAGGTGCACCTTTTCGCATAGCCCCCGCATGGTACCGCCCGATATTTTGATGATTTTTGCCACATCCTTTAACGGATTTGTCTAAAAATTGGTGTTTGTAGTTCGTAATGGGTTCTAGCTCCGGTGGCAGAACATTGAATATCGTCTTCCTATAGCGCACATATAACGGTTCCATCGGATATTCGGTATTTTGACGATTTAAGCCAAATTTTTTAACAGATTTATGTGAAATTTGGTATTTATGCTCCATAATGTGTTCTACAACCGTCGTCAAAACATTGTCCATATTGGTCCTAGTCACCCTAGTCACATTTATCCACGATATTATGTAAAATTTGCTATTTAAGACTCGCAATAAATTACAATCATTGTAGTATAAAATTGCCTATATAAGCTCCCATTTTAGTATGGCCCCCATTTAAAGTGGAACACCTTGAAAATGTTTTTTTGCCCAATGGTGGAGGGTATTAGAAGTTCGACCCGGCCGAACTTAATGTCTTTTTACTTGTTTATTTTTTCGGACAAATTGTTTTGTTTTGACAAATCAGCTGAACGCTTGTGCTATTAAAAGGTGTGCTTTCTGTGTACTTTTTACAGTTTACTTATAAAAAAGAGAATAAAACTACTTACTCTCTGAGAAAGTATTTGTGGCTCACAATACAAAACATGCAACAAATATATTTTGATTGGTTTTTTTTGTCTGTATATGCGCTATAAGGAAGTAAGTTCTATTCACAATGAGAAAAAAATCTGTTGCGCAGTAGTGTTAAATCTTCCCACTGTGCAATTTTATATTAATGAAAATATGAAAAAACAAAGTAATGCAAAACATTATTTCACTCGGTGTTCGAGTAAAATACCTCACTAACTCTTAACTATGTATTACAAAAACAACAATAATAATAATTCCTATACTTACATAGGTTTTTAAAGTAAACCCTCAGAGAAAAAAATCAAAATTCGTAGAAAATTAGTTAAGCTTAAAAACATTGTCCCAAGGCCATTTGTAATGGATTTCCTCGGTGAATGTGGATGGGTGGATTTTAGAGTGCCAAAACTTTAAAAGGCTTCTTAAATCACCTTTTTTCTTCGAGTGAACTACCATATAGGTTAGTTTCATGTAGAACTTTATTGTTCTTCATAGCGCTTGGTTAAATGGCACTCCCTGTTGTATAAAATTTAATTTACCCACATTCCATCTTCCTCGAACCACCCACCCATCCTTCCTCACACATTGTCATTTTGTTTACTCTTTTAAAGAAAATATTTGATAAAAAACACGAATTGTTCAAATAACTTTGTGGAGGATAACAATGTAAAAAAAAAACAAGAATAGACGAAAGAAATGTTTCAAGGAAAATTAGATAATGACCATAAATATTAGGTTTGTTGTTGGAACCGAATAAAACTTGTGTTGGATTTCTGTTTGGCTCGTTTAATTAACTTCACAAGTGATTAAGTGAAATTTTGTGTGTCTTTTGTTAATTTTTTTTGTTTTTTTTTGTTTGGCATGTCAGTGGGTGTTACCTTTTCATGTGTTTTTCCCTGTTTAATAACACATTTGTTGTCTTCGCTTTTTTTATGGGCATTTTGTAAATTTTGCATTCCACCTGTTACGGTTAATAAATTATAAATAGACAATAGGGACAACTAATATATACGCATGTGATAAGAGGCGCCGTGATATCCTTGTGTAAATATAAATGAAGATTTACACAGTAAAATCTAGCTTACACATTATGTTAAAATCATAGTGACTTTTTCACCTTTATATTTAGTGTCTTTTAGCCTGCTTTCAGGCGTTTCCAAAAAAAAAAAACTTAGAAAGAAATATAAACGTTACCGCACAATAATATATTATATACATACCATGATAGAAGAATATACATAGGTAGTCAGTCGCATCGACCCAGCTGCTGGCACAAGAAACTGTCAAGCCAATTTTGAAACTGAAAATTTCGAATGAAAAATTATTTAAATTCGTTAAAGTTGATGAAAATGCATAACATGCATATATTATAAAAATCTACTTATTTTTGAAGAAAGAAACATTTAAAAATTTTTGACATATCAATTTCCCAAGCGTTATGCCATACTTTTTTTATTTTTTTTAATTTTATTTATTTTTATTAATTTATTTTATTAATTTTAATTAAGCAAAAAAGGCGGAATTCGCACACAATTTTGGAATAAGTTTAGATTTATTCGAATTGGTCACCTTTGGCACGAATTATGGCCTTCAAACGGTCAATGAAACCGTCACAAGCTGCGGTATTTTGGCCCATTCCCGGCGAAGCGCTTGCTTGAGGTGATCGACATTTTGGTATTTGTTAGAGCCAACCTTGCTTTCCAGATACAACAGTCCAACGAATTGGTATCCGGAGATGGTGCACTGGAAATGAAGCGAGGAACCTCATTTTGTAACCATTTTTGGGTGGCGCATGCTGAGTGCGATGGTGCTGAGTCCTGTTGGTATGTCCAAGGTCTGCGGTCTGCGGCACAAATGTTTGCGTGCCCAAGGCTTTAATACACCCTCCAGAATATTTTCCCGATAAAATTCTTGGGTGGCGCATGCTGAGTGCGATGGTGCTGAGTCCTGTTGAAATGTCCAAGGTCTGCGGCCAAAATGTTTGCGTGCCCAAGGCTTTAATACACCCTCCAGAATATTTTCGCGATAATATTCTTGGGTGGCGCATGCTGAGTGCGATGGTGCTGAGTCCAGTTGAAATGTCCAAGGTCTGCGGCCAAAATGTTTGCGTGCCCAAGGCATTTTTTTCTCGATTAATACGAGTGGAGAGCGACCATTGGCTGTTATGGCGGCCCACACCATCACCATGGCCGCCGGCGCTTGAGTTTTGGTAGCCAACCGAAGGTAAACATTTTCAGCTGACCTCTTTGGCAAGTAAACACCATAATTTTGTTTGTTTACAAACAGCTGGACAACGAATGTTTTCTCATCGGAGAAAACCAAATTCGGCTGCTCACCACTTCCGGTCAAGCGAAGCAACTCTTTAGCTCTATTGAGTCTATTTTATACCCTCCATTATATACCCTATATTAATTTTGTCATTCCGTTTGTAACTCCTCGAAATACTCATGTCAGACTGTCTGTGTGTTAGTCTGTCTGTCTGACTGTCCGTCTGTCTGTCTGCCTGTCTGTTGTAATCACGCTATCTTTCGAACAAATTGAGATAGAAGGCTAAAATTTTGCACACATGTATATTTTGCCAATAGGCAGGTTAAGTTCGTAAATGGGCCATGTAGGTCCAAGTTATCATATAGCCCCCATATAACTGTACCTCCCGATATTCAGTATTTTGATGATTTTAGCGACATTATTCACCGGGATTGTTTCAAATTTGGCATTTGAAGTTCGTAATGACTACTACAGCCTAAGACAGAAAATTATCTGTGCAGGTCCACGTCTTCGTGTAGCCCCCATATAACGGTACCCGCCGATATTCGGTATTTTGATGATTTTAGCGACATTCTTTACCGGAATCGTTTCAAATTTGGTATTTGAAGTTCGTAATAGATACTAAATCCTAAATCAAAAAATGAGCCATGTAGGTCCACGTCTTCGTATAGCCCCCATATAAGGGTACCCCCCGATTTTCGGTATTTTGATGATTTAAGCGACATTATTTAGCGAAATCGTTCCAAATTTGGTATTTGAAGTTCGTAATGGATACTACGGCCTAAGACAGAAAATTTTCTGTGCAGGTCCACATCTTCATATAGCCCCATATACCGTACCCCCCGATATTCGGTATTTTGATGATTTTAGCGACATTATTTATCGGGATTGTTTCAAATTTCGCATGTGAAGTTCGTAATGGATACTTCAGCCCATGCCAGAAAATTGTCTGTGCAGGTCCAAGTTTTCGAATAGCCCCCATATAACGGTACCCCCCATATTCGGTATTTTAATGATTTTAACTACATTATAAACAGATTTTTCTTCAAGTTTCACATTTAAATTATTGTAATAACTTATGACAAAATATGCCTATGCAGGCCCACGTCATCGTATAAGAACTCGGTATTCTTAAGATTTTAACAGAATTTTTAACGGATTTTATTTTTTTGAAATTGCCAAATTTGTACCAAATGGTGGAGGGTATTAAAAGTTCGGCCCGGCCGAACTTACAGCTTTTTTACTTGTTCTTTCTGTTGCGGTGTAAGTTTTATGCACTTTTTGGAATTTCAATGGCTTAACCCCGAGCTCATTTTTCAATATTTGCCGAATGGAGCTCACGAGCCATTTTTCGGCCACAGCGACGCGGGTTTCGATCAAGTCGCTTCTTTATTATTCGAACCATTTCTGCTGATGTTGCTGTTTTCTTCCGTCCACTTCCTTGACATCGGAGACACAAAAGATTTATTCACATTTAAATACTGGAGTGCTCTAACGATAGCTACTTGTGGTTTTCCAGCAAAATATAAAGGAATCGCGCTTGAATTCCATCACGAATAACATTTTTTTCTGGAAAATTCTCACTAAAATTCTTTCGTACGCTTGTAAACAATATAATGAGCTGTCACTGGAATAATTTAACAGCTGTCAGACGTGTGGCTTAGAAATGACAGCAGTCTGAAGTTGGTTGCAGTTTTTTCATCTCAACCTGTATAATGTCGTAATGTCTACGAACTTACAAATCATTGTATTTTATTATCTAATAACGTGAGAATTCATCGCGCGAGTTATGTATTTAAGATAAGTTTTGGATTCTATTTTATTTTAATAATTCATCAACTATTTCCTTTGAATTAATTTAATCATTAGTTTATTTTGTCCTTTTCTATTAACTTTTCCCAGGAACATAGCAGTAGAGGATGGTGGGGCATCAAGTGGAGTTGATAAAATACCAAGATAACAGATGTTATTTCCATCTGTTGAAAACGGGTCTCGTTATGACTAATACCACACTGACGCCATCTGTACTTTAATTGTAATAACTATTTATACCATATGTTGTCCGTTTATGGTGAATAATTTTTTTTAGTACTTAGCACAGACACAGAGTCATGCTGTCATTCACAATAAGCAAGTGATTATTGTAAATAACAACTGTATTTGATGGTTTTATTTTAAATCAAATAAAAAAATAATTTTTAACAATTAAAAAAATTAAAAACTGGTTATTACAATATCAGCTGTTTACGATTTATGGGTATCATTTCATATATGACTCCCTTTCCCCATTTGGTCTCTTATTGTTATTGTCCCTGTGTCGTTGTCCTCCTGTCTCATTGGAACGAACACAACATACTATACACAGTGGTGAAATCTCCAATATCCTTTTTTTACAAATCGTCAAAGCCCCTCGTCGCATGAAGAAAAACTGCACTCGTTGCTTTGGCAAAATCAGCAGCATTATTACTCCACCACAGAACAGAGAGGTGGAAACACGTCGTCGTCGTCGTTGTCGATTGAAAAAAGTTTGCGTTTTTTATTGTAATTGTAGAAAGTTTAGTTGAGAAAAAATAGAAAAAAAAATTATAATAAATTTAAAAGTTCTAAAGAAGAAACAGATTTGTTGAAAAGAATCGCTGTATCGTCCGACAAATAAAAGATGCAGTGCTAAAGTCATTTGTAAAAGTCAGCCATATGAATTTATAATTGGCATTTGGAAAGAAAGAAAAAACGGAAGTAAAATTTTCTCGTGAAAAAAGGAATACGAAGCAGAAAAGAAATTCCATAGGTGATGGCGAAAAAAATATGTAAAATGTGTTATAAATTAAAAGGCCAAAATAACATACATAAGCAAATATTTGTGGTTATAGATTTGGAAAGTTCTTTGGCAGTGAAATTCAGGCAAATGGTGTGATGCAAAATCAAATATTTTAAAGGGAAAACTACTAAGCGAATTTCCAAAAAGAAAATCTTGATTTTGTTCTTATTGGTAATTTGAGGAAGTGTTGGTGGGCTACGCTGTGAGTAAGTGAGCTGTGTGAGAGTGTGTATGTGTCCCATAGGCTGGTTGGCTCTTATAGTGAAGTAAAATCAAAAGCAAGAAAAAAATATTTTGTGTCCTACTGAGTAAAGGGAGTGTGACATATATATGCCAAAAAAGGAGAGAGAGAGCGAGAAACGTGGAGAGATAAAACAACAGTGAGTGAGTGAGTGCGGTGAAAAGCCAAAGAGTACCAGGTGCTCTGCCAGTGTTACCGCTGGGAATTTTGAAAAAGTTGCACAAAAAGTCATTTTCATACAAAAAAGTCGCACAGAAAAGTCAGAATTTCAATAAAAAGTCGCACAGATTAATTTTGAAGATTTTTATTCAAACAAAGAACATAAAACATAAAAAACATAAAACTAAATAACAATTCAATAAAAAATAATACAAAATTAAATTATAATTTCATTTTTTTGAAACTTCGTTTCTGTATTTTTGTACGAGATCATCACTGGGATTCCATTCCTCTATTCCTGCATCTAGCAAATTTAGAGCTGATAGCATGGATCCACAAGTTGTTACATTTAATCTATTAGTTAATTTTGTTTTCATTAGTCCTAATTTAGAAAAAATTCTTTCCGCAGAAGCGCTGCTATGGGGCAGGGTTAATACATGTGCGGCAAAATCGTATAGGTGTAAATATAAAGGTTCGTTTAAAAGCATTTTTTAAACTACCTATAGTATGCCAAAAAATCTCAACATTTTTAATGTTAAAAATGTGTTTGTATGACTTATCATTAACTTTACTTTCTAATAGTTTGAATTCGCTAATAAAAGCTTCAGGTTCACTTATAATATAATTAAATTCATATATGAGATCAATATAATTAAAGTCTTCGTTTGAGGTAAAAAATGTTGGTTGCAAAACTCTTAAAACATTTAATTGTTTATCGTTTATATTTATCCTTGACAGTATCTCGTCACAAAGTTTTTGGTAAAATTTTAAAATATTGTTTTTTATAGTTATGCATTCAACATCAAGTATATTTTAGCTTGCATTTCTGTTTCAGCTTCATGACCTATATATATATTTAAAACATCTTTTATATTATGTGTATCTTTAAAATTTATACTTTCTAGCTTTGTGACCGATATATATTCCTTCTTCAGGAAATTTTGTAAAATTTGGAGTAAAATTTCCTTTGTATATGTAATCAGGTATACTATTTGTGATGACTCGCTTTGAAAGCATTTGTTAAATTTATTCATAAGACCCAAAATATATACCAAGAATTTTAAATAAATGAGGTTTTCAGACGACAATCCATCTTGAATTGCACGTATTTTATCCATTGTCCTTGGACATTTTTCTTCACATTGAGCCCGAAGGAAATAATGTTGTAATATCGTCCATTGTTCTACAATTCGTTTTGCCACCGACTCGAACGAAAGCCATCTAGTATCCGAAAGACTTAAAAGCTTGTGTTCTGGGACATTGAACATATCCTGCAATTCTGAAAAATCTACTCGCCTGTTTGAACTTTTGAAAAAATTATAAATGTTCTTGGGTAACTTTTCAACTTCTTCTGGTATACATTTCAAAGCTGAAATATTCATAAGATTTACAGAATGACAAACGCAACCAAGATGGAACAGGTGGGGGATTTTCTTTTTTAATAAACTAGACACCCCAATGTTTTTCCCAACCATACTGGAAGCGTTGTCAGTTGCAAACCCGATAAAATTTTCTAAGGGAATCTTATTATTTTCTAGTGATTCAATAACGGCATTACAAATTGTTTCGCCTTTTTCATTTTCTGGTTGTACTAATTGAAAAAAATTATCTTCAGTCTTTCCTCGGTCCTTGTTGAATTGCCTCACTACCATTACTAGACATTTATTGATGGAAATGTCGGTTGTCTCGTCTATAATGAGGCTAAATTGTTGTTTTTGCATTTTAGAGACTATAGCGAGTTGACCTTCTTTACCGAGAAACTGTGCAATTGCAGTTGATTTTGTACGACCACATGATACCTTAATAATTAAACAATATATATACCTATTGCTTTTTGGTACCAAAATATGTTTACATACCAATTTAGCTATATTTGAATCAGGAAAAATCATGGAATTGAATTTACCAAGTCCGTCCATAGAATTGAAAGATTGGTTTTTTGTAATTGCACGTAACACCAACTTAATTTCAGCAATAGCGACATGTTTTCGTAAGTCTGTATTTCGATGTGGCAAATAATCAGTCAGTTGTATTTTCGCATTTTCAGATGTTTTGGTTATGTTACTAAGATGTTTCTTTGTTTCAGCATGTCGTCGAAGATGGTTTTTTTGGTTTGACAAAAGTTGTTTACAAACAATGCACAGGGGCCGCTTTGTCTCACCATCTTGCTTAAGCCACCTGTATTGCATCTCCCATTCCTTGGAATAATACCGGGAAATATTGCGTTTTTTGGAGGAACATGAAGGTTCTTCATCATTTTCCGATTCGGACTCGGTGTTCTTTTCAGATTCTGAACTTGTTTCAATTATCGTGTCAGCTCCTTTGCCCAGGGTCAGCCTTGCTTTGTTGGGAGATTCATCGTCAGCCTTTCTTTTTGATCTAACAATAAATCTATTAAGTTTAAACATTAATATTTGAAAAATTAAAAAAAAAAAACAAATATTTACCTGTCCATAGAAGATTTTTACAAACACTTGTTTTTAATATAAAATGAGCACAAGCGTCTAAAAACTGAATATTGTTTTCAAAATAACACAAAATACTAATTATTTACTTCACTGAATTCAATTTAATGCTGTACTCTTTATTTTTAATTATATATTTAATTGCACTCCTCTTTCGCCAATGTGATGATAGTGATGATACTATAATGGAGCAAAATTTCATTACACAAAACTACATGACCCCCATATTGGAATGTTATGAAAATTACGTTTTTTAATTGAAAGCTAATTTTTTGTTATTTAATTTTTAAAAATATGTATTTTTCATTTTTAAATGCTTTATTTAGTTGAAAGTGTAAAAAAGAAATTTCATAAAGCAAAAATATATTTTTGGGAGCATTAAATGAAAGAGCAACATATTTTGAGAGAGAGTATTTTAATCATTCACAATAGAGTCTTACTAAAAACAAATAACAATCTCATAACGGAGAGAGCCCACGTCAATGAGAAAACGAACAGGAGAAAAAAGGTGGAAAAACACAATCAAGTGAGAAATCCAAATATATTGTTCGTGTGTTTGTGGAAAAAACATTTTTGTGAATGAGTGTGTCAAAAACAATTAACATCGTATAGTGTAGCATACTTTAAGGCATGGTATCATCGAGCAAATACGACGACGACAACGGGCCACAATAATTACACACATTCGCACACACACACACACTGCTGCTTCCTCTTCGTTGCCTTACCCAACACATACGAAAAATGAAAAATAACAAAATAAAGGATAACAAAACGGCCATTTGACCAGATTTACAAAAAAATTAAATAAAAAAAATACAGTTTTTTGTCTAAAAATTATAAATAATTTATTCTCAACCCACAGCCCAGAATCAAGTGACCCAGAGTGCAAAACGAAACGTGAGCAAGCAAGAATGTCTAAAAATATTTGCTAAAAGAGATGTAATTATTATGAGAGTGATATAAATTCTAAAGAATCCTGTTAAAAGAAGCAAAAGAAAAGAAGAAAAAAACAACAGCAACAACGATAATAAATCCGAGAATTCCATTCATCATTCCCTGTGAAAAAAAAATAAATATTATCCCCAAACCATAACCAAAGTGCTTAATTCCAACAATATTGAATCCTTGAAAATATAAAACAAATTCTTAAACATAAATTTCCATAAAAACAAAAAAGAGAAAACATTTTTGAAAAACAAAAAAATAAACTTCACAACGACCTACTACCACACATTTTGTTGTTATTGTTCTTCTTCTGCTGCCTACTTCTTCATATATTCATGCAGTTGTTGTCTACTTTATCTCCAGCAGAAGCTATACCACAGAAAGTCGTAGCATTCAGCGAACCAGTCAGCCAGCCAACAGCAGAAACTATTGTAAATGTAAGTTTGTTCAACATTATCCTTATCATATATCATTTTGCTCTTCTTCCTTGTTGGTTGGTGGAATAACTACAACAACAACAACAAATCGTTTATAATTCGATTTATTCCACTACATACTTTTGGCATATTTCCGCCTTTCCTTATAAATAGCAAATTCGCTCGTTTACCTCATTTATTCGCTTATTTTATTGCTTCGCCTTTTGCTTCTTCTTCTTTTTTGAGGGAAAATGTATATGGGAGACTGACACATTGCTATCTCTCACAACTCGTTACAAACAATCTTTTTCCTTTTAAAATCATTTCGTTTTGCTTTGCTAAAATGCAGTTTTCATAACAGATTATTTTTATTTTTTTAATAAACAAATATCCATGTTTTTGTTTTTTTTTTCGAATCGCTCCCTGTAAAATATTTACACATTTCACAAATGACAATTAGTCATGTAAAATGTCATTTGGTGTATGTCATATGTCAACAAATGAAGATAATGTTGTTTTTTTTTGGGTAGTTGTGTTTTGTGGCCTAAAATAGAATGTGAAATGTCATTCAGTTTCAACAGGAGACTCATTAGATTAGATAAATCTACAAAAATTCGTGAATGTCAACCGAATGCGTCACACGTAATTTTGTGAAAATATTAATTTATTTTCAATAAGGCATTTTAACCAACCGGAATTTGGTGTAAATATAGACTTGCTATTTGCCTAATTATAAGTCCTTTAAAGAGTAATAGGTCAAAATAATCATGGTGGGCAATAATTGTATTGAATGTCTTGAGTGTAAACCATGTCAAAATTGAGGTGGTAGATTCATGCAATTTTCAGTTGACAATGTTTTCAAAATCATTCATTTCATGACATTTCACTGTCAACATTTATATTTATAAATCAATTGTATATACTCAAATCAGAGATGGGAACCTTTCATCTGTGGATTGAAATATGACACGATACATTACAGAAATGATAGAATAAATTAAAACCTTTTTTCTACCATGTTGTAAATGTAGCTGTGTACAAATAATATGTATTTTAGAATATCGAATCGGTTTCGATGTTACAATAACATCAGCAGTGGGATTCTCTTAGTGATTTTTTGAGCTACCGACAAAAATTGGTAACTATGAAACCTTATATCTTGATACAAAAAAATTAAAGTTGACAACTTTGGTATCTATCGGTAGGCCTTAGGCTGCAAATACATAAAGAGCATATTTGGTTGGCTTAATGCCATGTTTACGTTAGAACTTTTTGTAGGGTTAACCTACTTTGAGAGGATTTATTTGAAGTAAAAGTAATGGATATGACAATTTAAATCTAAATCCAGTGGGTTAACCCTCATATATATAAACGTACTTTAAGTCATCGGTTTGCTTCTTCGTAGATGAACAAAGTAGTTTTAGGTTGACATAGTTCGATTTTGGTCCTAGGCTCCTTTGTTCATTTCCGAAGAAGCCAGCCGATGACTTAAGCCAGCCAAATAAGCGCTTTATGTATTCCCAGCTTTAGCGACTACTTTGGTTTCGCCACTAACTTATATAAAATTTTTGTTAATTACCGAAATTATAAGTATTTTAATCTTACCGACTTTTGTCGGTAACTCAAAAAATGACTTAGAGAATTCCACTAGAGGTAGATTAAAGATTTAGGAAGTAATTTACACTTTTTATTTTGGTGCCAATATTCTGTCAAAACATACAGAGTTCATATATGCATTGTTATTTTTCAACGTCAATTGTCTCTTTATTAGTTTTATTGATAAATCATTTTAGGCTATTTTTTGCGTTTCTTTTGGTTGTATACAGGCTGCAAAAAAGTCAAACGCCATAATTTTTACAGTTTTTTAAATTTTATTGAATGAAAGTAAAAAATGTCGGAAAAAGCATCAAATTTTAGAATAAGTTTAGATTTGTTCGAATTGGTCACCTTTAGCACGAATTATAGTCTTTAAACGGCCAATGAAACCGTCACACGCTGCCCGAATTTTGCTCTGCGGTATTTTGGCCCATTCCAAAATACTCCAGACACAATAGTCCAAAGGATTGGTATCCGGAGATTTTGATGACCATTGTGCGCTGGAGATGAAGCGAGGAACCTCATTTTGTAACCATTCTTGGGTGGCGCGTGCTGAGTCCTGTTGGAATGTCCAAGGTCTGCGGCTAAAATATTTGTATGCCCAAGGCTTACACCCTCCAGAATATTCTCGCGATAATATTCGGCATTTATTCTGATGCCACGGTCGATTAATACGAGCGGAGAGCGGCCATCGACTGTTATGGCGAGCCACACCATTACCATGGCCGGTGTTTGAGTTCTGGTGGACAACCGAAGTTTCACATTTTCAGCTGACCTCTTTGTCAAATAAACACGATCATTTTGTTTGTTTAAAAACTGCTGGACAAGGAAACTAAACTAAAACTAAATTTGGCAGTTCACCACTTTCGGCCAAGCGAAGCAACTCTTTAGCTCTTTTGAGTCTATTTTCTTTCTGTTGCGGTGTAAGTTCTTGCACTTTCTGGAATTTCAATGGCTTTACCCCGAGGTCATTTTTCAATATTTGCCCATGCGACGCGGGTATCGATTAATAGTACGTTTACGTTGTAGGGGATTTAGAAACCCCAGTCAGTTTAAATTGTCAATTCCTTTGAATATACCTCAAATAAATCTTTATAAAGAATGTTAACCCTTAAAAAAATATCTAACGTAAACATACCTTAAGTCGCTTCTGTACATTTCTGCTGATGTTGCTGTTTTCTTCCGTCCACTTCCTTGACATCGGGCTACGCCACCAGTATCGCGGTAACGAGCACAAAAGATTTATTCACATTTAAATGCTGGAGTGCTGTAACGATAGCCACTTGTGATTTTCCAGCCAAAGGATATTAAAGAAATCACACTATCACGCATGAATTCCATCACGAATAACTTTTTTCTGCAAAATTCACACCAAAATGTTTTTGTACGCTTGTAAACAATATAATGAGCTGTCACTGGAATAATTTTAACACCTGTCGGACGAGTGGCTTAGAAATGACAGCAGTCTGAAGTTTGTTGCAGTTTTTTTCATCTCAACCTGTATGTATAAGTAAACAAACGTCAGCTGAGCAGTGTTTATATCCTCGTAAGGATGTTACTAAAGACACAAAATTAACTCACTGAATCCTGTAAACGCTGTGGATTTAATCAGCTGATCTTATCGGATATAAAGATCAGCTCATGTTCTATCATTAGGTCGTCCCATGGTAGAAGAATACAGGTAGATGCATCAACGCTTGGGAACATTATTATGTCAAAAATTTTAAAATGTTTTTTTTTTTTCAAAAATAAGTAGATTTTTATAAGTGTTCTAATGCCATGTTTACGTTAGAACTTTTTTTAGGGTTAACCTTCTTTGAGAGGATTTATTTGAAGTAAAAGTAATGGATATGACAATTTAAATCCAAATCCAGTGGGTTAACCCTCATATATATAAACGTACTATAACACGACACCAATCGGATTTTTTATTATATGAATTTTTCAACAATTCTTACCAATTTTAATATTTTTTCATTCAAAATTCAGTATTGTATTATGTTTACATTGGAGTTTTTTCGCCGCTTTACTCTCAATTATGAGGGTTTATTTGGTTTATATCAGCCCTGCTCAAAACAGTGTTTTAGAACATGAGCCGAGAAAAGAGATAATTTAAGAAAAAAATAAAATTCTGTTTTTCTTTATATTTTACGGTTCTATTTAATTGTTTTTAAACACGGATGTTTGTCAAAATAATTTATAAAGCAAATGGATAAAAATATTTGTATAAATAACGACTTAACACTGTTTTGTTTTAAATAAGCAAAGAGAAATTTGACTGAAAAGAGATATTTTTTCTTGAGCACCACTTGTTTATATCCACTGTGTTTACTAATTCATTCAGAGAAAGTCAGGGCCGTCGCTTGGCTATACGACACAGGATACAGAGATCCGATAATATTATCTTCTCTGATTTTCTTTTTCAATTTATACGCGAATTTAAACCCGTGGACAAGAGACATACTTTTTAATGGTAGAGTGCTTATGAAGCGTCTAAAAGTAAACTTTTCAAACATGATTGTTTTGTTCTTTTTAGACAATAATTTGGCTTCCACCTTTAGGATGAATTTTGCCAAAAATTTATTAAAATAAGTGGTTAATAATATAATGGAATCATTATCGCCGTAACTGCTCCAATGTAAACGTTGCGTATAAAATAAACATGCCATTTAAATTGCCGAAAAATCCAATGAGTTATTTTATTATCTATCTATTAGAGCGTTTATATCGTAATAATTAGCAAATCTAAAGAATATATGTCATTTTTCAATATTTAAACCTATTAAGATTGCCAATTGTAAGGCTTACCCGGCTAAAGAGTTTTATGTAAATTAACTTTAAGTTTCATTATTTACCATTCATTATTATTAGTATTATTTTGATATATGACGACCTGCCTCAATAAAATTTTTAGATTTCACGAATTCCCTAAAAAACTAAGCAATTACAATGACATCTTTATTGAAATAAATAATTATATTACGAAAACTCAATTTATATTGATGCTGTAATGCAAATTTCTATCTTCACACAATTTCATTCATTCCTTTGAGTCTACTTCCCACATTTGACATTTCATTGCAACGAGTAGGCCAAACTCTTCAACGAGTAAATATAGAAATAGAGGTAAGAATTCAAATGGAAAAACAAATAACGACTACAAGAGAGCCAGTCATAAGCTAATGAGCGACAGAGTGGTTTGTGAGAGAACAAAATAAAATAATTGAGTTCAAACAGGCACCGAAATAAGCCACAAAACGAAGAACAAGAATGCAAAGAGAAATAAAAACTCATTCATAATTTAAATTAATTCAAATCAATATTAAAGTGTTTTGTGTGTTTGACGAAAAAAGGAAATTTTTGGTTCAAAAGAAACAAATCTGTTTGACAAAGTTGGCAAATCAAAGAACGTGTTGTTATCGATATCCAATAAGAATACGTTTTATGTTATTGTGAATGATATTTCTAAATGAAATGCAAGTGTCAATCGTGTGTGTTGTTTTTCTTTACGGGAAAAAAGAAAGATTAATATCACAAATATTGCATGTGAAATAAATTGAAATAATCAATAAAGTGAGCGAGTGCATTTTTGCGGAATTTAATAGTTGCTTGCCGTTTAATCCGCTGTGCGGTCTTATCAGAAATTGCCACTGCGTTTTTTTTTGTTTTGTTTGCGGCCGCAAGTGTGCAAATTTTCCTATTGATAACCAAAGAAAAAAAAGAACAACAAAAATCTGTCAAACAATTTAATTCCTTTGCGGCGAAGCCCATTGACTGTAACAAAGGTAATTTGTCGTTTTTATTATTACATCTGAATAATAGTAAATCAATAAAAATATTGCTGTTTCCATAAAGAGGCATATCTCTGCGGAATTGGTATAGTTTTGGTTACCGGAAACCAGGGGTTCATTAAATAAATCAATGCTTTAGGGTTAGGTGGTTCGCATTTGCCTGTATTGGATTTATTAAACTAAATATTTGATTTTTTCTAGATTTTACTGATAACAATGGAATCAACTACGGCTCATAATCAGTTTTGATTCCTCAATTCCTTTTTATACATACCTAATTAGCGCTTTTGTTCTTTGGATGCAGCCATGTTAAAAAAAATTGAAATAGGTTTTCCAACATATATATGCATTTATAGGTGGTCGTACCCAATAAAGACGTTTTCAGAATTGTAACAACCCCGACCGGTTGCCTGGATGTGAACCCGGACATATATTTTTTTATTGAATACAAAATAAATATAAGCAGAGCAAACTTTTCAAATAGATTGTTCTGAAGTCTCGACGTTTTTGATTAGACTTCGACTCCCTTCCACTTTTAGCCGCGTAGCCGGTCTTGGATATACCCAGAGGAGGAAATCTGAATTCCCGGCTGTAGATTGGCTACTTACAAAAGTATGAAGTTGAGGAGAACTATGGTTCACGTAGATGGTGTTGGACATACCCAGAGCAGAAAATTTCGCTTAAAAGAAGTACCAAATTTGGAAGGGTTTTAGTTCGCGCGGCTAATTTGCCCGTCCCGAACGTAAAATAAACTGTTTACTGTTCTCAATAAGTTCAATTTTACGCAATATGTGTAGCACCGTCTTGTTGAAAGGAAAGTCAAGCCCTTGCATTTTCGACAAAAAAGTTCGATGTCGGAAGCACTCACCATTCACAGTTACGTTATGGATATTAAACCCAAAATCGACAGTTATACTTGAGCCAAAAATGAGCTTTTCGTAGATGAACACAGTGAGGATATAAAGGGTGAGATAAAAAAACTGCAACAAAAACAAACGCCATAATTTTTACATTTTATTTTAATTGAAAATTAAAAAAATTGCAAAATGACAGCAAAAAATGTCGGAAATAGCATCAAATTTTAGAATAAGTTTAACTGGTCACCTTTGACACGAATTATGGACTTCAAACGGCCAATGAAACCGTCACACGCTGCTCGAATGTTGCTCTGCGGTATTTTGGCCCATCACCGGCGAGCCGCTTGCTTGAGGTGATCCACACTTTGGTATTTTTTAGTGCCAACCTTGCTTTCCAAAATACTCCAGACACAATAGTCCAACGGATTGGTATTCTGAGATTTTGGTGGCCATTGTGGGCTTGAAATGAAGCGAGGAACCTAATTTTGTAAACATTCTTGGGTTGCGCGTGCTGTTGGAATGTCTAAGGTCTGAGGCCAAAGTGTTTGCCTGCCCAAGGCTTTAATACACCCTCCAGAATATTTTCGTGATAATATTCTGAATTTATTCTGATGCCACGGTTGATTAATAAGAGCGGAGAGCGACCGTCGGCTGTTATGGCGGCCCACGCCATCACCATGGTCGGCGCTTGAGTTCTGGTGGCCAACCGAAGATGCACATTTTCAGCTGACCTCTTTGGCAAGTAGCTAGACAACGAATGTTTTCTCATCGAAGAAAACCAAATTCGGCAGTTCACCACTTTCGGCTAAGCGAAGCAACACTTTAGCTCGTTTGAGTCTATTTTCTTTCTGTTGCGGTGTAAGTTCTTGCACTTTTTTTCAATGGCTTTACCCCGAGCTCATTTTTCAATATTTAGCGAATGTAATCTTGTAATTCAGCTCTCGAGCAATTTTTGGGCCACTGCGACGCGGGTTTCGATCAAGTCGCTTCTTTGCTATTCGAACCATTTCTGCTGGTGTTGCTGTTTTCTTCCATCCATTTCCTTGACGTCGGGTACGCCACCAGTATCACGGTAATGAGCAATGGTACGAGACACAAAATATTTATTCATATTTAAATGCTGTAGTGCTCTAACAATAGCCACTTGTAGTTTTCCAGCCAAATATAAAATATCACACTATCACGACTGAATTCCATCACGAATAACTTTTTTCTGAACAATTTTCACCAAAATGATTTTGTACGCTTGCAAACAATATAATGAGCTGTCACTCGATTAATTTTAACAGCTGTCGGACGAGTGGCTTAAAATTGACAACAGTCTGTAGTTGGTTGCAGTTTTTTCATCTCACCCTGTATGTCTTAACTTCCAATTTGAAAACATTATTGCTGTTTGTGGAATTTATCATATTCCAATTTTCAAAGTTTTCAATTAAATAAAAATGCATTTTAAACCTAACTTCTATTCATTCATCGATGTGAAATTTCGAATCTTCTGTGAAAAAAACTTTTTCTCGTCATAATTTTCTTTCTTTTCTTATGTGAGGAAGTTTTTCCAATTTTAAATGATTTTCCTTTCGACTTACCTGTTAATTCTTTTTTATTTCATTTCATTTGCTTTTCACCTTCCCTGTTTTCCCTTCTTTTTCTCTTTCATTGTTGTGCGTTGGGATTTCCATTTAAGACAAATTTTACGCACTATTTAAATACATACACTGCATTGTTTAAATAGATACCTGCAATTTCTTTGCAATTAATTTAAGCTCATTAACTGTCCGATGAGAAATGCCACATTATATGGTAAACCGATAAGACAAACCGGACAGTTTAAATGAGGATTGTCAAAGTAAATTTCTCTGTCTTTGAGATTAAATAAAAGTAACTGGTATTACGTTTCTGCCCATTTCTGGTGTGACATAAATTAATCAAAATCTGTGATTTGAATTCTATTGAAAACTATATCATAGTATAGCCGAAGAAAATATATATGGGGTTTTATATTGATGTGGATGAAAATAGGTCACCTTGGTGACAAAATATATTCCCTTGCTACAGTTTTTGCATTCCGTCAAATCACATTTCGGAACGAAATAATTTAACGATTATAAATAATACGAATGCTATGAGAACTGGAAAGGAATGTATTATTAATGTTAGGCGTATTTTTGGAGAATATCATCAGACAAACATTTCGAACCCAAAGGATAAAACAGATCAAAGCTTACATCTTGACTTCAGGTTGGAAATACAAAAATTTTGCCATTTTTGGCTGTAGGAAACGTGAAATTATCAGCTACAAGTGGGTATCACTTGAAAGCTTATGGGAAATACTTGGTTTGAACTGGTTTCGGAGTAATAAAATACAATTTGTATTTTTGTACTGGAACTTTTTTAATAATTATTGAAAAGTACTAAGATGCTAATACTACATTACAGACTACACTCAGGCCTTTGGTGTATTCCGATATTGTATACGAACTTTTAGGTCAAATAACCGGGCATTTCCCTCCCGTAAAAATTAGGTTTCCGTGATCAGGTTAAAAATACCTACAGGTGCTAAAAATATCAGGTCAATCCGAGCACAGCCACTAAACGGCACTTAAGCCGAAAAATTTGCGAAAGGATTTAGGAGTGAAGCCTTTCAAAATATAGTAGATGCAGGAATTGAAGCCAAACGACCTACCGCAATGAAGAATTTTTCGGCGAACGGCCTCTTTTGGAGTGGATACACTATTTTTTAAACAAAAAATTATTGTTCAGCGACGAAGCACATTTTTTGGCTCTCTGGCTACGTAAATAAGCAGAATTGGTGATTTTGGAATGAAGTTCAGCCAAAAGCATTGTAAAAGCTACCAATGCAACCAGAAAAAGCCGCAGTTTCGAGCGGTTTATGGGATGGTTGCATCATGGAACCATACTTCTTCAAAAGATGCTGCGAATTGTAGCTGTGCGCTACCTCGAGATGATGCCCAACTTTTTTTGTCCAAAAAGAGGTTCCATCCAGGCGGCGCCACATGTCACACAGTACCGTTCCAATACTCTTTACCAGATGGTCTGCGGAGATGAGAACATAGCTGAATGTGCAGGTCGAGGGAAATATAATTGCGACCAAGAACAAGATCCTAGGGGTCACACTCGACAGCATGCTTAAGTCGTCCGTGCAAACCACAGCTATGTACGACAAAGTGAAAAGTAGGAACAAGGCCCTCAAGGCGCTAGCCCGCATAACTTAGGTGCGGACAAGGAGACATTGTTGAACTCTTATAATGCGATAGGTCGGTCTGTGGCCAGCTATGTGGCCCAGTGTGGTCTACAAATATAAGTGCTACGCAGGTGAAGAACAGTCAGAACTTCCCGAATGATGCCCTGAGAACTGCACCAGGAAGCGAAGGTTCTTCCGTACTTCAATATAACGATATGCTTTCGCTGCAGTACCTGCCTGGGTGTTGTCTTGAGAGACATCCAAGACACAAGGCGTGTTAGGGAGGGAGGTCAAATTTTTGAGGTTACCGTTTGGCATACCATTAGAGCTAAAACGGATTACAATCGATTTTGTTAAAAACATAATGTTAGACATAATAAATTGTTTGATGATCGACCAGAGATTCGATCTAAGAAACAGATTTTTGTACCCTCTACCATACTATGGAGGGTATATTAACTTTGTCATTCCGTTTGTAACTCCTCGAATTGCTCATGACTCAATAAAGTATATATATTCTTGATCAGGGTAAAATTCTAAGTCGATTTGGCCATGTCCGTCTGTCTGTCTGTTGTAATCACGCTATCTTTCGAACGAATTGAGATAAAATGCTAAAATTTTGCACACGTGTTTATTTTTCCAGTAGGCCGGTTAAGTTCGTAAATGGGCCATGTAGGTCTACGTCTTCGTATAGCCCCCATATAACGGTACCTCCCGATATTCGGTATTTTGATGATTTTAGCGACATTATTCACCAGAATTGTTTCAAATTTGGTATTTGATGTTCGAAATGGATACTACAGCCTAAGACAGAAAATTGTCTGTGCAGGTCCACGTCTTCGTATAGCCCCCCATATAACGGTACCACCCGATATTCGGTATTTTGATGATTTTAGCGACATTACTCACCAGAATTGTTTCAAATTTGGTATTTGAAGTTCGAAAATTGATACTACAGCCTATGACAGAAAATTGTCTGTGCAGGTCCACGTCTTCGTATAGCCCCCATATAACGGTACCTCCCGATATTCGGAATGTTGAGGATTTTAGCGAAATTATTCACCAGAATTGTTTCAAATTTGGTATTTGAAGTTCGAAATGGATACTACAGCCTAAGACAGAAAATTGTCTGTGCAGGTCCACGTCTTCGTATAGCCCCCATATAACGGAACCTACCGATATTCGGTTTTTGACGAGTTTAGGTACAATAATCACCGAAATTGTTTGAGATGTCGTATTTGACGTTCGTAATGGATGCTATAGCCTGCGACAGAAAATTGTCTATGTGGTCCAGGTCTTCTCACAGCTCCGATATAACGGTACCTCCCTATATACGATATTTTGATGATTTTAGCTACATTATTCACCGTTTATTTCAAGTTTCGAATTTGAATATGGTAATGGCTTATGACAAACAATGCCTATGTAGGTCCTCGTCGTATAGACCCCAATATAACGGCTTTATTCGATATTTTTTAAATTTTAACAGAATTTTTTAAGGAATTTTTTATTTTTTGAAAATTTCCAAATTCGTTCCAAATGGTGGAGGGCATTCAAAGTTCGGCCCGGCCGAACTTACTGCTTTTTAACTTGTTCTTTTTCTTCTTGGTAACATTGCAATCAATTTTAGAAATTTAAAGTTTATTTAATTTCTATATAACCTAATATGGAAATTGTATCTAGATGTTCATGGCTTTAGCTTTTTCTTTCAAGCACAATACATTGTATCTTGTAAATCTTTACGCCCAATGCATGCATACATAATAGAAAAAAAGTAGTCTGTTGTAGATTTTTTTCAACAATAATTAATCTCAACCAAATCAAGAACATGTACGAATATTTGATTTCTTATTTCCCTTATATGGTAATACGCAAAAACTACAACCTACATTTCGTTTAACTCCCGGATATCTTAAAATAAATCTCTTTATCTAAATTGAAAGTAAGTGGCTGGCCACCACACACACAAATTGTCGATAAATTGTTAACTAATTGATTTAACATTTGTTTTGCTACCGAAATAATAATAATATCAATACTTCCATTGGAGTGGAAATACATATATCACAAATGGTGTTGAGTTTGGTCTCAACGATTTTTGGATACACTTCATCATGGAAATCTTATTGTGGACTCAAAAATTAAAATCAAAATGATCACATTTCTATAATATTAACACAGGGTGTGTGTTGAACATTTATTTCAATTTTGTAATCCTATTATGTATCTTACATTACAAAACCCACATTAGATATTTATTAAAGACAGCATATTTGATTAACTCGTAAGAAATTATTATTGCTTAGCGAAATTAAATTACTTTGCACAAAAAAAAAAACCTAACATAACTACATTTTTTCTTAATTAGAAAGCTATTTTAAAGAAAATTGCTGTGGAAATATAGACGCTTGTGGCATAATTGAGATTATTAGCCTTATTACCTTTTACTCTATTTTCACATTTTTCAATGTTCTTCTTCGTTGTGGCGAAGCGAGCCGCATATATTCGTGGAATTCTTAATTTAATTAATTTTATTATTTCAGAGTTTGAAATTCTAGTTTTTAATGGATTTTAGAGGACTACATGGATCTTTCCTATTATTTTCAAGGCCTACGAGAAGTTTATTCGAGGATTATTTAAAATCAGGTTTAAATACTTTTCAGGGCCGAGTGTAGCAATTAACGTGAATTTAAAGAAACAGTTTTTCAATAAAAACCAGTAAAGAAAGTCTTCAAGTCGGGCGGGGCCGACTTTATGATACCCTACACCACTTTGCTAATTAAGTAGAGCTCCACATAACAATTAAAAGTTTTTATGGGAGAATTCAATCATACACGCTATGATTATAATTATAATTTAAAGTTCAAAGAACTAAACATGCCGAAGCATTTGTATTTTTTTTTAATTCGGACTTGTATTGCCCATTTGGTGCAAAATTAATTTGAAATCGGATAAAAATATATATGGGAGCTATATCCAAATCTGAACCAATCTCGATAAAATTTGGCAAAGATATTTCTGAGCTGTATTTGATATATTTCCCTGAATATCGTTGTTACGGAGTGCATATTACGGCTGTGGGTAACAAATATAACAAATCGGATGAATAATACATATGGAAGCTATAGCTATATCTGAACCGATCTTCACCAAATTTGACATACTAGCTTCTAAACTCAATTCGGTCATAAGTGCCAAATTCCATCCCATTTGGACAAATATTAGACGTTTGGTGCACAACAATAGGTAAATCGGACGAAGTTATATATGGGAGCTATATCCAAATCTGAACCGATTTCGATAAAATTTAGCAAATGTATTTCTGAGCTGTATTTGATATATTTCCCTAAATATTGTTGTTGCATAGTGCATATTACGGCGGCGGTGGACAAAAATAACAAATCGGATGAACAATATATATGGGAGCTATAGCTATATCTGAACCGATTTCGATCAAATTTGGCATACATATTTTCAGGCCTAAGTTGGGTGTATATGCATTATCTCCAATTTCAATAGGGTTCGTCCTTGGGCCAAACAAAAGATCTTTGCAAAATTTCATCTGGATCGGGCAATAAATGCGACCTGTACTTTGTTTACAAAAATACATGGACAGACGGACGGACGGACATGCATAAATCGACTCAGAATGTGATTCTATGCAGATCATCAAAAGGAACTATGGGTCTATCTCGTTTCCTTCTGCCAGTTACAAACAAATGCACAAAGACATAATACCCTGACCACCTTGTGGTGTAGGGTATAATTACAAATTCAGAAAACTGCATGACTTCGGTACATACAGGGTGAGATAAAAACTGCAACAAAGTCAAATGCCATAATTTTTACATTTTTATACCCTCCACCATAGTATAGAGGGTATATTAATTTTGTCGTTCCGTTTGTAACTCCTCGAAATACTCATGTCAGACCCCATAAAATATACATATTCTTGATCAGCATAAAATTCTATGTCGATTTAGCAATGTTACGTCCGTTTGACCATCTGTGGAAATCACTCTAGCTTCCGAACGAAATTAAGTATATTGATAAAATTTTACGCAAATGTATATTATGTCTGCAGGACTTTTGGTATTGAAAATGGAATTTGTTGGTAGTCGTTTTGGTATAGCCCCCATATAACGGTACCTCCCGATATTCGGTATTTTTATGATTTTAACGACATTATTCACCGGAATTGTTTCAAATTTGGTATTTGAAGTTCGTAATGGATACTACAGCCTAAAACAGAAAATTGTGTATGGAGGTCCACGTCTTCATATAGCTCCAATATAACAGTACCTCCCGATGTTCGGTATTTTGATGATCTTAGCGAATTATTCACCGGAATTGTTTCAAATTTATTAGTTGAAGTTCGTAATGCATGCTACAGCCTAAGGCAGAAAATTGTGTGTGTAGGTCCACGTCTTCGTATAGCCCCCATATTACGGTACCTTCCTATATTCGGTATTTGGATGATTTTAGCGACATTATTTATCGGAATTGTTTGAAATTTGTTATTTGAAGTTCGTAATGGATACTGCAGCCTAAGGCAGAAAATTGTCTGTGCTGCTCCACATTTTGATATAGCCCCCATATAATAATACCTCCCTGTAGTGATGATTTTAGCTACATTATTCACCGAATTAGCTATGGTGGTATTTGAAGTTCGTAATGCATACTACAGCCTAAAATAGGTCCACGTCTTCATATAGCCCTAATATACGGTATCTCCCGATATTCTGTATTTTGATGATTTTAGCGACATTATTCACCGGAATTGTTTAAAATTTAGTAGTTGAAGTTCGTAATGGATGCTACAGCCCATGATAGGAGATTGTCTGTGCCGGCCCACGTCTTCGTATAGCCCCCATATTACGGTACCTTCCTATATTCGGTATTTTGATGATTTTAGCGACATTTGTTATTTGGAGTTCGTAATGGATACTGCAGACTAAGGCAGAAAATTGTCTGTGCAGCTCCACATTTTGATATAGCCCCCATATAATAGTACCTCCCTATATTGATGATTTTAGCTACATTATTCACCGAATTATTTCGCATTTGAATATTTTGATGACTTATGACAAAAATTGCCTATGCAGGTCCCCGTCGTCGTTTAGACCCTAATATGACGGCTACATTTGATATTTTTAAGATTTTAACAGAATTTTTAAGGGATTTTATCTTTTTTAACTTGCCAAATTCGTTCCAAATGGTGGAGGGCCGAACATATAGCTTTTTTACCTGTCGGAACTAGCATCAAATTTTAGAATAAGTTTAGATTTGTTCGAATTGGTCACCTTTGGCACGAATTATGGCCTTCAAATGGCCAATGAAACGTCACATGCTGCCCGAATGTTGCTCTGCGGTATTCTGGCCCATTCCCGGCGAAGCGCTTGCTTGAGATGATCGACACTTTGGTACTTTTTGGTGCTAACCTTGCTTCCCAAAATACTCCAGACACAATAGTCAAATTGGATTGGTATCCGGAGATTTTGGTGGTTATGTGTGCGCTGGAAATGAAACGAGTAACCTCATTTTGTAACCATTCTTGGATGGCGCGTGCTGAGTGCGATGGTGCTGGGCTTCGGTCAAAATGTTTGCGTGCCCAAGGCTTTAATACACCCTCCAGAATATTTTCGTGGTAATATTCGGCATTTATAAACACAATCATATTGTTTCTTTACAACTGCGGGACAACGAATGTTTTCTCATCGGAGAAATCCAAATTCGGCAGTTCACAACTATCGGCCAAGCAAAGCAACTCTTTAGCTCTTTTCAGCTCTATTTTCTTTCTGTTGCGGTGTAAGTTCTTACACTTGGAATTTCAATGGCTCTACCTTGAGCTCATTTTTCAATATTTGCCGAATGGAATATTGCGATATGTTCAGCTCACGAGCCATTTTTCGACCACTGCCACGCAGGTTTTGATCAAGTAGCTTTTTTTACTTTTCAAACCATTCTGCTAATGTTGTTGTTTTCTTCCGTCCACTTCCTTGACGTCGGGCTACGCTACCAGAAAATACCAAAAAATTTATTCACATTTAAATGCTGGAGTTCTCTAACGATAGCCACTTGTGGTTTTCCAGCCAAATATAAAGAAATCACACTATCACGCTTGAATTCCATCACGAATAACTTTTTTTCTGGAAAATTCTCACCAAAATGCTTTTGTACGATTGAAAACAATCTAATGAGCTATCACTGGAATAATTTTAACAGCTGTCGGACGACTGGCTTAGAAATGACAGCAGCCTGAAGTTGGTTGCAGTTTTTTAATCCCTCCCTACATTCGTGGAATTCTTAAATTAATTAATTTTATTATTTCAGATTTTGAAATACCATTTTTTATGGATTTGAGAGGACTATATGGATTTTTCCGTTTATGTTATACAAGGTCTGCGAGAAGCATATTTGCTGTAGGTCTCGATTTTAAAGAATTTTTTGACGGAGTACCACAGCTATAATAATTTTTTAAGAATAAACACAAACTCAGAAAATTGCATTAAATCCTTATTTGGATTGATATGATAATAACTTAATGTTAGAAGATTATTTTGTGAAAATATTGCTTTTGTGAAAATATTTTCCAAGAACCAACAAACTTTAATTTCTAGAATATTTCTTAATGATTAGATAATTATCTTAAAACCAAAAAAAAAAAAAAAAAAAAAAAAATAAAAACGTCGATATTTTTAAAATATTTTACAAGGGCCATCAGTTTTTTAAGTCATTTTTGAAGAACCGCTCCAGTACCAACTATGACTAAAAAAAGATTATCATAAATATTTATAGTGCAACAAACAGTTAGCATTTCCAACACTTTTCCTTCCCTGCTTTCCATCGCACTTCTCATGCACACAACAGTAGCCGCAGCAGTAATAACTCACTCATAATATCCATTTCTTGGTTGGTGGCATGGAGTTGCTGTGTGTAGGCCACCAGTACATGGCCCACAACTCTGTCGATTCGTTGGAAAAAACACACACAACAACGAATGAAAAAGAAAAACAAATAGTTTTTTATTCAACGTCGATCGAAGAACGACGAAATAAACCGCGCGCACTATGAACGTCGGACAACCACAAAATGTGGCTTAAGGCGCGGCGGGATGCTATCAACGGAATTTTCGTTAACGGATATCGTCGCTGAACTTTTGTGATTTTTGTTTTTTGGATTGCTATAACTGGGAAAACTATTTTTGTTTCGCATTCTTTTTTCTGTGGAGGAAAAGTTTGAAAGAAAATCATTTTTTTTTAAAAATATGTGAAATGGAGTGTCTTAAAAATGTGCAAAGACCACGATAATCATGTGGCGATAGCTGCAGAAGAAAGTGAAGTAAATATGATAACAGTGATTAATTTAAGAGTTTAAAGAATTTATTCTTTTGCTTCCAAGAATCCTGTACGAACTTCAAATATGAATCCGTATTACAAAGAGGTTTTTATGGACTAGTTCTATGGAATTTTTATTTTTTTAATATCGTTGGATTGTGTCATCATATTTTTGTTCAATTTTTAGGGGTATTTTTCGCATTTACTGTGGATTTTTGCGAAAAAAAATTATCTGAGAATATCCCATATTTCCAATTTTTCAAAATTTGATTGGATACCAGGGCTGTAATAATAATACTAAATATGTAATTTTTTGTCTTGATGTTCTACTAGATATAAAACTGCGTTTTTATACCCTCCACCTTGAAAAGGAGGGTATATTAACTTTGTCATTCTGTTTGTAACACCTCTAAATATTTATCGTAGAACCCATAAGTAGATTATACCGATGTCCGTCTGTCTGTCTGTTGAAATCACGATACTGCCCACATTATTTGACGCAGAGCTTCAAATTATTTGGCAGAACAATTTGTATTGTGGCCCATGTTTAGGTATAGCCGCCATATAACGGTACCATTCGATATTCAGTATTTTGATGTTTTTCGACATATATATTCACGGATTTTTTGAAAAATTGGCATTTGTAGGTCGTAGTGGGTTCTAGCTCCGGGGGCAAAAAATTGTACGTATGTACCGTACCTCCCGATATTCGGTATTTTGACGGATTTTGGCACATTTTTCTACGGATTTGTCTAAAAATTGGTATTTGTAGTAATTGGTTCTAGGTGCGGTAGCGCAACATTGTATGTATAGGTCGACGTTTTTGTATAGCCCCCATATAACGGTATCTCCCAATATTCAGTATTTTGATGATTTTTGCCACATTTTCCAACGGATTTGTCCAACAATTGGTATTTGTAGTTCGTAATGGGTTCCAGCTCCTGATGGGGCTCCTGATAGTGCCACATAATGGTACCTTCGGATATTCAGTATTTTGATGATTTTTGTCACATTTTCCACGTATATTTTTTTTTTTTTTTTGTAAAAATTGGTATTTGTAGTTCATGATGAGTTCTAGCTCCGGTGGTAGAAAATTCTATAGTTAGGTCCACGTTTTCCTACAGCGCAGAAATAACGATACCCACCGAAATTCGGTATTTTGATAATCCTAGTCACATTTATCCACGAAATTGTTTCAAATTGGATTTTTAGGAAGATTTCGTAAACGACAATCCTTCAAATATAAAATTATCTATAGAGTTTTCCGTTTTGGAATGGCCCCCATACAACGGTCTCACCCACTTTATGGTTTTTTGAAACACGTTTGAATTCAGATACTTTTATATAAAAATGTTTTCATTGCCCAAAGGTGAAGGGTATTAAAAGTTCGTTATGGATTTTAATTTTTCTAGGGTTATTATTGTTTTTCGTGATCTATTCTATCTATCAGATCGATTATTAG
This sequence comes from Musca domestica, assembly GCF_030504385.1. Lineage (NCBI taxonomy): Eukaryota > Metazoa > Arthropoda > Insecta > Diptera > Muscidae > Musca > Musca domestica. The sequence continues at coordinate 682,410 of NW_026712246.1, read as the reverse complement.
GTTTTTTAGAAGGGCTTTGTGAGGACCAGCGCTGCAAAAATTTCCTTGAAGTCATTCCATAGAAAAAATTTTGTTTTTTTTTTCAATATTTGTAAAAAGTATTCCCGTGAATTTAAAATAATTAGTTTTGAGTGCTATATGATGGTTTTTAGAAAGATATGTTATGGATTAAAAAAAAGGATATATTTTTCTAAATTTATTTTTGAAAAGTATATCAGAGTTATAATAGTCAATTTTTATACAAAATATTTTTGAAAATTATATTATCACCCCTATATTAAAATGAATATCGATATATGATCGTCGTATTTTTTTAATATTCCTGAAAGTTACCTCAAAATTTTTTTGAAAGCCATATTAGAGCTGTACTCATATTAGAGCTATGAAAAAATATATTTTTTGAAATCTATATTGGAGTTATATAGTCGTGGATTTAAAATAAAAATTATACGTATATCGGAGCTATAATCGTGGATTAAAAAAAATGTTTTTAGATGATACATCAAAGCTATAATTGTAAAGTTTAAAAAATATTTTTTAGAGGTATTTCAAAGCTATAATCATGGATTTAACGTAGCTTTGGAATATTTATTATGGTGACTTTTTGGAAAAGAAAATATGTGAGTGTGATTCTCACTTACTTGAAAATTCTCGATACTTGTTTGCTTTTCACCACACAGTCGTCATATTATAAGCTATAAGAGCCAAACAAATATTGTAAAGCTATTAGTTTCGTCTTAAGAACCTTTTTTATTTCATTGTGGGGAAACAGCCCGGGAACGGTATATCAAAACTGTATTATTACTTTTTTTGTAAATATATTTGAAAGATGAATCCGAGCTGCGATTGTAGATTTTTAGTAAGCCATAACAGATATGAAGCCGTAGAATATAACAGATAATCTAAAAATAAAACAAAAATAAAAAAAACATTTTTTTCTCTCCACCATATGAAATCCTAAATGTTTGGGAGTTTGGTTACATGAGGACCATGCCTACATAGAATATTTTTGAATGAATCTAATCTACCCACGCAGAACCCGAAACGACAAATGACAGCTGATGTAGTTTGGAAACCTTCAAAATACCGATAAAGAGGTGATACCGTTATTTGGGGGTTATATCTAAACATGGATCGATATATTCCATATTTAGTATAAAACATTATATAAATAATTTCAATAACAATGTGTAAATTTTAGAGCTTTATCTATAATAGAATACACATCGTATGCCCTTAATTATATGGTGGAGGGTAAAAAAGGCATTTACAAATATTTATGGATTTTCCATTGTGGACTTTCTATGGACATTTTTTTGAAGTACTTTAACAATATTTTTTTTCTGAAAAATTTGCTGTTGCATACATATGCATTTTTCTTATCCTGTTTTTATTCTACAAATAAAATGAAACCATTCATTTGAGAGGATTTTGTAAACATTACAGTTTCTGTTTATAAACCTGTCTTGTGCAAACTATTTAATACCTTTACACATACAAGCATGCATACATACATACATATATTTTAGAAAATTGTCTTAATATGGCCAAAATTTATTGTTCAATCAAACGAACCAACGAACGAAGGAGCAAAGCAGTAAAACAACAGCAACAACTGCTGCTGCTGCTTCAATTTGTTTTGAAATTGAAAAGCTTAATGAAATGCATTTTTTATGCCACCCTTTGGTATTTGGAGTAGGGTATGTTGAATTGGTCATTTTATTTGTAACTCCGTGAGGTTATAAATGTAGACTGGGGCTTTGGAGTCGACATTGATTCTTTCTTACAGATCAGATATCAATATTTTGTTTGTAATTTCTTGAAAAGATAAATTTAGACCAGGTCTTTGTAGCCGAATTCAACGTTTTCTACAAGATTCGAAGTATGAGCCTATCCCGGGAGATATGGTTTTTCCGAAACGCTTAATATTAATGTAATATCCATTTTCCGACTTTGGAGTCTGGGTTGAGACTCATGAGGGATATATACAGGGTGATATGAAGAAAACTGCAACCAACTTCAGACTGCTCTCATTTCCAAACCACTCGCCCGACAGCTGTTAAGATTATTCCAGTGACAGCTCATTATATTGTTTATAAGCGTGCAAAAGCATTTTGGTGAGTGATTTCCAGAAAAAAAACTTATTCGTGATGGAATTCAAGCGTGATAGTGTGATTTATTTATATTTGGCTGGAAAACCACAAGTGGCTATCGTTAGCTTTTTGTGTCCCGTACCATCGCTCGTTACCGTGATACTGGTAGCGTGCCCGACGTCAAGGAAGTAGACGGAAGAAAACAGCAACATCAGCAGAAATGGTTCGAAAAATAAAGAAACGACTTGATCGAAAACCTCGTCGCAGTGGCCGAGAATTGGCTCGTGATCTGAACACATTGCAATATTTCATTCGGCAAATATTAAAAAATGAGCTCGGGGTAAGGCCATTGAAATTCCGCAGCAGAAAGAAAAGAGCAAAGAATTTGGTTTTCTCCAATGAGAAAACATTTTTTTGTTCGTAAACAAAAAATGATCGTGCTTACTTGCCAAAGAGGTTAGCTGAAAATGTGCACCTTTGGTTGGCCACCAGAACTCAAGCGCCCGCCATGGTGATGGTGTGGGCCGCCATAACAGCCGATGGTCGCTCTCCACTCGTATTAATCGACCGTGGAATCAGAATAAATGCCGAATGTTATCGCGAAAATATTCTGGAGGGCAAATGGCCACCGGATACCAATCCGTTGGACTATTGTGTCTGGAGTATTTGGGAAAGCAAGGCTGACACTAAAAAATACCAAAGTGTCTATCACCTCAAGCAAGCGCTTCGCCGGGAATGGGCTAAAATACCGCAGAGCAACATTTGGGCAGCGTGTGACGGTTTCATTGGCCATTTAAAGGCCATAATTCGTGCCAAAGTTGACCAATTCGAATAAATCTAAACTTATTCTAAAATTTGATGCTATTTCCGACATTTTTTTCTTTCATTCAATAGAATTTAAAAAAAAAATGTAAAAAATTATGACGTTTGACTTTGTTGCAGTTTTTTTTATCTAATCCTGTATATCTTTATCCGATATCAGGTATAAAGTGTACCGAATGGCAAATATCATCCCAAATGAACTGAATCTTGGCAATTCCGACTGACTTCATCCCAGAAACAAGTACTTCAAATTTTGGTGAAAATCGGTTCAGATATAGCTGTAGCTCTCATATATATGTTTCATCCGATTTGGTGTTAAGGTCCCTCACATGCGTAATATGCACTCCACAATAAGAATATTTCATACCGGACATCAAATACAGCTTGAAAATATCTCTGCCAAATTTTATCGAAATCCGTTCAGATTTTTATATGTCTTCTATATACATCTTCATCCGATTTTACGGTTATTGTCCGCCATATATGTAATATCAGCCTGAATTGGGTAGACTTTTAACGGGAGCTTTACTAAATACGCATGGTGCTGTAGGGTGTCATGTAGTCGACCCCGGCGAAATTTTTTATTTAAGAAGATACAAGGGGAGACCTTAAATATATGTAGACCTTAGTTAGACACGCTTAGATCGAAATTTCAATAAAATAGATTCAATATTGAATGGCAAAATTTGTTCCTATGGGTCCAAAAAATATACGAGCAACTCCTGCATACCCTTTGCGGAGTCCTTTTTCAATTCTTTATTTTTTTTAATTTTGAAAAAAAAAAAAAAACATTCAATGACCGAATATAAAAACCTCCATGTTCCTTAACCAGAAGAATGCAGTTTAACATCATGACTGCGGTCGTTTGGGGCCTAACTGATGGGGCTGTTAGGACGAGTGGTCTAGCAAGCTGCTGCACAACGGCTTTCGCTTTGCTTGTTAGCAGTTAACATATTTCACCTTTTGCTTACCTTTGAAGGAAGAAAAAAAAGCAAAAAACAAAAAACGGCGTAACCTGGCTGTTTAGTTATTCATCCGTCCATCCATCCAGCCATTCAAGCGGCCTCATGTTTGTCTGTCTGTCTTTTGGTCCGCATGTCTGTCTTATGGTCGGCAATTCAATGGGAAAAAAAGGCGGAAAACGGAAACATTACAATTTGTTCGTTCTCACTCTCCCGGCAGATGACTACGTAGTTTTGGACGCCGAACTGGCAGGAGTGGCGGTAGGATGTGTGAACCTCAAGTCGACCGAACGACCCATTGCCGTTGTACATTTAGATAACTGTGAGCAGGCATATGCTTTAGTTAGTCAGCGTGTATTGGCTGCTCCCCACTTTGAGTGTGTGTGTGTGTGCGTTTGTGTGTCGGTGTGTTAATATTCTGGAATTAGGTTAAAAGTGTTGTAATATGGAAAACAATGAACTTTATGCGAGCTTTCCTTTCTTCCTCGTTTTCCATGCTTTCTTTCTTTATTTCTCCAACTATATTCATTCCTTCCTTGACTGCTGCGACTGGCTGCCTTCTACTATACTTCGGTTCGTTGCTTACGTGTTTTTCTTTCCGAGTTTTGTTTTATTCATTCTATCGTCCTCACACACACACACACGTCGTTTCTTTGGCTCGTTTTAAACGAAAGACAATTTCCACTTTTTCGTTGTTGTTTTTCCTTTTTTGTTTTTGCGGCAAAATAAGAAACATTTGGTACTGCGGTTCTTTTTCCAAAGTTTATTTTATTTTGCTTTTTCTTCGCATTCTTTTTGTTGTTTCTTTTGTGTCCTTTGCACCTTTCGATGGCATGCCTTGCAGTTGGATTTCAGTGTTTCTTTTTTTTAATATTTTCAGTTCACACAGTGGGTGATGTTTTTGTAGAATATATTTTAAAAATTGGACGGGTCATTTAATGGGAAATTTAAAGGAAAATATGGCCTTTAAGGAAAAATATGACCTTTTTTGGGATCTTCTACATCCAAAATTAAAAACTTTAAAAGGCCTTCTATCTAAAGAAGACCTGTTCAAAGTGTTATTCTTGTGGAAGAGCTATTCCATTTACAGAAGACTTACGAAAGACCTTCCATCCATAGATGACCTGTGACTAGATATCTGCGATCCTTCTATAGATAGCAGAAATGTATTCTATCCAAAAGGACTCTTATTTGAGAAGGTCTTCATAGAACACATAAAAGGCTTTCCAACCATTGAAGATCTAAGATAGAGAGATATCATAACCACAGAAGACTTGAGAGAGACCTTGAATTCGTATAAGACCTGATTGAGGTCTCCTATCCCTAGAAAGTTTGTTATCAGTATCTGCAAAATCCTTACATCCATGGACGAATTGTGACTCGTTTCCAACCAAAAGAAAAACGGTGGAATCTCTGCTATCCATTTATAGATAGGAGAAAGGTAGGGTCTTCTAATTGTGAAGGTTTCAATGGAAGTCCAGCAAAAGGCTTTCCATCCATTGCAGATCTGAGAGAAGACTTGAGGGAATTCTTGAACCCATATATAGGGTATAATAGTGGTTTCCTATCCTGTGACTGGTTTCCAACCAAAAGAAAAACGGTGGAACATCTGCTATCCATTTATAGATAGGGAAAAGGTAGGCTATGGGTCTCCTAATTTAAAAGGTCTCAATGGAAGACCTGCAAAGGGCTTTCATCCATCAATTGAAGATCTGACAGAGGTCTCCTATCCACAGATGACTTGAGGGAAATCTTGAATCCATAAAAGGTCTAATAGAGGTTTCCTATCCACTTTCTCTTCATAAAGAACCTTTGGGAAGCCTGCTATCTATAAGAGACCTGAAAAAATTCTGCTATATTTAGAAGACCTGTGAAAGATCTCCTATTTATAAAATGAGTATGCATAGAAGACCTGGGAAAGATATCCTATCCATAGAAAACCGATTGGGAGGACCCTCGTCCACTGAAAGGAGACCTCGTCCATAGAAGATCTGTAAAAGTACTCCTATCCATAGAAAATCGATGGGGGTCTCCTATTTATATACATGGAAGGCCTTATACCATAGAAGGCATCTGTATGGTCTTCTAGAAGACCTCTGGAAGATCTCCTCCCCATAGAAGACCTCTGCCAGATTTATTTTATCCATAGATGAGCTCTGGAAGGTCTTCTATTCATAGATGAGCTCTGGAAAGCATTCTATCCATAGAAGACTTTTGAGAAGGTCTTCTATCCGTAGACGACCCCTAGAAGGGTTTATATTCATAGAAGACCTCTGAAGAATCTTCTATTAATAGAAGACCTGGAAGGTTTTCTATCCATAGATGGCCTCTGGAAGGCCTTCAATCCATATAAGACATCTGGAAGTTCTTTTATTTGTAGAAGGCCTCTGGAAGGCCTATTCATAGAAGCCCTTTGGAAAGGCTTCTATCCATAGAAGAGCTCTAGAAGGTCTTCTCTGGAAGGTTTACTGCCCATAGAAGACCTCTAGAAAGTCTTCTATTCACCTCTGAAAGGTTTTCTACACATAGAAGACCTCTAGAAGGTCTTCTATCCATAGAAGACCTATGCAAGGTTTTCTGCCCATAGAAGACCTCTGGAAGGTTTTCTGCCCATAGAAGACCTCTGGAAGGTCTTCTATCCATAGAGCTCCTCTGAAAGGTCTTCTATGGATAGAAAACCTTCAAGAGGTCTTCTATCGCATAGAAGGAATGTTTCTATGCATAGAAGGTCTCTAGAATGTCTCCTATCCATAGAAGACCTCGGGAAAGGCTTCTATTCATAGACGACCTCTGTAAGGTCTTCTTTTCTTAGAAGACCAGAGGAAGGTCTCCCGTTTATAATAGACTTGCAAAAGGACATGTGAACAATCTCCTACCATAGAAGACCTATAAAAGGATTTCTATCCATAAAATACCTGAGAAATATCTTCCACTTATAGAGGTCCTCGGAAAAGTCGATAGATAACGAGTTGTAGGACGAGTTCCCTTAGTTTTTGGAGACCTCGGGAAGGCCTTTTATCTATCGAAGTCCTGGAAAGAGCATCCATCCATTAAACCAATTTTAAACTATGTGCCTCCATGATCCCACTGTGTGAAATTTCCACCGGTCTTTTTTTCCAAAAGCGTTGTCCCTCTTTTATTCTCATTTGCACTGACGTTTTGAGGCATGATCCGAATGTTTTATTAAATATTTAAAATATCGGCATACATAACGTTCATCAAACCGTGTTACTGGCCGTAACTGTCGAATGGTTTTTGTGACGTTGCTTCTGGATGTAATGATTCCGATGTTTTCAAAAAAGCTGAAAAAAACGAGAAGTAACAGCAGCATGAACGGTAGGAGGAACAGGAACACCAGTTAGCAATATGTAAATTCCATTGACATTTTTACTGGTTTGCCCCTTTCCTTTTTTTTGTTTTTGCTCACGAACATTGAGAGCCAACAAAAAATAAACGAAACAAAAAAAAATAAAGAATTGACCGCACCATAGTGTCCGCGTACACGTTTTAGTTTCCTTTTGTGTGTTTGTCGTTCTTGTTGTGGTTTTTATTTAACTCAATTTTTAGCACGACAAATGATTCCGTTTCCATACAACGGAACACATAAACTTTTGTGTAATGAATAAAAATCAGGGAGGAAGAAGAAGAAGCAAATGAAAAGGAACAAAAGCTCAGGTCCGAGCCGATGTTGAATTAAAAGCAGCATTTATGAGTTCATTGACATTTCCCTCTTTCGACCATAAATCTCATCACAAATACCCAAAGATGATTATTCGCGTGTATATATGGGTTATGTGAGGTGAGGGGTGAGGGGGAGGAGGAATATTTCGTTTTGTTTTGATGGGGCGATTTTTGCGTGTTTTTCATGGAAGAGGTGGAAAATCGAGTGGCCATCATCAGCGAAATTTAAAAGGGGTTGTTTAGAATTAAATTTTGGCAGGGTAACAATTTTGTTATGTAAGGAAAAGAGTCTTCTATGGATAGAATAACTTTCATTGTAGCTTCTCAATTTAGTACCCTCCACCATACATAGTATGGAGGGTATATTAATATCGTCATTCCGTTTGTAAAATTCTAGCCCTATCCGTCCGTCCGTCTTTCCGTCTGTTGAAATCACAAAACGAATAAAGATAGGAGATTAAAATTTTATACAGGCAGGTCAAGTTCGAAGATGGGCTATATCGGTCCACGATACCGTATAGCCCCCATGTAACCGAACCCCCTGATATTCGGTATTTTTATGATTGTAGCCAAATTTTTCAATGAAATTGTCTGAAGATCCACAAAAGGAGTTCCTTTTGAATACTTTACCCCCTGGAAGAGAAATGTCTTCATAGGTCCACGATATCGTATATCCCCCATAGGACGGTACCTCCCTAGATTCGGTATTTTGATGATTTTAGCTACTTTTTCAATGGAATTGTCTAAAAATCCATACTAGAAAGTCTTTTTAAGCACTTTAACCCCTGGAAGAGAAGTGTCTATATAGGTCCACGATATCCTATAGCCCACATACAACGATACCTCCTGATATTCGAAATTTTGACGATTTTAGGGACATTCTTGACCGGATGTGTTTCAAATTTCGTATTTAGAATTCGTCATGGGAACTGCAGCCTATGACAAAAAATTGCGGATGCAGGTCCAGGTCTTCGTATAGGCCCCATATATCAGTACCTCCTAATATACCTCGGAATATTTATGATTTTAGCGACATTATTCACCGAAGTTGTTTCAAATTTCATATTTAGAGCTCGTAATATGAACTACAGTCTATGACAAAAAATTGTCTATGCAGGTCCAGGTCTTTGCATAGGTCCCATATCTCGGTACCTCCGTATATTCGGTACTTTGAAGATCTAGGAACAATATTAACATGAATTGTTTGAAATTTCCTATTTGAAGTTCCTGATAGGTACTATAGGCTGTGACAGAAAATTGTCTATGCAGGTCCAGGTCTTCGTATAGGCCCCAAATATCAGTACCTCCCTATATTCAGTATTTTGGCGATTTTAGTTACAATATTAACCGAAAATGTTGAAAATTTCTATTTGAAGTTCCTAATAGGTACTACAGCCTGTGATAGAAAATTGCCTATGCAAGTCCAGGGCTTCGTATAGCCTACATTCGGTATTTTAATGAATTTAGCTACCTTTTTTACGGGATTTTTTTTTTCAAGTTTCGTATTTAAATGCTGTAATGGCTTATGACAAAAGTTGCCTACGTAGGTCCACGTCTTTTGCTATATTCGGTATGTTTAAGATTTTAAGAGAATTTTTAACGGATTTTATTTTTTTGAATATTTCCAAATGGTGGAAGGTATTCAAAGTTCGGCACGTCCGAACTTTATGCGTCTTTACTTTTTAAAAAGGTCGTTGATGGCAAGAAGCTCTTCCTGGAGTTGTTTTGGTTTCTTAGAGGCAGTTCCAAAGCTAGGAAATCCATTAAAAAAATAAAATTGCCTATATAAGGCATACTAGAGGTTCGTAAGGACGATGAGAGACCTGTTAAGCTAATTTAAATATATATTTTCTTAATTTTTTTCACTTTCAGTTATTAAATATTTGAAATAAATTGTTATCACCGCCACAGCATCACTTAACTCTTCCATAAAAAAAATCGAAATCGAATTATTATTCTTCAAACAAACATATCATACAAACAAACGCCTGGCCACCTGGTGGCGCACACAAAATTCAGGTCATTTCCAATTCAATATTCTGTTACCAATCTCAACAATTGAAACTGTAATAATCCATTTAGTTCATTTTCATTTGACCAATTGAATATTTTACCCGCCCGCATGCTGTATGCCGCCCGCACTCTGTTGCCTGCCTGCTGCCGCCTGCATGCCAGCCGATACGGCGCACAAACAAAACAAAAACAAACAAAAAATCCTCTTTTAATATTTCATAAACAACAAATTGGCGCTTTGACCCGATTGAGGTTATTCAAATAACCCTTTGTGTCGATAACACAACAACACACCACACATCGATGCTGCTGCTACCCCTTTGCCAAAAAATCTGATTCTTCCTCAATGAAAATATGGTTTTTTGTTTCATGTTTCGTTTTAATAAAGAAATATATTTGGTCTTCCTTTTTAATTGAGGCTTTGGAAAAAATGTAAAAAAGTGTGGAAAAGGGTTTTGATATTGAAAAAGAGATTCAAAAAATTATTAAAATATTCGCTGTTTATTTTAGTTTTGTTCATGATTATTTATTATTAATTATGTGCGATTTTTTGTGTTTCTTTTTCGCCCATTTTCGGTCCAGACGTTGGGGACCATCAGACGCCGACATAATTTTTCTAACTTTTTTTCAATGCTGATTTCAAGCAAGTTAGATTGTGCTTGCTGGTTTGACGATAGATTTATACCCTCAGACTATATTTCATATCATTCTTCATTCTTTAGTTATTTATGTAAAATTCATATGTGTTCTTTAGAATGATGTCCTTAAATGAGTTAAGATATTTTCACAGGTTGTCCTTAAGAAATTTTAAAAATGTATATAATTTTTTTTCAAGACGTCCTTGAAAAATCCAATAATTTTTGACATGATGTCCTTGCAAAATTCTTTTAAAACCCCGTGATAATTTGCTATGAAAAATCCGCAAAATTTGCATAGGCAAAAAATAGCGTTTTATCTGGTCGAGAAGTAGTTGAATATAACAGCAAATCTTTGAAAAATATTAAAACAAATTATAACGAGTAAAAAAGCTGTAATTTCGGTCGGGCCGATCTTTGAATACCTTCCACCATTAGGAACGAGTTTGGCAATTTTCCAAAAAAAAAAAAGCTTTAAAAGTTCTCTTAAAATCTTAAAAATACCGAATGTAGCCCTTTTATCAGTGTCTATACACCAACGTGGACCTGCATAAGCAACTTTTGTCATATGCCATTACAAAATTCAAATACGAAACATGAAAAAAAAATCGGAGAATAATGTAGCTAAAATCATCAAAATACCGAATATTGGGAGGTACTTTTATATTGGGGCTATACGAAGACGTGGACCTGCACAGACAATATTTTGTCTATTGCGAATCTATCTATTACGAACTTCAAATACCAAATTTGAAACAATACCGAAAAAAGGAGGTACCGTAGGTGGACCTACGTGACCTATTTTCAATACCAATAGTCCTGCAGACATAATAAACATTTGAGTAAAATTTTACCAACCTTCTTCATTTCGTTCGGATTTCCATAGACCGACAGACGGACGGACATGATGTGAGGGATGTCTTTAATTTTCCAATCCGAGAAATCTTTAAAAATATATTTTCTAAGTCTTAAATTCTTGTTGCCCATACGGTCCACTCCACTTTCATTTCTTCCCAGCCTCAACCCCGCTCCAAATGAAATGAGCATCCAAATCTCTTCAAACTTGGCACATCTCAGTATATTTAAAAGCATAAGGATACGGCGGACCACCCCTTCTGGTACCTCCCACACAAAGGGGCTAAAATTTTTAATAAATGATTCATTCTAAACATCCCACAAAGGGTAAACACTTCGAATAAAAAAAGCGCTTATAAGAAGTGAAATAAAAGTCATCGGCTTCTCAATGTATATGTGCGGGTTTTCTGTGTCCAAATAGAAGTGCTTCTCTACTTCCAACATCTGTACGCTATTTTTGCAGACATTCTGCAACATTTCTATGATTTTCATAGAGCTAGGTGTTACCATTCACGAAATAAGAACTAGTTGAAAAACAAGTTAGATTGCAGACTCTATATATGGCCGAGAAGTTTTTGAAAATATTTTTAAAAAATTCTCGGTTTTGGACGGAAAGTCCTTTTATAAGATTAAAAAATCGCTAATTTATAATATTATTGAAATCTTTTTAAAAAAATCACAGACTTTTGTTCAGGAAGTTTAAAAAATCAATTTCCACGGCCAGGAAATCCTTGATTAAATATTTTCGATAACTCTTGGAGTCTGGTCGGTGTGAACCGATATTCATATTGACACACTTTCATGTCTTCATTTTTTTAACATTAAAAAATATTGAGAAATTAATGAAGAAAATCTACCAATAATTTGTGGTGGATGTACGAGCAGCGAACCAACATTAGTTTCTTCTTTTCTGCCCTAAGTCTGATAAAAATATTATCATGTAACAAGTTTGGAATATATCGATTACTCAATCCGCTTTATATGGGATATATAATTTTTTTTAGAAAATATTAAACTTTTGGTGCTAGATAGGGTAGCCCGAAATATTCCATTTTCCAACTTGATCAAATTTGGAAAAAATACTTGGATGCGCAAATAATCTGACACTGGTTGCACATTTTATGAATGTTATTTTAATGAAATTTATTTTTTTTACGAGGAACAGTGGACCTATAGAATATAATTTGAATAGGATTCTATAATACCGTATATATAATTCTATAAATAGATCACCTTCTATAGGCATTTGGCTCAATCTATGGGTCTTGTATGGATAGAATACCCTCTATAAGTCTCCTAAAGAAAGAAAAGAGGAAAGGTATTTCAAAGTCCTTTCAAGTTCTTCTTCTCATCAAATTGAACTTTGAAAATATAATCTCTGAAAATAAACTACCAATGAATATTTTCTTCCCATTCCCCCCCCGATGCCCTTTATTGCAATAATCTTTAACGATTAAATAAGCATAGAGAACGTTCTTTGCCCTTTTTACTTGTTATTTGAAATAATAGTAAACAACAACAGCATCAACTACTACAACAACATCAACTACTACAACAACATCAACTACAACAACAACAAAAAACTATTGAGTATGCATTTTGAAAAAGCATTTTTGTTTGTTAACATTATTCACAATTTACATTTAACCCAAAAGCATTCAACCATTATCAGAGAGTAGCTACAGCACACACACACATTCATTCACATACACCATTCCATATAAACAATCATATTCATGATGTTCTCTTTTGCTACTCTCGCTCGTCATTTGAACGAAATCATCCTTGCGCGCCAACAAATGTTTTGCCAAAATCAACAGAAGAACCAAAAAACCCAACGTAATCCAAATCATATTCAATTGTAAAGTTGTGTTCGTGTATGTGTGTGTGTGTGTGGAGGGGCTTGTGAGCGTATGTATTGTGATAAAAGGAAATGAAATCGACCCATAAAAATAAAGTATGAGAAATAAGTAAATAAAAGGGGAGAGAAATAGGGGCAAGTGAAGTCAAGACGAACTTTTCATGCCCTCCAACATAAATGGTCCGTTTGACTGTTTTTTTTTGGGTTTCGAGCGTCAAAAAGTTGTAAACCTTATTATACCTGTATAAAACGTCGAAAAAGTAGAAAACATCATAAAATTCTAAATTATTGTAATATCCCATAAAATGCCGCCCGAATTGGGTGAATTTATTTCAATGAAATGAAAAATTATCTTTCTTCTTCTATATCTATAAAAGAGGAAAATGTGTGAACAAATTTTCCTGAACATTTCCAAATGTACTACAGCATAGCCTAAAAGTAACATAGACTACATAAATTTTTGAAATTACACTTGGAACTGTAGATATAGCAACAACTTTGATTTTGGATGCACATACCCATTGATCGATCACAGATATAGTGTTCAAATTTGGAATGCGTAACGAAGCAAAAATAATTTTGTCATAAAATAAAAAAAAAATTGCAACAAATTCAAACACCATAATTTTTACATTTTTTTTTAAATTTTATTGAATGAAAGCAAAAAATATCGGAAATAGCATCAACTTTTAGAACTAGTTTAGATTTGTTCGAATTGGTCACTTTTGGCACGAATTATCGCCTCCAAACGGCCAATGAAACCGTCACACGCTGCCCGAATGTTGCTCTGTGGTATTTTGGCCCATTCCCGCCGAAGCGCTTGCTTTAGGTGATCGACACTTTGGTATTTTTTAGTGCCAGCCTTGCTTTTCAAAATACTCCAGACACAATAGTGTAACGTATTGGTATCCGGAGATTTTGGTAGCCATTGTGCGCTGGAAATGAAGCGAGGAACCTCATTTTGTAACCATTCTTGGGTGGCGAGTGCTGAGTGCGATGGTGCTGAGTCTTGTTGGACGGTCCAAGGTCTTGCGGCCAAAATGTTTTGCGTGCCAATGCTTTAATACACACTCCAGAATATTTTCGAGATAATATTTTCGGCTGTTATGGCGGCCACACCATTACCATGACAAGCCGGCGCTTGAGTTCTGTTGGCCAACAGAAGGTGCACATTTTCAGCTGACCTCTTTGGCAAGTAAACAAGATCATTTTGCTTGTTTACAAACTGCTCATCGGAGAAAACCAAATTCGGCAGTTCACCACTTTCGGCCAAGCGAAGCAACTTTTTAGCTCTTTTCAGTCTATTTTCTTTATGTGGCGGTGTAGGTTCTTGCACTTTTTGGAATTTCAATGGTTTTACCCCGAGCTCATTTTTCAATATTTGCCGAATGGAATATTGCGATATGTTCAGCACATGAGCTATTTTTCGACCACTGCGACGCGGGTTTCGATCAAGTCGCTTCTTTATTTTTCGAACCATTTCTGCTGATGTTGCTGTCTTCTTCCGTCTACTTCCTTGGCGTCGGTCTACGCTACCAGTATCACGGTCTACGCTACCAGTATCACGAGCGATGGTACGAGCCACAAAAGATTTATTCACATTTAAATGCTGTAGTGCTCTAACGACAGCCACTTGTGGTTTTCCAGCCAAATATAAAGAAATCACACTATCACACTTGAATTCCATCACGAATAACTTTGTTGCAGTTTTTTTATTTCACCCTGTACAGATAACGATCTCCTATATACGAAGGAACTTGTGCCTAACTCCAACATATGATGCCTGTAAGCGATCGAGTGCCTTCTATATGCCTTCTATGAATAAAAGAACATATAGAGATGTAAATCTTCTATAGATAAAATGCCTTCTTCATATTTAAAGGAATTTGTTCTTCCTACGTTATGTTGGTGCATATAATTTTTTACAACTCCTAATGATTGGAACTTTTTTCTCCCTATAAATAAAAAAAAACTGAACATTTTTATAATCCTTCAAATTTCAACTGACAACATTTCCAGCTGTCGGACAAGTGGCTTAAAAATGACAGCAGTCTGAAGTTGGTTGCAGTTTTTTCATCTCACCCTGTATACCTATTTCCAAAATTTCCAAAAATGTGCACATATCTCATATAAAGTATAGGAAGTAGTCGATCTGTATACTACGTTACTTGTTTTAGTATAAAGTGGTCTACAAATAGGGTATATTATATTTTAATCGAAGCTAAAATATTGAGCTACAAAATTTGTTGGTATTTTTGCTGGTATCATTCAACTCAACTATGTAAGCTTTCAACAAACGTATTTCCCCTTCGCTATTATCATTATTATTTTTTTTAAATACATATCTATTGTGTGTAGGTATTGTGTTTCCCCACCCATACATGTACAAAACGGATACACACACATCCATACACACACACACACACTATCATACGTATGTACATATGGATAAAACTGCCTTTGGAGTAACAACCATGGCAAGAGTGCCAAACGTCATAAGCCAGTGGCAGGCGCTACCAAAGTTACGACAATGTTGTCCAAAGTGAATTTTTATTCGTTGCGACAATTTTGTGTTCTTCAATAACTTTTAGGCCAGAATTATTTGCTAAGAAAACAATCAAGACCGAGGAAACCAAAACGAGCAACCACAACAACAACAACATCAATAACAACACTGACGACGATGATAACTGCATGAAGAGGATTTGTTATAAGTGTTCGAAAATTGTTTTACTAATTTGCTTGGCTCGTTTTTTTAATTTTTTATTTGTGTTTTTTTTTTTTCATTTTTTTGTTTCTTCTTACGTCACACCTCTATGGTACTTCAAGAAGGGCAGAGGATGGCAAAAGTCAAGCAGTTTGTGTGGGAAACTGTGTATGCATTTATTTACAAATAACACTGACCAGAACCGAACCAAGACCATGGTTCGAGCCGCTAGAAAAAAAAAAAAAAAAAAACATTTAAAAAACCGAACCATGGTACAAAATGTAGTGTGAACCATTAAAACGAACCAATCCAAATCGACAATTGGTTTGCAGCCCTGATTGAAACTATGGAAACCTTAACTGTCTCCTTGAACATTGTTTCCCAACTCTGGCGAAGATTTTTACCATTAATGGATTGGAACAAGCAGAATCCTTCTTGACTAAGAGTAATCTTGCTGTAAAAGTAAACTTGTTGTTAGTACAGCTATGAAGCTGGGGGCGATCCTTTGGTGCCAATTTCCCATCTCAGCTCCATAGTATTCTATATGCATATATTTGTATATCCTCAGTCATATGGCGATTATTTTATCCATTTAAGAATCGGAACAAGCAGAACCTTCCTAGATCAAGGATTTTAATAAGACCTATTGTATAAAAGTCATCTTGCAATGAATATCGCAGAATTCAATCCTTTGGTGCCCATTTCCTATCTCTGTTCCATCGTATCGTATAGACATATAATTGTATACCTTCAGTTATAAGGCTACATCGAAATAACGGTTTTAGACCCTAAATCCGTCATAGGACATTTGGAGTCGATCTACTGATGTCCGTCCTTCTGTCTGGCTGGTTTGTTCGCACGATAATTCTCGAAGACAGTATCCAATTTGGTCCAAACTTTGTACATCGTAATATTATTATTATTATTATTATAATATCGGTCCACTCCTTCTGGTATCTTGCCCACAAAATTTACTTTGTAGAGCATGAAAAGAGCATCCACTTTTGTGCAAACTTTGCAAGTATGTATATTTTTATCTATGCAAGGTCAGGTGCGAAAATGAAAAATATCGGTCCACTTCATCAAGTACATCCCCACAAAGGGTCAAACATTTTAATTTCGTGGTTATTAGCTCATAAAATGAGAAATGAGTATCCGATTTCTTTCAGACTGGGCACATACCAATATTTCTACCAACGCAAGATATTGTGTAACGATGGAATAGATCGGACCACATATTTTGCTACCTCCCCCACATAGAGTCAACATGCGAAATAAGCATCCGATTGTCATCAAATTTCACACATAAAAATATTTCTACTAACGCAAAATCATGTCAAAGATGGAATAAATCGGTTTTCTCCTTCTGTGACCTCCCCCACAACGGGTCAAAATTTTGAATAGTCATGAAGCTTATAGAACCCTTTTTGAAATGCGAAATGAGTATCCGATTCTCTTAATTTTTCAAATTTCCCAATATTTTACTAAAACAATATCTGGTGTGAAGTTGAAATTTATAGGACCACCCTCCCATAAAGGGTCAAAATTTTGAATAATTATATCTCTCATAAAATGTGAAATAAACATGCGATTGTCCTCAAATTTCACACATACCAATATTTCCACTAAAACAAAATTTTGTCCAAAGATGATATGTATCGGACCACCCCTTCTAGTACATATCCCAAAAAGGGTCAAAATTTTGAATAATCATCTCTTCTATAAAATGTGAAATAAGAGTTTCATGCTCTTCAAATTTCACACATCCCAATTCTTTTATCAAGACATGATCTGGCATCTTGAACGGATTGAAAGGACCTCCCAACAACGGGTAAAAAATTTGCATAACCATGACACTCATAAAAGTACTACTTCTAGTACCTACCTAACAAAGTGTCAAAATTTTGAATAATTATAACTCCTATAAAATGTGAAAAAAAAAATTCCGATTGTCTTTAAGTTTTGCACAACGAAATATTTTTAGCAACACCAGATCTGGTATGAATATGAAATATATCGGACCACTTCCTCTGTTACCTCCCTCACAACGGGTCAACATTTTGAATAATTACATTCCAGACAAAATTCGAAACAAGCATCCAATTCTCTTCAAATTTCACACATCCCATTATTTCTACTAACACAAGATCGGCTGTGAAGATGGGGTATATCGGACCATTCCCTCTGGTACCTCCCCTACAACGGGTCAAAATTTCAAATAACTAAAAAGGCTCATAAAACGCGAAATGAGCATCCGATTCCATTCAAACTAGGTAGATCCCAATATTTCTATCAACCCAAGATCTGCTGTGAAAATAGGATATATCGGGCCACTCCTTCTGATACCTCCCCAAAAAAGTTTGAACCTATAGAGTTGCAGAATGCTCATAAAATGCGAAATAAGCATCCGTTTCTCTTTAAATGTCACCCTTGGTACCCTCTACTATTTGGAAGAAACTTACATACGCAATTTGTTCATAGGCTCTTTAGGACATTCAAATACAAATTAAAAAAAAAATCCGTTGAATAATGTCGCTAATATCATCAAAATACCTAAAAAGGGGAGGTACCGTTATATATGGGTTATACGAAGACGTGGACCTGCATAGATAATGTTTGGTCATAGGTTGAAGTATCCATTACGAACTTCAAATAAGAAATTCGAAACAATTCCCGTGAATAATGTCGCAAAAATATTAAAAATACCGAATACCGGTAGGTATCGTTATATGGAGGCTATATGAAGAAGACGTGGGCCTGGATTACACATTTTTTGTCATATGCTGTATTGCCCATTATGAACTTTAAATACGAAATTTGAAACCATCCCGGTGTAAAATGTCTCTAATACCATAAAAATGCCCAATATCGGGAGGCAGCGTTATGTGGGGGCTATACGAAGACGTGGACCTACATAAGTAATTTTTTTGGTTAGGTCGAAATACCCATTAACATCTTCCAATACGAAATTTGAAAGAATTCCAGTCTATAATGTCGCTAAAATCATTAAAATACCGAATATTGAGAAGTACCGTTACATGGGGACTATACGAAAACGTGGACCGACATTACCCATTAGGTGATTATCTCAATTCGTTCGAAATATAGCGTGATTACAACAGACGGTTACACTGATAAACAGACGGACATCGCAAAATCGACTTAGAATTTTGCACTGAACTGGAAATATATACTTTTTAGGGCCTATCATGAGTATTTCGAGGAGTACGGTGGAGGGTATAATAAATATATAAATAAACGGACATTGGCTCAGGTATATATATCTGTCGGCAAGAGCGAATGAACTTTTAAATTTGTTAAAGGATTTTGTAGAAATATTTTTTTCAGGAACCAACTGACCGAAAAACCCAACATTTCAAGTATTTTAAGCGATTTTTTCAAGGACTTTTTAGAATATTTCAAGGACCAACAAATTTATTTATTTTAAATTTTTAAATTTTTTATTTTAAAAAATTTAAATTTCAAATGATATTTATTTTAAGTCTCTACCCTTTGTTAGACTAAGATAAAATACATCTACCCACACATTGCTATAGAATAGAATACAACAACTACCCAAAGATGACCATATAAGGATAAATCAATAAATGTTTTTTTGTTTCAGTCGACACATATTGCAAAGATCACACACGAACACAGACACAAATATTCAAATAATAATATTTAATGACATTTATAATTTAAAGAACATCCAAACGACTTCTTAAATGCATAAAACGAATAACAAAAACAGTAGAAGCAACAACAACAACACATCGAATACAGCAACAAAAATCCAACTAAAATCCATTACGCAAATTGCCAATGTGCCAATAAAGACTAGAACAAAAACAAAACAAAGCAATACAACAAAAAAGCAGATAGAATTGAGTCAACAGAGCAACAAACAATAAAAGGAAACCAAAGTTCGCCAACATTTTTCCAAGTTGGAAGTCAATTCTTCGACACGAGCCAAATGCAATCAGTGGATGAACGAAACAAACGAGCGTGCATGGGAACATCACACACGCTCCCGTGCATACGGACACATACACAGGCCGACAGACTGACATCCACACAGACACCAATAGCCGTAGTTTGTCGTATCAGCAACTGTAACGAACGTCACAAAGTCAACTAAGTGACGTACTTTAATTTGAAGGAACAGTGACTAGAATAATTTTAAAATGGTCCACGTGTATTGGTCTTAGAAAAATTAGGTTTCCTTAAAATTATTCCTAAAAAAAATAATGTTGCTCTGTGGGTCCTTGAAAAATGTTTTTAGAATAGTCCATAGCCCTTAAAAAATATTTTCAATAATTCCACCTGAAAAAATATTTTCAAAAATTCCACCTGAAAAAATATTTAAAAAAATCCCTGTCCTTAAAAATATTTTGAAAAATCAAACTTGAGAAAATATTTTTTAAAAAACACACGTCTGTTGATCCTTAAAAAATATATATTTTTTAAATAATCCTTGAAAAAATAAATAATCCAATTTCTATTGGTCCTTAAAAATATTCTTTAAAAAATCAACGTTTCTATTGGTCCTTAAAAAAGTTATTTTCGAAAAATATTATTTAAAAAAATCCATGTTACTATTGGTCCTTTAAAAAAATTTAAAAAAATCCAAGTTTGTATTGGTCCTTAAAAAAGTTATTTTCGAAAAATATTATTTAAAAAAATCCATGTTCCTATTGGTCCTTAAAAAACATTTTTAAAAAAAATCCAAGTTTGTATTGGTCCTTAAAAAATATTATTAAAAAAATCCAACTTTGTATTGGTCCTTAAAAAATGTTTTTAAAAAAATCCACGTTTCTATTGGTCCTTAAATAATATTCTTTAAAAAAATCCACGTTTCTATTGGCCCGTAAAAAATATTCTTTAAAAAAATCCACGTTTCTATTGGTCCTTAAAAAACATTTTTAAAAAAATCCAAGTTTGTATTGGTCCTTAAAAAATATTCTTTAAAAAATCCACGTTTCCATTGGTCCTTAAAAAATATTCTTTAAAAAAAATCCACGTTTCTATTGGTCCTTAAAAAATAATCTTTAAAAAAATCCACGTTTCCATTGGTCCTTAAAAATATTCTTTAAAAATTCCCCGTTTCTATTGGTCCTTGAAAAAATATTCTTTAAAAAATCCACGTTCGTTGATCCTTGAATTTTTATTATTTTAAAAAAATCCACGTTTGTTGATCCTTGATTTGGATTTGATCCTTGATCCTTGAATTTTTATTATTTTAAAAAAAATCACGTTTGTTGATCCTTGAATTTTTGTTATTTTAAAAAAAATCCACGTTTGTTGGTCCTTGATTTTTTATTATTTTTATAAAATCCACGTTTTTTAGATCTTGAAGAAAGTTATTTTTTGAAATAATCCAGGCATTTTGGTTCTTGAAAAAAGTAATTTTTAAAAAACCACGTTTTTTGATCCTCGAAGAATGTTATTTTTGAAAAATCCACGTTTTTTGGTCCTTGAAAAAAGTTATCTAAAAAAATCATTCGATTTTTTTTAAATCCAAGTTTTTTGGTCCTTGATAAAAGTTATTTTTAAAAACTCAAAATCATTCGATTTTATTTTACTGGTCCCTGAAAATGGTTATTTTTATAAAATCCCAGTTTCACGTTAAAA
Source organism: Musca domestica (assembly GCF_030504385.1). NCBI lineage: Eukaryota > Metazoa > Arthropoda > Insecta > Diptera > Muscidae > Musca > Musca domestica. The sequence goes on along the minus strand of NW_026712246.1, from coordinate 661,147 downwards.
AAACATTCTTAAACATTATTCGTAACACTGTGCCCGCAACATTGTTTCAGTATCTCTGATACTATTTTTCAAAATTTACTAAATAACACGAAATATTTTCCTTTTACCGTGTCACAACGTCATTCCGTGTATTGTTGTTGTTGGTGAATTATAAACGACGAACATACGGCTGTTTGGTGCTGGGCTGGGTCGGGCTGTTGCCGGTGGTGACTTGGTGATTGGTGACTAAGACACAATGACAATTTGCGACTACGTAAATATCTTAAGACCCTTATAAGCTTTGACTTAAGGCAAAAATTACAAGAAATACTACGACGACAACAACAACAACAACCGCAACAACAACAATGTTAAATTGTGGAATCAACGTCAGCGCCGGACTGGTAGCGCAGCAAATGATAGTGAACGACGAATAAATCCACTTGTAACAACTTGAATATTCACTAATCGCTACAATAACCTTTTGCGCTTCTTTGTCTTGCAGTTCTTTATTTCGTTTAATTCTTTTAGAGTAGTTTTTGTTTTTTTTTCTTGTTTTAATTGACAATTGCAATTATGTCGATGAGTTGTAAGAGTGAAAGCATACATTCATTGAATACAAGGGAACAAGAAAATATATAAATATTTCGGAATTATAAATTAAAGACATTTGAGATGTTACAGACAGGGATGGGAAGTTGAAATCAAAGGTTAACATCTGGAAGGACTGAAGTTCTAAGAGTAGCGCTCTTTAAATGCCTTGAGGAAATATTTAAAAGAAATCCACATTTCTTATAGTCTGTGAAAAAATATTTGAAAAGAATCCATGTTTGTTAGAAGGTCTTTGAGGAAATATTAAAAAAATCCACGTTTTTTATATTTTAAAACGATCCTCGTTGTTTTATACCTTTACCATACTATGGAGGGTATATTAACTTTGTCATTCCGTTTGTAACTCCTCCAATATAAGGCTATGTTCGGTATTTTCAGATTTTAACCGAATTTGTAACAGATTTTATTTTTTTGAAAATTTCTAATTTCATTCCAAATGGTGGAGAGTATTTAAAGTTCGGTCCGGCCTGCTTTTTAACTTGTTAGTCTTTAAAATATATATTTTTTTAAATCCACATTTGTTTTAGTCTTTAAAAGGTATTTTTTAAATCCACGTTTGTTTTAGTCTTATTTTTCTTAATTCCTCGTTTGTTTTTGTCTTTAAGGAATACTTTTAAAAAATCCACTTTTAAGTGTTTTATAAAATAATTTTTAAAAAATCCACTTTTTGGTGTCTTAGAAAATAATTTTAAAAAATTACGTTTGTTTTGGTGTCTTAAAAAATATTTTTAAAATTTACGTTTGTTTTGGTTTTTGAAAAATATCAAAATCATCGTTTGTTTTGGTTTTCGAAAAATATTTTTAAAAAAATTCACGTTTGTTTTGGTCTTTGAAAAAAAATTTTAAAAACATTAGCGTTTGTTATAGTCCTTTAAAATATTTTTTTTAAAGAAATCCACGTTTCTGTTGGTCCTTGAAAATATATTTTTAAAAAATCCAAGTTCCTGTTGGTCCTAGAAAATATATTTTAAAAAAATCCAAGTTTCTGTTGGTCCTTGAAAAAAATATTTTTAAAAAATTCACGTTTCTGTTGGTCCTTGAAAAAAATATTTTTAAAATATCCACGTTTCTATTGGTCCTTGAAAAAAATATTTTAAAAAAAATCACGTTTATGTTGGTCCTTGAAAAAATAATTTTAAAAAATATCAACGTTTCTGTTGGTCCTTGAAAGAAATTTTTAAAAAATATCCACGGTTCTGTTGGTCCTTGAAAAAATATTTTTAAAAAATCCAAATTTGTTTTGGTCCTTAAAAAAATATTTTTAAAAAATCCAATTTTCTGCTGGTCCTTGAAAAAATATTTTTAAAAAATCTGTTGATCCTTGAAAAAATATTTTTAAAAAATTCACGTTTGTTATAGTCCTAGAAAAAATATTTTTAAAAAATCTGTTGATCCTTGAAAAAATATTTTTAAAAAATTCACGTTTGTTATAAAATTGAAAAAACATTTTTAAAAAATCTCTTGGTCCTTGAAAAAAATATTTTTAAAAAATCTGTTGATCCTTGAAAAAATATTTTCAAAAAATTCACGTTTGTTATAAAATTGAAAAAACATTTTTAAAAAATCTCTTGGTCCTTGAAAAAAATATTTTTAAAAAATCCACGTTTTCTTTTAGTCCTTTAAAAAATATTTTTAAAAAATCTGTTGATCCCTGAAAAAATATTTTTAAAAAATCTGTTGATCCTTGAAAAAATATTTTTGAAAAATTCACGTTTGTTATAAAATTGAAAAAACAAATCAACGTTTCTGTTGGTCCTTGAAAAAATATTTTAAAAAAAATCCACGTTTCTGTTGGTCCTTGAAAAAAATATTTTTAAAAAATCCACGTTTCTGTTGGTCTTTGAAAAAAATATTTTAAAAATCCACTTTTCTGTTGGTCCTTGAAAAAAATATTTTAAAAAAAATCCACGTTTCTGTTGGTCCTTGAAAAAAATATTTTTAAAAAATCCACGTTTCTGTTGGTCTTTGAAAAAAATATTTTTAAAAAATCCACTTTTCTTTTAAAAAATATCAACGTTTCTGTTGGTCCTTGAAAGAAATTTTTAAAAAATATCCACGGTTCTGTTGGTCCTTGAAAAAATATTTTTAAAAAATCCAAATTTGTTTTGGTCCTTAAAAAATATTTTTAAAAAATCCAATTTTCTGCTGGTCCTTGAAAAAATATTTTTAAAAAATCTGTTGATCCTTGAAAAAATATTTTTAAAAAATTCACGTTTGTTATAGTCCTAGAAAAAATATTTTTAAAAAATCTGTTGATCCTTGAAAAAATATTTTTAAAAAATTCACGTTTGTTATAAAATTGAAAAAACATTTTTAAAAAATCTCTTGGTCCTTGAAAAAAATATTTTTAAAAAATCTGTTGATCCTTGAAAAAATATTTTCAAAAAATTCACGTTTGTTATAAAATTGAAAAAACATTTTTAAAAAATCTCTTGGTCCTTGAAAAAAGTATTTTTAAAAAATCCACGTTTTCTTTTAGTCCTTTAAAAAATATTTTTAAAAAATCTGTTGATCCCTGAAAAAATATTTTTAAAAAATCTGTTGATCCTTGAAAAAATATTTTTGAAAAATTCACGTTTGTTATAAAATTGAAAAAACAAATCAACGTTTCTGTTGGTCCTTGAAAAAATATTTTAAAAAAAATCCACGTTTCTGTTGGTCCTTGAAAAAAATATTTTTAAAAAATCCACGTTTCTGTTGGTCTTTGAAAAAAATATTTTTAAAAAATCCACTTTTCTGTTGGTCCTTGAAAAAAATATTTTAAAAAAAATCCACGTTTCTGTTGGTCCTTGAAAAAAATATTTTTAAAAAATCCACGTTTCTGTTGGTCTTTGAAAAAAATATTTTTAAAAATCCACTTTTCTGTTGGTCCTTGAAAAAAATATTTAAAAAAAAATCCACGTTTCTGTTGGTCCTTGAAAAAAATATTTTTAAAAAATCCACGTTTCTGTTGGTCTTTGAAAAAAATATTTTTAAAAAATCCACTTTTCTGTTGGTCCTTGAAAAAATATTTTAAAAAAAATCCACGTTTCTGTTGGTCCTTGAAAAAAATATTTTTAAAAAATCCACGTTTCTGTTGGTCCTAAATAAATATTTTTCAAAAATCAACGTTTGTGTTGGTCCTTGAAAAAAATATTTTTAAAAAATCCACGTTTCTGTTGGTCTTTGAAAAAAATATTTTTCAAAAATCCATGTTTCTGTTGGTCCTAAATAAATATTTTTCAAAAATCAACGTTTGTGTTGGTCCTTGAAAAAAATATTTTTAAAAAATCCACGTTTCTGTTGGTCCATTAAAAAAATATTTTTAAAAAATCCACGTTCTGTTGATGCTTGAGAAAATATTTTTAAAAAATCCACGTTTCTGTTGGTCTTTGAAAAAATATTTTTAAAAAATCCACGTTTCTGTTGGTCCTTGAAAAAAAAATTAAAAAAATTCAAAATAACTGGATTTAAAAAAATTCGCGTTTGTTGGCTACTCCTTAAAAAATTTATTTTAAAAAATCCAAGTATTTTGGCCAGTCTTTAAAAAAATATTTTAATAAAAACCACTTTTGTTGGCTAGTTCTTAAAAAAAAAATCCACGTTTGTTGGCTAGTTCTTAAAAAAAAATAAAAAAAAATCCACGTTTGTTGGTTAGTCCTTAAATTTTTTTTTGTAAAATCGACGTTTGTTACAGTCCTTGAAGAAATATTTTTAAAAAATCCAATTTTGTTATAGTCCTTGAAAAAAATATTTTAAAAAAATCCACTTTTGTATGGTCGTTGAAAAAATAATTTTAAAAATCCACGTTTGTTATAGTCCTTGAAAAAATATTTAAAAAAAACCACTTTTGTTATGGTCGTTGAAAAAATATTAAAAAAAACCACGCTTGATGGCTGGTTCTTAAAAATATCAAAAATATGTTTTAAAAAAATTCGTATTTGTTAAATATGTTTGAAAAAAAAAAAAATACTTTTTAAAAAATCTATAGAGGACCTCCCAAAGGATCACTTTTTATTGGTAGTTAATGTAGTAATAAATTTATATCAGGTACCCCGTATCGTATACTTTATGTCATGACTTATACGCTGCCGATTCTTTTTTTATGATATTTGATTAAAAATTTCCAATTTATTGTTTTCTCATCCTCATTTTTTAAATATTTCCCCCACCACGTACATATATTCTCCTTGGACAACTGCATAATCTGACTTTATTTAACCCATTTTTCTTTCTTCTCTGTTATATTGCAGGTGTTCTGTATATTTGTTTCCTGGTGAAACCTATGCAAGATTCCCCAAAAGATTTTCACAAGAATTGAGAGTGGTGTGGCTACGAAAAGAAAGATAAAGCAGCAATAACCTAAAAACCAAAAACAGAGGAAAAAAATAAAACCAGAAAAAAAGGAAATCGAAAAGCAATGATTTTGAGAAAATAAAAGCAGGCTAAGCCAGCAGGAAGCGTACGAGTGAAATAAATACTAGAGTGGCAGAGAAAAAAGTAGACGAACAGAGAACAAGGAAAAGGAAGCTACTAAAATCCTCCATCCACCAAAAAACAAACTCCCCGAAAACGAAGTTATTGCAAAATAAAAAAAACGGAACGTGCTTCTCTGGCTTGGTGCATTACCGAGTTTAGAAAAAAAAAACATTAGGGAGTTGCCAAAGTGGAGGAAGCAGTACTGGCTTTGAGTGTAATTACATTAACCATTCCCTCACTCCCCACCACCACCAACACTACCACCTTTTTCCGTGAAGAACAACAAAAGGGACCCTAGGAAGTTTCTTCCATTTGTTGGGCATTGTAATTTGAAGTTTTGAAGAATACAACAAAAATTCACTTAATTGCTGGTTAAACAACACGTTCCAACAACGAGGGTGAAGTGTTAGGTCGAGCGAGCTGTGTGCAACGAATCGTTCTATTTTGTTCATAATTATTGGAAAGGCTTTGCAAAGGGCCGCCACAGAAGGGGGAAGCCTACAACGCAACGACTACAACTAAATACGGGCAAAACGCTACTGTTGCTGCCGCTGTTAGTGGATTATCAACGACCAACAACAACAACAACATCAACAACTACAACATTAACGTCATAACAACACAACCAACATTGCAACAACAACGAACCTTGTTAGAAACATCCACTGGTAACAATTTCGAAGCGGTGCCACACAACCACACGTGTCCAGAGCTTTTGTTATATCAGGAACAGTCAAGGGATAACTTCACAACCCGCAATCCATTATCAACAGCGGCAGCAACGGCAGCAGCTTCAGCCACAGCCACAGCCCCAACCCCAGCCAATTCCACCACCTCCGCCAACACAAGTAAAGCAGTAGCAGCAGCCGCAGCAACAACTGCCACAGCGCCGCCGAAAAGCTCACGCAGCCGTAGCCATAAACAACGCAGTAACAGCACCAGCATCACCACGAATCCTCACGGCAAAAGCGGTTCATCGACAGCGGCAGGCCATTCGGGCACTGCCACGAACATCAAACAGAGCGCCAGTCGCAACAGCAATATACGCAGCTCATCGTCGAACAGCACAATGGCCTCGTCGAATCACAGAGGCGGGGGCGGCGGCGGCGGAGGGGGCGGCACAGGTGGCGGTGGCGGTCATGGTCATGCCGGTTCCGGTCTACAAATCGGCTCAGCGTGGTTTCAGCGCAAAATCAATCTCAGACCCCAGCATCGAGGTGTTCATTTAGTGACGGAGGAGATACTCCGACAGATGCCAGAATTATCACAGTTTTCGGTGGGATTATGTCATGTGCAAAGTGAGTAGTGGCAATTTTTGTATAAATATTTTTGTTTTTTTTTTTTTTTTTTTTTTTTTTTTGGTATTTACATAGGATTGGAAATTGAAAATGGCATTAAATTTTTCCATTGACATTGTTTGAAAGCAAAAAAAAAAAAAATGAAAGAAAAGAAAAGAAAAGAGAACAAGACAAAGCATAGCTTTTAAAGATATTTTCCTTTTGGTTATAGACATATTGTCATTTTTGAAGGATTTTTATTGTGGCATTAATGTTTGTGATTTTGGGCAGTGACGTGGGAAATGTGAGTTTCTAGGGAGGGGTCATTTTTACTCGGCGAGGAGGAAGCTATGAGTTAAAAACATTTGTTAAAATTTTAAATTCTTTGGAGGGCAAAAAAGGTTTTATTTTATTATGGCATTTATGATTGTGATTTTGGCCAGCGGTGTGGATAATGTGAGATTTCGGAGAGGTGTCATTTTTACTGAGCGACGAGGAAGCTATGAGTATGAATTTTTTAAATTTCAAAGCTTTTGAGGGTAAAAATGATGGAGTTAGTATATTTTCAGGGGAGGTTTTCTAAAGAGGGAATTTTTCTAACAATGTCAACAAAATTTGAAAGGTCTCTTGGATGTAAAAGGAGACCTCTACCACCCTTCATATCAAGGCCATACGCCATTGCTTTTCTCAAGCTAATCAGAAGCGGTGAGGGTGGAGGGGTGAACTGCAATTTCTGGCATGATAAAATGTATTCTTAATGAAGGCTGTTGCCTCTTCCGTATATCGTTTTGTATCTCAATCCTTTGTCTACAATGTGAGAATTAATTTCTTAAGAATGAAATGTTGGTTTCCGTGATGCTATTTTCTTTGGTTGATTGAAAAATGTAGAGATTTCTTTCTGACATCAGACATCGGGACATCAGGTTTGACCCAATTCAATATTGTTACGAATATAACTTTAGATTTAAGTTAATTTAGATGAATTCCGTTAATTTATGAATTTGAATTGTAACGTAAATTTCTACTACGCAGTTTATTTGAATAACTTCACAACAACAACTACTGTATAGATTTTTCTACATCCTTCCATTTCCTCTTTCATTTTCTATTTTGTTGCTGACGTACAATTCTTGTTAAACGTCATCATTGATGATCGCTTAATTCCTCTTTCTTTGTTACCCCCTCGCCTGTGTATGTGTTGTTGTTATTGTTCACTCAATGTAAGTTTGTATGTGTTGTTGTTATTGTTCACTCACTGTAAGTTTGTATGTGTTCGTTGCATTGGTAGATTGTTCATAATCTAGGCGTTACCAGATCGTCTAGAAACTTCTGTAGCGACAGGCGAGGCTCATATAAATAGGGGAAATGGAAAGGCAGTTAGTCAGTTGTGAATGAGATCGCGAATTGAAACCGTCGAGTAAAGTGCAAATAAAATCATTGTAATAATCGTAATCCGAAAGAACCCGCGTTTTATTTGGTACGAGCTGTATCGGGAAATAAAACAACGTCTACACGGGATTAAGTAAAATCCAAGAATCGTAACAATTGGTGTCGGAAGTGAGATTACGATAATACTACGATGAAGTTTAAGGATCTACGAGTGGAAGACTTGAAGAAGGAACTTAATAAATTGGAATTGTCCTCTACTGGCAACAAGGCTGAACTACAAAAACGTCTGTTGGATGAGTTCGAGCGCCGTGGTATGAACATCGACACATATGAGTTTGACAGTAAGGATGAAGTGGATTTATCGGAAATGGGCGAATCCAACGGTGGGGAAGTCTCGTCAGTAGCTGCCAGGGGTGACGATTTCAGAGAAATGCTAGCCAAAATGTTTGAGGAAAATTTCAGAAGAGTCGAAGAGAATTCCAGGAAGTTAGAAGAAAACTCGAGACGAATGTTCGAAGAAAATTCGAGAATAACGAACGAGAAACTCGAGTACATTACAGAAGTTATTGGAAGGAGAGTGGAAACCGTGGAGGTCCAAATTAAAGAGTTGGATAAGAAAGTGCAGTCGGTTGACGAGAAATTTCTGTCCCACGACCATAGGGTTACAAATCTGGAGAAGAAAATTTCGGAACTGGAAATCAAAGGTGGTCCGGTGCGAGTTCCTGATAACACACTAAAAATCAAACCTCCTGTATTCGACGGCTCTACGTCATTCAATGTTTTCAAGTTACAGTTCGAGACAGTGGCTTCTAGAAATTCGTGGAACGACAGCGACAAAGCGGTTGCACTACTTCTGGCATTGAAGGGCAGTGCTGCTGATGTTATACAGAGTATTCCTGTCGCTTCTAGAAACAACTATGAAGATGTTATTGCTGCACTGGAACGTAAGTACGGTGGCGAACATAAACGAAACATCTACCTTATGGAATTAAGGGGAAGAGTACAGAGGGCAAACGAGACGTTACAAGACTTTGCAGCTGAGGTGGAACGTTTGGTGCTAATGACGTATCCAGGAGAGGATCACCCATTGCTGGACCGTATGAAAATCGAAACCTTTGTGAATGGCATACGTGACCCTGAGATTAAGTATGCAACATATGCGTCACCAAAAGCATCATTTTCCGAAACTGTGTCGTTTGCCCTTGCCCAAGAGACGGCAAGAATAGTTGTTAAGCCCCAGACCCACAAGATTCGCCAACTGGAGACCGAAGGTTGCGAACCCAAATCTCTCGTTAACTCGATCGAAGACGCCATGAGGCGGGTAATAGAAGAGACAAAGTTAGTTGGGATGACTAAGCCCAGGGTTAGATGCTACAACTGCGATAAAGCAGGTCATATTGCGCGCGAATGCAGAGCTAAGCGCAAACGATCCAGGTCATCGTCACCACCTCCAACGAAAGATGGTAGAAGAATGGCCCAACAGTCCACCAATGAGTCACAGTTAAACTAAATCGAGCCAGTCCAGCGGGGCATGAACTGGCTCCCATCGACGATGGCCCCACAATCTCCATAGCAATAGTACAACAGGAAAGTCACAACCTAACAACTGGGTACATCAATGGTGATAAGCGAGTTCTGACGTTAGATACTGGCGCATCAAAGTCCATCGTAAGATCAGATCTGGTAAAGGGTAAAATAACGCAACTTAATGGAGTCAGACTGCGCACAGCAACGGGGGAGCCCGCGGCAGTACACGGTAAGATTACCCTGAGACTAACTATTGCCAATAAATCGGAGAATTACGAGTTTATAGTTGCCGATATCGTAGACGAAGTGATAATAGGCGCAGATTTTATGATTGCCTTTGGTATCAATCTGGATATGAAAGAACGTGTGATGACCTGGTCTAACGTCGAAATTCCGTTAAACGTGGGCTACGATGAAAGTACACCCATTAGACGTCTGACCACGGACCATCCAGAGATAATACCGCCCTGTGCCGAAGCAATAATATGGGTACCAATGAATGGAGATTGTGGAGCCGAGAAGTTGTGGGTGGTGGAACCAGCAGAAAACAGAAACAGTAACATCCTAATAGCGAATGCCCTGGTGAAAAACAACAAGGACGGATTAATTCCTGTTAGAGTTTTGAACCTGTCAAACAAGCAAGAGCAAATTTGCCAATTTTCCGATGTTGGACAATGCACACCAGCTGAAGCTGTAGTTAATTTGGAAACTAACACCGAAAAGCCAGCTGCCATGGAGAAGAAGCACCTCGACGGCTACATAAAAGAGTGGACACACCAATTATCACCTTCCGAGAGGAACAAGGCTAAGCAGCTATTATGGAAATATGCCTCTACCTTTGCGTTGACAAAAGAGCACCAAGGAAGAACATCAGTGGTGAAGCATGAAATCAATACAGCAGACGCGAGACCCATTAAACAGCCTCCAAGAAGTGTTCCCCTGGCAAAAAGAGACGAGGTTCAGAAGCTGATAAGTGAAATGGAAAAGAGTGGTGTAATAGAACCATCGTCAAGTCCATGGTGCTCCCCAGTGGTCTTGGTCAAGAAGAAAGACGGAAGCACCCGATTTTGTGTGGACTACAGAAAGTTGAATGATGTCACCAAGAAAGACAGCTATCCGCTCCCAAGAATCGACGACACATTGGACACATTAGCCGTGACGTCATGGTTCTCCACCCTCGACCTGCAGAGTGGGTACTGGCAAGTAGAGATCGCCGAGAAAGATAAGGAGAAAACAGCGTTTGGCGTAAATGGGGGTCTCTGGCAGTTCAATGTCATGCCATTCGGACTCTGCAACGCCCCGGCTACATTTGAAAGGCTGATGGAGCGTGTGTTAAAAGGGCTGCAGTGGAAATCGTGCCTCATATACCTGGATGACATCATAGTCATGGGACGCAACTTCGACGAACACATCAAGAACTTAAAGGATGTTCTACAGCAGCTTTCGTCTTCAGGCCTCAAGCTGAACCCAAAGAAGTGCAGTCTCTTCCAACGAGAGGTGAAGTTCCTGGGGCACCACGTGACGCCGGAGGGCATATCGACGGATAAGGAGAAAATTCAAGCCGTCAGAGATTGGCCGCAGCCCCGAAATCTCCATGAGCTGCGAAGCTTTCTGGGTCTCTGCACATACTACCGTCGATTTGTCCAAAATTTTGCCAACATCGCCGCCTGTCTACACCGTTTGACGCAAAAAGGCCAGAGGTTTCAGTGGGGCAACGACCAGGAGGAGGCATTCAGAAAGCTCAAAGACATGCTATGCAGAGCCCCCATTTTGGCATACCCTATACCTGGCGGCAAGTTTGTCCTGGACACAGACGCAAGTGAGTGCGGCATCGGTGGCGTCCTTTCCCAGGAAATCGACGGACAGGAAAAAGTCATCGGGTACTACAGCCGGACATTGTCGAAACCTGAGAGGAATTACTGTGTGACGAGGAGAGAGCTGCTTGCTGTCCTTGAGTGCGTTAAACACTTCCACAAATACCTATATGGCCAGCATTTCCTGCTGAGGACCGACCACGCTGCTCTCCAATGGTTGCTGCAGTTTAAGAATCCGGAAGGTCAACTAGCCCGTTGGATCGAGAGGCTCCAGAGTTATGACTTTAGAATCGAGCACAGAAAAGGCGGAAAACACGGTAATGCTGATGCCCTGTCTCGTCGGCCATGCAAAGTGGAATGCAAGCACTGCTCAAAGGCTGAGAATAAAGAGAATATCGTTGATGTCCGACTATTGCAATTTGAGTCGGGTGAAGATTGGTCGACGGAACAACGAAGAGATCCCATTCTGGGCAAAGTAATTTCGGCCATAGAAACGGGCATACGACCTAGTCGCAAAGAAATTACCTCCGAAAGCCCTCTTTTAAAATCCTATTGGGCCCAGTGGGACAGTCTACTTATAATAGATGGTTGCCTATATCGCAAATGGGAAAGTGAGGACGGTAAATCTCACCGGAACTTGATCGTCGTCCCAGACTCCAAAATAAGAGATGTCTTGTCGGAATTTCACGATGGGCCAAGTGGAGGACATCTTGGCATAGCAAAAACCGCTGAAAAGGTAAAGCAGAGATTCTACTGGGTCGGCTGTCAAAAATCCATTGCCGACTGGATCGCCAATTGTGAAAGGTGCATAAGAGCTAAAGGTCCAACACGGAAGAGTCGAGGCTACATGCAGCAGTATAATTCAGGAGCCCCTTTTGAAAGAATCGCAATGGATGTAGCTGGACCGTTCCCAACAAGCGACTCTGGGAACCGGTATGTCTTAGTGGTCATGGATTACTTCAGTAAATGGCCAGAGGTTTATGCTATCCCAAATCAAGAAGCCAGGACAATTGTGGATGTGTTCAGCAAAAATTGGATTTGTCGCTATGGTGTTCCATCTGAGGTTCATTCCGATCAAGGGAGGAATTTTGAATCAGCGCTCTTCAAGGAAATGTGTGACTCCTACGGAATCAAGAAAACCAGAACGACGCCCCTACATCCACAATCAGATGGCATGGTGGAAAGATTCAATCGCACCCTGGAAGAACATCTACGGAAAGTGGTGGACAGTGGCCAACGAGACTGGGATGAGCATATTCCCAAGTTTTTACTGGCTTATAGATCGGCCATTCATGATTCCACATCCCGGACCCCAGCCAAAGTTCTGTTCGGAAATGAATTAAAACTACCTGGCGATTTGATATTCGGTGCTACCCCAAACGACGATGTGAACCAAGATGAAGACAGTCAAAACTCTTTTAGTAAAGTCCACGATGCAGTCCGACATCGAATAAAAATGGTTAGCAACCGCATGAAGGCAAGGTACGATCGAGCGGCAAATACCGATGGGTTTCAAGAAGGGCAACTGGTACTATTGTTCAACCCACAACGAAAGAAAGGACTATGCCCCAAATTACAAACGCACTGGGAAGGACCCTACAAGATTGTCACGAAAATAAATGACGTCGTTTATCGCATCCAGAGGAGCGACAGTCCCAGGTCGAAGATGAAAGTTGTACATTTGGAGCGGCTGACCCCCTACGGAACGGGAACTGTGCCTATTCGGGACGAACAGGCTTAAGCGGGGGGCAATGTTACGAATATAACTTTAGATTTAAGTTAATTTAGATGAATTCCGTTAATTTATGAATTTGAATTGTAACGTAAATTTCTACTACGCAGTTTATTTGAATAACTTCACAACAACAACTACTGTATAGATTTTTCTACATCCTTCCATTTCCTCTTTCATTTTCTATTTTGTTGCTGACGTACAATTCTTGTTAAACGTCATCATTGATGATCGCTTAATTCCTCTTTCTTTGTTACGCCCTCGCCTGTGTATGTGTTGTTGTTATTGTTCACTCAATGTCAGTTTGTATGTGTTGTTGTTATTGTTCACTCACTGTAAGTTTGTATGTGTTCGTTGCATTGGTAGATTGTTCATAATCTAGGCGTTACCAGATCGTCTAGAAACTTCTGTAGCGACAGGCGAGGCTCATATAAATAGGGGAAATGGAAAGGCAGTTAGTCAGTTGTGAATGAGATCGCGAATTGAAACCGTCGAGTAAAGTGCAAATAAAATCATTGTAATAATCGTAATCCGAAAGAACCCGCGTTTTATTTGGTACGAGCTGTATCGGGAAATAAAACAACGTCTACACGGGATTAAGTAAAATCCAAGAATCGTAACAATATTGTTTTATTTAAACCAATCTCAAAAAATGTAATTATTAGCGCACTGTACCTTGGGGCGTATAACTGGTATGAATTCGTGATGTTCTTAGTGCGTATGATTAACAATTTTTATCAATTATGCGGGAGGGTGGTCAAACTTCGAACGACAATCGATTTATTTTATAGTCTATATCATAAAGTGATGTTTATTTTATATGCGCCGTTTGACCTAAACCTGCCTTTAAATTATGGCTATACAGGACGTACGACTAGTGTGAATTCGTGAGGTCCATGGTGCGTATGATTAACAATTTTTGTGACATCAATTATCCGGTCTAGTGTCAGACTTCGAACAACAACGGATTTATTTTAAAGTCTATGTCATAAACTGACGTTTATTTTATATCCGCCGTTTTGCCTAAACCCCCTTAAAATTATGGCTCTACAGGATGAGATAAAAAAACTGGAACAAAGTCAAACGTCATAATTTTTACATTTTCTTTTTACAATTTATTGAATTAAAGCAAAAAATATCGGAAATAGCATCAAATTTTAGAATAAGTTTAGATTTTTTCGAATTGGTCACCTTTGGCACGAATTATGGCCTTCAAACCTCCAATGACACCGTCACAAGCTGCCGGAATTTTGCTCTGTGGTATTTTGACCCATACCCGGCGAAGCGTTTACTCGAGGTGATCGACACTTTGGTATTTTTTAGTGCCAACCTTGTTTTCCAAAATACTCCAGACACAATAGTGCAACGGATTGGTATCCGGAGATATTGGTGGCCATTTTGTAACCATTCTTGGGTGGCGCGTACTGAGTGCAATGGTGCTGAGTCCTGTTGGAATGTCCAAGGTCTGCGGCCAAAATGTTTGCGTGCCCAAGGCTTTAATACACCCTCCAGAATATTTTCGCGATAATATTCGGCATTTATTCTGATGCCACGGTCGATTAATACGAGCGGAGAGCGACCATCGGCAGCTATGGCGGCCCACACCATCAACATGGCCGGCGCTTGAGTTCTAGAAGCCAACCGAAAGTGCACATTTTCAGCTGACCTCTTTGGCAAGTAAACACGATCATTTTGTTTGTTTACAAACTGCTGGACAACGAATGTTTTCTCATCGGAGAAAACCAAATTCGGCAGTTCACCACTTTCGGTCAAGGGAAGCAACTCTTTAGCTCTTTTAATCTATTTTCTTTCCGTTGCGGCGTTAGTTCTTGCACTTTTTGAATTTCAGTGGCATTACCCCGAGCTCATTTTTCAATATTTTCCGAATGGAATATTGCGATATTTTCAGCTCACGAGCCGTTTTTCGGACACTGCGACGCGGGTTTGAATCAAGTCGCTACTTTACTTTCCGAACCGAAATCGTTAAAGATATATTTGGGATCTATATCCAAATCTGAGTCGATTTCGATAAAATTTGGCAAAGGTATTTCTGGGCTGTATCTGATATCTGGTACCAAATATCATTCTTGCGGATTGCATATTACGAATGCGAGGAACTAAAACACCAAATCGGATGAAACATATAAATTGGGGCTATAGCAATATCTAAACCGATTTTCAGCAAATTTAATGCTTCTAGACTGAATTTGGTCGGATTTGCCGAATTTCAGGTCATTTGGACTGATATTGGTCATATGATGCACAATTAACCCGAAATCGGTTGAAGATATATATGGAAGCTATATCTAAATTTAAATCGATTCTCACCAATTTCAATAGGGTTCGTCTTTGGGCCTTTCATTTTTGAGAAATTTCATCTCAATCGGATAATAAATGCGACCTGCATTTAGTCCACAAAAATACATGGTCGGACGGACAGATGGACTGACATACATAAATCGAATCGAAAGTGATTCTATGAAGATCCCCAAATATAACTATGGGTCTATCTCGCTTCCTTCTCCATGTTACAAACACGTGCACAAAGACATAATACTCTTACCACTATATATATATATATAAAACTTATAGTCGTACTGCAGTGCATATGACCAATATTAATCCGAAGTGCATTGAGTCGTATGACTGCCACTTACTCATTCATCAATCATACGTATCATAGATTAAATTTCTTTCCCTTTTAAACCACAAACTTTAATTGGATTTTACTCCATTCTATAGCCAACCATTTCTTCTTTAGATCAATCATATGGTAAGGGCTTTGTGCATTTAATAGACATTTCTTATCGTTGTGCCATCAACTTAATAAACATTTTTACTGTCACCTATTTTTTGCATTGTCGTCTAATAATAATTCCTAGTTATCCAGATTGTCATATTTTTCATCTTCTCTGAGTATATGTGTGTGTGTGAGTGTACCACATATTTTACTTACTCTACTTACACATAACAAAAGAGTTCTCAAGTTTAACGTTTAGTTGTTTGTGCTCTATATCCACCCGTCTCTCTTTCCATTTTTACATTAAAATATTTTTCCTGGCCTCCCTTTATCGCCCACCTCCCGCCTCCCTCCTCGATGACATTGCTAATTTATGGTTTATTGTAATGGTAGTGTGTTATGATTTGAAAATCTTTTATTTTATTTCCTTTTATTGCCAGTAAATCGATATCATTGAATATTGGACTAGGGCTCTTTTCCCCTTTCCGGCTCTCTCTCTTTGTCCCTCTCTAGAAAACCCCTATATGGCTAAACATTACCAAGCACATTGAATATGATTTGTGGGTTGTCAGGTAATATGATTTGTTTGTGTTCGAGAAACGATGACGTTGGCGGCAACTACAATGTAAATAGTGACGACGGTAATGGTGGAGACGAATACGACGACAACCAATTCCATAGAAAAAGCAATGGCACACCCCACCCATATGTGTCCTTCCGCCGCCCTCCTCTCTCTATTATTATTGTAGTATGTATGTCTGTCTCTGAGTAATGTTAACCTAATTTTAGGGGAAAATATTTTTCCATCTACTTATCCATGTATGAGAAGGGGGCTTTGTCTAGCTAAGTATGTTCGGTATGTGTGTGTGTGGCATAGGGGCTTTTGGATAATATTGAATTAAATGAGCTGTAACAACAACTACACGAACTTGAGTATGTTTGGCAAGCTGTATTTATTTCGAATCGAGTGTTGGCCACTTTTCTTCGTGGATTTTTGATTTTTTTAACATTTAAACGTTAGGTTTTCTTAATGTTATTACTTGGAATAGGCTGTCTTTTTAGTATCAGTCGTTTTTGTCAACAGATGTTTACCCCAAAAACCTGCCAATGTTCGATTGTTGACCCTCTTTGGAGAAGTTTTCGAAGGAATGAACCACTATTTTGAATTTCGTATCGGACCTCAATAAATATGCTATAAATATTGTAAAGTGCCAATTTTGGACTACACTGGTTACTTATTTCACTTTAAATGAGATATGTGATAATTTTTAGAAAATGTTAAAATGTGCGTGAGGTACCAAATGTAGTCGACCGAAATATTCCATTTTCATACTTCATCTAATACAGACATAAACATTGGTATGGGTAAAATTACATGAAAATCGAAAATTTATATCCAATTTTATACGAAATCATAAATTCCATATTCCTCTCAGATTTCGGGTTGAGAGTAATATTTGGATATAGCGAGTT
Organism: Musca domestica; assembly: GCF_030504385.1. Lineage (NCBI taxonomy): Eukaryota > Metazoa > Arthropoda > Insecta > Diptera > Muscidae > Musca > Musca domestica. The sequence goes on along the minus strand of NW_026712246.1, from coordinate 644,146 downwards.
GTAGAATCGCTGAGTTGTTTCCCAAGTTATGACAGATAAAAGTGATGAAAATTGTGACCCTTTGTGGGTGAGGTACCAGAAAGGGTTTCGCAGATTTATATAATCTTCACAAGAGATCTTGTGTTTTTGCAAAAAATGTTTGAATGTGAGAAATTTGAAAAGAGTTTGAAGCTTATTTCGTTTTCTTTGAGCGTTTTGCTTTTCAAAATCATGAATCCTATGTGATGGAGGTAGCCGAAGAAATGAACCGATCTGTACCACCTTTATAACATATCTTGTGTTGTTGGAAATATTGAGATGTACCAAGTCTGAATGGAATCGGATGTTAATTTCGCGTTTTGTAAGCTTCATGGATATTCAACATTTTGACCCTTTTGTGGGGAAGGGAGGAGACCGATATATCCCGTCTTCACAGCAGATATTTAGTTAGTCGAAATAGTGGGATGTGTGAAATATTAAGAGAACCGGTTGCTTATTTTGGATTTTATGAGAACCGGTTGCTATTTTCGGATGATTTGACCCTTTGTGGGGGAGGTATCAGAAGAAATGGTCCGATCGGTATCATCTTTATAACAGATCTTATGCTGGTTGTATTAAAATATTGAGATGTACAAGTCTGAATCGAACCGGATGTTAATTTCGCGTTGTACAATCTCATGGATATTCAAAATGTTGACCCTTTGTGGGGAAGGTACCAGAAGGAGTGGACCGATATATCCCATCTTCACGGCAGATATTATATCAGTAAAAATAGTGATAGGTGTGAAATATGATGAGAATTGGATGCTTATTTCGGATTTTATGATCGTTTTGGTCATTCTAAACTTTTACCCTTTGTGAGGGAGGTACCAGAAGAAATGGCCCGCTCTATACCATCTTTATAACAGATCTTGTGTTGACGGAAATATTGAGATTTACCAAGTCTAAATGGAATCGAATGTTAATTTCGCGTTTTATGAGCTTCGTGGATATTCAAAATGTTCACCCTTTTTTGGGGAGGTACCAGAAGGCGTGGACCGGTATATTCCATCTTCACACCTGACCTTGAATTAATAGAAGTATTGTGATGTGTGTAATTTGAAGACAATCGGACTCTTACATCACATTTTGTAAGAGTTATAGTTATTCCGAATGTTGACCCTTTGTGGGGGAGGTACTTGATGAAATGTTGTCTATTTTCGCACCTGATTAAGCACTGATGCAAATATTAGGTTTTGCAAAGATGGAGCAAAATCGGATTATACTTTTCTGTGCAGCATTTTTTTTTTTAAATTTCGACATTTTGTGTGAGAGGTACCAGAAGGAGTGGTCCGATATTACGCATCTCCGAACTTGATAATAATATTACGATGTATCAACTTTGAACCAAATCTGATACTCCTTTCGAGAGTTATCGTGCGCACCAGCCACACAGACGGACATCGCTAGATCGACTCCAAATGTCCTGAAACGGATTTGATCCAGAGAGACCTAAGGTCTAAAACCGTTATTTCGATGAGACACGTTTTGGCCGTATCAAAAGATATATACCCTCTCTAGCCATATGACTGAGGGTATAATTAATAATGAAACGTATAAAATAGTCGAAGATTAATGACGAATTGCCCCATCAACACCCGAAAGGGTTTTAAAAGAGACTAAAAATATTTTCAAAAAATCATGTTAAAATATTTCAGAAGAGGAATTTAAAAGAGGCTAAAAATGCTTTAAAGTAGTCCAAGTTTTAAAAATTGCGATTCCAGTTTTTCTGACAAAGTAAAAATGTTCTTAAAAAGTTGATTTCATAAGTTGAGAAATTTAAAAGATACAGGAAAAGTATAAAATTAAAAAAAAAAAAAATAATAATAAAATTTTGAAATTGGGATTTCAGTTTATCTGACAACGTAAAAATATTCTCAGAAACTTGATTTCTAAACATGGTCTTTTTAGTATCAAATGAGAAAATATCTATTGACTTAATTCCACTGCTGCCTCCATCCTCCACTTTTCCAAACACAGATTAAACTTTTTTAAAATTGTTGTAATACAATCTCTGTTAGTTTGGCATTTGTTTTCGCAGTCGCAATTGTGGGCCTACAGATTTTTCACACGCCTCAGAATACCAGAGTAAACTTTATGCTGCTGCCATGGCAAAGGGACATTTGCAATAGGTCAAATAGGATTCTGTTTCACGAGAGAGTGAGAAGGAGGGATAAAAACTGAAACTCCTTTTGTATTGCCCCAGCAAGCAACATCGTTATGAAGTTTAGGCAGCGCCAGCTTATGTTTGCAAAGTAAACTCGAAAGTACCATTGAGAACCGTTTGTTGTTTGCCAGTTGTGACAATAGTAATTGTAGCCAGCTGAGCAAGTTAGTCAACCGGCCAGCCAGCTCGCCAGTAGTTTGAACGAATGTGCGCCGCCACATGATGCAACTCAATTTCGCCGAATATTCTGTTTCCGTTTCCTTACGACGAAATGCGCGGGTATCTTCTTTGCACACTTTGCCTTCCGTTTGAGATTTTGTTGGTACCCAGTTCGACATTCGAAAAGTGGGGTTATCATTTGATATCAATGACCCTCCCCCCTTCATATTGACAGTATGTAGAGAGAAAACGATCTACTGTTGGCCAGTGAACTTTGAAATATTTCAAAGCTAAAAAAATAAATTTTACCCCAACATCCCCTTCGCCAATACAAACGTTGTCCGTCTTCTTCATTTAAAGTTTAGATCCTGGTGTTCAACTTAAAGTCCATAAACTATTTTGGTAAGTGGAAACATTTCCAACTCCAGATGGAATAGAATTCTCAATTTTCATCTCAATTTTTGTTGTTGGATTTGTTGTATTCTACATTACATGTAAATATTGTGTTGTTGGCCCATGTAGTTGGTTAGTTTTGTTTTATTTTCTACCTGAGATAGTTTTTCTGGGTGGTTGGAAAATTTAAAATGTTTGCTTGAATTTTGGAAGGGTCTACTGAGTGCATCATAAGGTTTGTAAAATTCACACAACAACAACAATTTTTTATTAAAGAGAAAAGAAAATTCATAAAAAAATAAAGGTACAACATTTTTTTATACAAATCCAGGTTTTTGGACGTTAAAAAATCCAGGTTTTTGGATTATAAAAAATTCACGTTTGAAGACTTTAAAGGAGGCTAGAAAAATTCTTTAAAAGATCCGGTTTGGGGCTTTAAAAAATCCACGTTTGAAGACTTTAAAGGAGGATAGAAAATTTCTTCAAAAAATCCACGTTTGAGGACTTCAGAGTAGGCTTTTAAGAAACCACTTTTAAGGATGTCAAAGGAGGCCAGGAATTTTTTTAAATTCACGTTTAATGAGGCTAGGCTAAAAATTCTTAAGAAATCCGCGTTTAAAGATGTCAAAGAATATTTAAAAAAACCACATTTAAGGATGAAAAATTCCTAAAAAATAATCCACGTTTCTGGACTTTGAAGGAGGCTAGAAAAATTCTTTAAATAATCCACGTTCTGGACTTTGAAGGAGGCTAGAAAAATTCTTTAAATAATCCACGTTTCTGGACTTTGAAGGAGGCTAGAAAAATTCTTTAAATAATCCACGTTTCTGGACTTTGAAGGAGGCTAGAAAAATTCTTTAAATAATCCACGTTTCTGGACTTTGAAGGAGGCTAGAAAAATTCTTTAAATAATCCACGTTTCTGGACTTTGAAGGAGGCTAGAAAAATTCTTTAAATAATCCACGTTTCTGGACTTTGAAGGAGGCTAGAAAAATTCTTTAAATAATCCACGTTTCTGGACTTTGAAGGAGGCTAGAAAAATTCTTTAAATAATCCACGTTTCTGGACTTTGAAGGAGGCTAGAAAAATTCTTTAAATAATCCACGTTTCTGGACTTTGAAGGAGGCTAGAAAAATTCTTTAAATAATCCACGTTTCTGGACTTTGAAGGAGGCTAGAAAAATTCTTTAAATAATCCACGTTTCTGGACTTTGAAGGAGGCTAGAAAAATTCTTTAAATAATCCACGTTTCTGGACTTTGAAGGAGGCTAGAAAAATTCTTTAAATAATCCACGTTTCTGGACTTTGAAGGAGGCTAGAAAAATTCTTTAAATAATCCACGTTTCTGGACTTTGAAGGAGGCTAGAAAAATTCTTTAAATAATCCACGTTTCTGGACTTTGAAGGAGGCTAGAAAAATTCTTTAAATAATCCACGTTTCTGGACTTTGAAGGAGGCTAGAAAAATTCTTTAAATAATCCACGTTTCTGGACTTTGAAGGAGGCTAGAAAAATTCTTTAAATAATCCACGTTTCTGGACTTTGAAGGAGGCTAGAAAAATTCTTTAAATAATCCACGTTTCTGGACTTTGAAGGAGGCTAGAAAAATTCTTTAAATAATCCACGTTTCTGGACTTTGAAGGAGGCTAGAAAAATTCTTTAAATAATCCACGTTTCTGGACTTTGAAGGAGGCTAGAAAAATTCTTTAAATAATCCACGTGTCTGGACTTTGAAGGAGGCTAGAAAAATTCTTTAAATAATCCACGTTTCTGGACTTGAAGGAGGCTAGAAAATTCTTTAAATAATCCACGTTTCTGGACTTTGAAGGAGGCTAGAAAAATTCTTTAAATAATCACGTTTCTGGACTTTGAAGGAGGCTAGAAAAATTCTTTAAATAATCCACGTTTGGACTTTGAAGGAGGCTAGAAAAATTCTTTAAATAATCCACGTTTCTGGACTTTGAAGGAGGCTAGAAAAATTCTTTAAATAATCCACGTTTCTGGACTTTGAAGGAGGCTAGAAAAATTCTTTAAATAATCCACGTTTCTGGACTTTGAAGGAGGCTAGAAAAATTCTTAAATAATCCACGTTTCGGACTTTGAAGGAGGCTAGAAAAATTCTTTAAATAATCCACGTTTCTGGACTTGAAGGAGGCTAGAAAAATTCTTTAAATAATCCACGTTTCTGGACTTTGAAGGAGGCTAGAAAAATTCTTTAAATAATCCACGTTTCTGGACTTTGAAGGAGGCTAGAAAAATTCTTTAAATAATCCACGTTTCTGGACTTTGAAGGAGGCTAGAAAAATTCTTTAAATAATCCACGTTTCTGGACTTTGAAGGAGGCTAGAAAAATTCTTTAAATAATCCACGTTTCTGGACTTTGAAGGAGGCTAGAAAAATTCTTTAAATAATCCACGTTTCTGGACTTTGAAGGAGGCTAGAAAAATTCTTTAAATAATCCACGTTTCTGGACTTTGAAGGAGGCTAGAAAATTCTTTAAATAATCCACGTTTCTGGACTTTGAAGGAGGCTAGAAAAATTCTTTAAATAATCCACGTTTCTGGACTTTGAAGGAGGCTAGAAAAATTCTTTAAATAATCCACGTTTCTGGACTTTGAAGGAGGCTAGAAAATTCTTTAAATAATCCACGTTTCTGGACTTTGAAGGAGGCTAGAAAAATTCTTTAATAATCCACGTTTCTGGACTTTGAAGGAGGCTAGAAAAATTCTTTAAAATAATCCACGTTTCTGGACTTTGAAGGAGGCTAGAAAAATTCTTTAAATAATCCACGTTCTGGACTTTGAAGGAGGCTAGAAAAATTCTTAAATAATCCACGTTTCTGGACTTTGAAGGAGGCTAGAAAAATTCTTTAAATAATCCACGTTTCTGGACTTTGAAGGAGGCTAGAAAAATTCTTTAAATAATCCACGTTTCTGGACTTTGAAGGAGGCTAGAAAAATTCTTTAAATAATCCTCGTTTCTGGACTTTGAAGGAGGCTAGAAAAATTCTTTAAATAATCCACGTTTCTGGACTTTGAAGGAGGCTAGAAAAATTCTTTAAATAATCCACGTTTCTGGACTTTGAAGGAGGCTAGAAAAATTCTTTAAATAATCCACGTTTCTGGACTTTGAAGGAGGCTAGAAAAATTCTTTAAATATCCACGTTTCTGGACTTTGAAGGAGGCTAGAAAACCTCTTTAAAAAATCCACGTTTGGGGACTTAAAGAAATCTAGAAAAATTCTTTAAAAAATCCACGTTTGGGGACTTTAAAGAAGTCTAGAAAATTCTTTAAAATCCACGTTTGGGGACTTTAAAGAAGTCCAGAAAAATTCTTTAAAAAATCCACGTTTGGGGACTTTAAGAAGTCTAGAAAAATTCTTTAAAAAATCCACGTTTGGGGACTTTAAAGAAGTCTAGAAAAATTCTTTAAAAAATCCACATTTGGGGACATTAAAGAAGTCTAGAAAAATTCTTTAAAAAAATCCACGTTTAAAGATGTCAGAGGAGGATAATTCACGTTTAATAATGTCAAAGGAAGCTAAACAAATTTCTTTAAAATATTCCAGTTTATGGACATCAAAAGAGGCTAGGAAAACTCTTTAAAAAAACCACGTTTAAGGATATCAAAAGAGGCTGGGAAAATTCTTTAAAAAATCTACGTTTAAGGATATGAAAATATTCTAAAAAGTGTTCTTAAAAAATCCACTTTTAAGGATTTCAAAGGATGCAAGAACAATTCTTTTAAAATCCCCATTTAAGGATGCTAGAAAAAATCTTTAAAAATCCATGTTTAAGGATGCCAAAGAAGGATAGAAAAATGCTTAAAAAATCCACGTTTAAATGTAGCTAGAAAATTTCTTTAAAAATTCACGTTTAAAGATGTTAAAGGAGGCTAGAAAAATTCTTTAAAAAATGCACGTTTAAGATGTCAAAGGAGGCTAGAAAAATTCTTTAAAAAATCCTCGTTTAAGGATGTCAAAGGATGCTAGAAAAATTCTTTTAAAAATAAACATTTAAGGATGCTAAAGAAGGATCGAAATATATTCACGTTTGAGGACTTCAGATGCGGATTTTAAAAATCCACTTTAAAGGATGTCAAGGAGGTTAAATTCTTCCATGTTTAAGGATCCCAAAGAAGGATAGAAAAATGCTTAAAAAATCCATATTTAGGAATGTCAAAGGTGGCTAGAAATTTTTCTTTAAAAATCCACGTTTAAGGATGTTAAAGAAGGCTAGAAAAATTCCACGTTTAAGGGTATAAAAGCATGTTTGGGATCTCCAAGGGCACGAGAAAAATAAGGGTGCACCAAATACGGCCCTATTTTAACCTAATGTCATTGTTACTATCCTTCTTATTTGAGAAGAATTCCAACATCCGTAAAGTGCAGGAATTTTTGAAATAACATCAGTCAACGGCAGCTAGCTATCCATTTGTTACATTCTTCTTCTCCCATATTCCCAGAGTATCCGGGTTCATATGTTTTGTATTTTTTCCTTCTATTTTTGTTAACAAAAATATTTCACACATCGTCGACGTTGTTGTTGTTGTTGTTGTTGTTGATGTTGTCGAGTGAACAAGTTGTTGCAAGTAATATTTTATGAGAAATAAAACATTTACGTTTTGTTGCAAATGTGAAAACTATTTCAATAAAAATCAGAAAAAAAATATTTTCCTGTCATGGTAGCGGGGCGGTGGGGGATGTAAGGAGTAAATTCGGTTGTTAGGGTACAATTTTTTATTTAGGTATTTGAATGAGTTTTCAGTTTGGATTGAAAATTATAATTATAAAATTATATAGGTTTGTGGTGCTTTGGAGATTATATAGGCTACCTTATCATGGAGCCTATAGATTTTACTTGGTCTACTTTGGGCAACATAATCGTGGATTAAAAAAAAATTTGGCCTACGTTGAGAATAATTTTTAAGGAACTTAATACCCTACTTTGAATTTCCTAAAAGAGGACTTTTTAAAGAATTTTGGTAACCTACATTGAATTTCCTAAACGTGGATTTTTTAAAGAGTTTTGGTACCCTTCTATGATTTTCCTGAACGTGGATTTTTTAAAGAATTTTGTTAACCTACCTTGAGTTTCCTAAACGTGGATTTTTTTAAAGAATTATTGTAGCCTACTTTGACTTTCCTAAACGTGGATTTTTAAAGAATTTTGGTATCCTACTTTGACTTTCCTAATCGTGGGTTTTTATCTCTTTCAAATAATCTGAAAGAATTTTGGTACCCTACGTTGACTTTCCTAAACTGGAATTTTTAAAGAATTTTGGTACCCTACTTTGATTTTGCTAAACGTGGAATTTTTAAAGAATTTTGGTACCCTACTTTGACTTTCCTAAACGTGGATTTTTTAAAGAATTTTGGTACCCTACTTTGACTTTCCTAAACGTGGATTTTTTAAAGAATTTTGATATCCTACGTTGACTTTCCTAAACGTTTATTTTTAAAGAACTTTGGTACCCTACTTTGACTTTCCTAAACGTGGATTTTTCAAAGAATTTTGGAACTCCACTTTGACTTTCCTCAACGTGGATTTTTTAAAGAATTTTGGAACTCTACCTTGAATTTCCCAAACGTGGATTTTTTAAAGAATTTTTGTACTCTACCTTGAATTTCCTAAACGTGGATTTTAATCTCTTTCGAAATAATCTGAATTTTGAAAGAATTGTTCTACCCTACTTTAAGTTTCCCAAATCCCGATGAAATGCCTCATATCTCCACCAACCAACCACATGTATAATGTTCCAATTACTAACCACCTAGTGAAGTAATGAAGACACACTTTCTCCCTGCAGCCGCAGCCTACATTCCCTCGCTCACTCACTCTCAACAAATATTCGGTCGACAAGTTATGTGTTCTGTGAAAATATGTATGTATATACATATGAATGTACTATTAACACACCTTGATATAGATATATGTGTGTTTATATTTCTATGGACTTATCATGCGTATGGCAGATATATGCGTTCCGTTTAATGTGTCAACAACCCAATGGAGTTACCCTGGTTGTTGCTGGATCGGAATGTGGTGTATTTCCTGTGCGTGTAAAGTCCTATTTGCATTTCCGTTTTCGTGCTATACTTTATTGTTGTTGCTATTGTTGTTGTCGTTGTCATTTAGTTAAATACAAACATAAATACCTTTTCCACCTTGCGCCAATGGTTGCTTGTTTGGTTGGTTGGTATGCAACCCAAGTTGCCTGGGAAATTGATGTTGGATGGCGTCGTTGTTGGGAGTTGGAGTCTAAGGCGGCAATGTTTACTGACATGTGTGAATGATATTTGTTGTCTTAAACCAAATGTCTTTAATTGTTTGAAATATTTTCCGGAACCGAGAACATGGTTGTTGGTAATTTGCATATTTAGATATTTATGCAAAAAGTGTTCTGTTAATGCTTTGTGGTTTTAAATTTGCAATTGCAGTGGGGGATTTTTTGAAGGAATTTTGGGGCCCAAAATACTTAAAGAATTCCTCTTTGCCTCTAAAGTTTCCTAGTCCTCTTTAACATTTGACATTTTTTCTAGCCTCCTTTGATAACCTTAGACGTGGATTTTTAAAGATTTTTCCACCTTACTTTGGCATCCTTAGATGTGGATTTTTTAAAAGAATTTTTCCATCCTCTTTGATATCCTAGCTTCTTTGACATCCTTAAACGAGGATTTTATACAGAATTTTTAGCCTCTTTTTCTAGCCTCCTTTGACATCCTTAAACGTGAATTTTTCCATCCTCTTTGATATCCTAGCTTCTTTTGACATCCTTAAACGTGGATTTTTTAAAGAATTTTTCTAGCCTCTTTTAACATCCTTAAACGTGGATTTTTTTAAGAATTTTTCTAGCCTCCGTTGTCATCCTTAAACGTGGATTTTTATGGAATTTTTCCAGCCTCCTTTTACAACCTTAAACGTGGATTTTTTTTTAAGAATTTTTCTAGCCTCTTTTGACATCCTTAAACGTGGATTTTTTAAAGAATTTTTCTAACCCACTTTGACATCCTTAAACGTAGATTTTTAAAGAATTTTTCTAGCCTCCATTGACATCCTTAAATGTGGATTTTTTAGAGAATTTTTTCCAGCCTCTTTTGACATCCTTAAACATGGATTTTTAAAGAATTCTTCTAGCCTCCTTTGACACCCTTAAACGTGGATTTTTAAATAATTTTTCTAGCCTCCTTTAACATCCTTAAACGTGGATTTTTAAAAGAATCTTTCTAGCCTCCTTTGACATCCTGAGCAACGTGGATTTTTTTAAGAATTTTTCTAGCCTCTTTGGATATCCTTAAACGAGGATTTTTTAAAGAATTTTTCTAACCTCCTCTGACATCCTTAAACGTGGATTTTTGAAAGAATCTTTCTAGCCTCCTTTGACATCCTGAGCAACGTGGATTTTTTTAAGAATTTTTCTAGCCTCTTTGGATATCCTTAAACGAGGATTTTTTAAAGAATTTTTCTAGCCTCCTCTGACATCCTTAAACGTGGATTTTTGAAAGAATTTTTCTAGCCTATTTGACATCCTTAAACGTGGATTTTTTTAAGAATTTTTCTAGCCTCCTTTGTCATCCTTAAACGTGGATTTTTATGGAATTTTTCCAGCCTCCTTTTACAACCTTAACGTGGATTTTTTTAAGAATTTTTCTAGCCTCTTTTGACATCCTTAAACGTGGATTTTTTAAGAATTTTTCTAGCCTCCTTTGTCATCCTTAAACGTGGATTTTTATGAAATTTTTCCAGCCTCCTTTTACAACCTTAAACGTGGATTTTTTAAAGAATTTTTCTAACCCCCTTTAACATCCTTAAACGTGGATTTTTAAAAGAATCTTTCTAGCCTCCTTTGACATCCTGAGCAACGTGGATTTTTTTAAGAATTTTTCTAGCCTCTTTGGATATCCTTAAACGAGGATTTTTTAAAGAATTTTTCTAACCTCCTCTGACATCCTTAAACGTGGATTTTTGAAAGAATCTTTCTAGCCTCCTTTGACATCCTGAGCAACGTGGATTTTTTAAGAATTTTTCTAGCCTCTTTGGATATCCTTAAACGAGGATTTTTTAAAGAATTTTTCTAGCCTCCTCTGACATCCTTAAACGTGGATTTTTGAAAGAATTTTTCTAGCCTATTTGACATCCTTAAACGTGGATTTTTTTAAGAATTTTTCTAGCCTCCTTTGTCATCCTTAAACGTGGATTTTTATGGAATTTTTCCAGCCTCCTTTTACAACCTTAAACGTGGATTTTTTTAAGAATTTTTCTAGCCTCTTTTGACATCCTTAAACGTGGATTTTTTTAAGAATTTTTCTAGCCTCCTTTGTCATCCTTAAACGTGGATTTTTATGAAATTTTTCCAGCCTCCTTTTACAACCTTAAACGTGGATTTTTAAAGAATTTTTCTAACCCCCTTTGACATCCTTAAACGTAGATTTTTAAAGAATTTTTCTAGCCTCCTTTGACATCCTTAAATGTGGATTTTTTAGAGAATTTTTTCTAGCCTCCTTTGACATCCTTAACGTGGATTTTTTAAAAAATTTTTGAGACTCCTTTGGTATCTTTGACGTGGATTTAGAAGAATTCTTCTAGCCTCCTTTAGCATCCTTAAACGTAGATTTTTTAAAGAATTTTTCTAGCCTCTTTTGACATCCTTAAACATGGATTTTTTATAGAATTCTTCTAGTCTCCTTTGACATCCTTAAACGTGGATTTTTAAATAATTTTTCTAACCTCCTTAAACGAAGATTTTTTAAAGAATTTTTGTAGACACCCTTAAACGTGGATTTTTAAAGAATTTTGCAAGCCTCCTTTGACATCCTTAAACGTGGATTTTTAAAGAATTTTTCTAGCCTCTTTGAACATCTTTAAACGTGGATTTTTTAAAGAATTTTTCTAGCCCCCTCTGACATCCTTAAACGTCCGTTTTTAAAATAATTTTTTCTAGCCTCCTTTGGTATCCTTTAAGTGGATTTTTTAAAGAATTTTTTTCTAGCCTCCTTTGGTATCCTTTAAGTGGATTTTTTAAAGATTTTGTTTCTAGCCTCCTCTGACAAACGTGGATTTTTTAAAGAATTTTTCTAGCCTCCTCTGACAAAGGTGGATTTTTTAAAGAATTTTTTTAGCCTCCTCTGACATCCTTAAGCGTGGATTTTTTAAAGATTTTTTTTAGCCTCATTTGACATCCCCTTAAAATGCTCAAAATTCCAAAAAAAATATGTTTCCAATCTAAAATAAAATTCATTTTTATTCAAGAATAATCTAAAGGCAACTGCTGTCCCGTTGCTAATTACACCCCACTCAAAATTTGCAGCTCGTTCGTTCTGCAGCATGGATTCAAAACTCTAAGGCCAATTCATTTCCATAGAAAGGTTTTGAAGCATATCATTGACTTACTTTAGCTGGTCATCATGATTGCTGCTGTTGTTGCCGTCGTCCGTCGATGCAGACGAAGATGGTGATAAAGGCTAAATGCACTCACCTCACACAGGATTTGTAGATTTTGTTTTTAATTGAAGACACTGACACTGAAGAAAATGACAATATTTTTTTTTAAATTTTCAAAATCAGAAAAAAATCTGCCCAGTACTAAGTTTAAGCTAAGGATTTCAAATTATTTCATTTCAAAATTTCTTACAACTTTTTCTCAGTGTACTCTTGCCAGTAAGCCAATACGAGGAGTCTCCAACAAAAACAACAATCAATTTTAATTATTAACATCAGTATTGGCAGCTATAACAGCAGTAGCAGCAACATAAAGAGTGCGAACTACAAATTCTGTTTATAGTTGGGCTGCAAACAGTAAAGCTCTTCTTACTCCCTCTTCCTCTCTCTCTCCTTGGTGTGTATGAGCGTGTCATAGCAGCAATAATAATCGCACCAACATCATCATCATCGACCCCCTCGGCACTGAGCAGCAGCCAACAGCAACAGCAAACATAATCAATTGAGGTCGAGACATATTTATTGATTTTACTTCCTTTCTCTCCAAGCTACTGCGTTTTGTCCTTTCGTTGCTTGCTTTTCGCAATGGCGGTCATTCATTTGAGCTTCGCATTTTTTTCTATTTCGTTTCTAATATTTTCATAATGAATCTGAAGCAAAACAGTGCTTTTGAGTTCATATTTTTGGAAGCCAACAACGCAAACTGAATATGTAAGCAATGGCGCAGCGTTGTAATTTTGCAGCTGCAAACGTGGTTATATTTTTGATGCACATTCAATGCTGGATTATTGAGTCCAACAGCAATTTAGGGCAGAACGAGCGTAAACGATTTCAAAATGAGCAAAGTGGAGGAAAATGTGAAGTGAATTGATTAAGGATGGAGTTTTTACTTTTTGTTTAGATGAATTAGATCCTCGTGTGTTTAGAGTCGCCTAGTATTCAAATACTCGGGAATATAGCTGTGTTTAAAAATAATGCCAAAAATGCGATAAATAATATGATTTTATGTGATTTTTTTCTATATTTTGTCAAATTTTTAATCTCCAGAGGGGATCTCCAAAGAGGCTAGATTTTTTTTTAATCAGATCCACGAAATTTTTAGAAATTCAGGATGTATGGCCTCAAAGGAATTAAAATTCGTCAAAATTCCACAATAAAAACCAAAGGAAGTTGGAACATTCCTGAATTTGAAAATTAGATGGAAAATTCTTGAATATCCTGGAAGAAGTTGGAAAATCCTTTAAGATTATATACTCCAGAGGATGCTCAAAAGTCTTTAGGAAATAAGAATCCATATTCCCAATGAAAGACCTCAACATCTGTAAACAAAATTAAATTGTTAAAAAATTGTTAAATTGTCAAAATTGTTAAAACTATCTTTAAGGACATTCTACAAAGGCTTTTTAATTGTGAAAATTTTTAAAGATTTTCTAGGGTTTTTGAGATTTTTTATCGAGGGTTTTGAGAACTTCTTACTAGTTTCCTTTGAGATTCTTATTCGTGGTCTTTGTCTTAAAAGTCGAAGAAGTAAAAAAGCAACTAAGTTTGGCCGGGCCAAACTTTTAATACCCTCCAGCATTTGGAAGGAACTTGCAAAATGTTAAGAATACTTTGTTGAAAAATACCGTTTACATGAAAACCGTTATATGAGGTCTATACGAAGACGGCCCTAGTAACCATTAGGACATTTCAATACGAAATTGAGACGAATTCCGTTGAATAATGTCGCTAACATCATCATAATACCTCTTTCCGTTATATGTGAGATATACGAAAAAGTGGACCTGTGCGTACAATTTTCTGTAACAGGTTGAAACTTAGATTAAGAACTTCAAATACGAAATTTGAAGCAGTTCCGGTGAATAAAGTCTCTACAGGATGAGATAAAAAAAAAACTCCAACAAAGTCAAACGCCATATTTTTTACAGAAATCCTCCAAGTAAGGTCTATTACGAAATTGTAAGTGAATATAGTTAGTTAATAATAAGACGATGACGAGGCAAATGAGATCAAGTGGAAGTGATGTGTCCGTGAGACGGATGTTTAATTAAGATCCAAATATTTATAACTTTCCAAGGAAATAGTTAATCCAATTAGAGGGCCTTATAGCGTGAAAATAACTGCAACGAAGTCAAATGCCATAATTTTCACATTTTTTAATTTTATTAAATGAAAGCAAAAAATATCGGAAATAGCACCAAATTTTAGAATAAGTTTAGATTTGTTCGAATTGGTCACCTTTGGCACGAATTATGGCCTTCAAACGGCCAATGAAACCGTTACACTCTGGCCGAATGTTGCTCTGCGGTATTTTGGCCCGTCACCGGCGAGCCGCTTGCTTGAGGTTATCAACACTTTGGTATTTTTTAGTGCCAAACTTGCTTTCCAAAATACTCCAGACACAATAGTCCAACGGATTGGTATCCGGAGATTTTGGTGGCCATTGTGGGCTGGAAATGAAGCGAGGAACCTCATTTTGTAACCATTCTTGGGTGGCGCGTGCTGAGTGCGATTATGCTGAGTCCTGTTGGAATGTCCAAGGTCTGCGGCCAAAATGTTTGCGTGCCCAAGGCTTTAATACACCCTCCAGAATATTTTCGCCAGAATATTCGGCAATTATTCTCATGTCACGGTCGATTAATACGAGCGAAGGGCGACCATCGGCTGTTATTGCGGCCCACACCATCACCATGGCCGGCGCTTGAGTTCTGGTGGCCTAGCTGACCTCTTTGGCAAGTAAACACGATTATTTTGTTTGTTTTCAAACTGCTGGACAACGAATGTTTTCTCATCGGAGAAAACCAAATTCGGCAGTTCACAACTTTTGGCCAAGCTAAGGAACTCTTTAGCGCTTTTGAGTCTATTTTCTTTCTGTTGAGGTGTAAGTACCGCGAGCTCATTTTTCAATATTTGCCGAATGGAATCTTGCGATATGTTCAGCTCACGAGCCATTTTTCGGCCACTGCGACGCAGGTTTCGATCAAGTCGCTTCTTTTTTACTTTTCGAACCATTTCTGCTGATGTAACTGTTTTCTTTCGTTCACTTCCTTGACGTCGGGCTACGCTACCAGTATCACGGTAACGAGCGATGGTACAAGACACAAAAGATTTATTCACATTTAAATGCTGGAGTGCTCTAACGATAGCCACTTGTGGTTTTCCAGCCAAATATAAAGAAATCACAGTATCACGCTTGAATAACTTTTTTTCTGGAAAACTCTCACCAAAATGCTTTTGTACGCTTGTAAACAATATAATGAGCTGTCAGTGGGAAAATTTTAACAGCTGTCGGACGAGTGGTTTCGAAATGACAGCAGTCTGAAGTTGGTTGCAGTTTTTTCATCTCATCATTTACACATTTGTGCCAAATTTTGATTACGACGTCCATTATTGAGGTACTACGTCGGGAACCTAAACACAATTTTCAAAGCCTCCTTCATTATGGGATTTGAAAAGTTCCGATGAGGTTCGAAATTGTGGAGTTTTCAAGAATTATCAATATCTGCCGTCTCTCATCCGGCTTTGCGGTTATTCATCGTCGAGTTTTCTGATTTATCCATGTCTTTTTTAAGCTTTTCTTAGCGATTTTGGATATTTTATTGTTTGTGTTTTTTGTAAGAACTTCGCAAGCGGTTATCGTATATTTTTTGTAAAGAATTCTTCTAGTCTCCTCCTCCTCCTCCTGATGAGTAGGAGAGTTTGAAAAAAAATAAAAAAATTTGTAGACGAAAAAAAAAAATTGAGACTTTCGGTTAGCTTGAAATACCTGGTACCTTTTCCGCAAATAGTTATTTTTTTAATAATTATAAGTGTCATTAAGTATCAAAATATTACTAGTATTTTATGTTATATGTACGTCAACTATATTGAAGGCAAAGCTTTTGTTTATATTTCTTTGAATTAAATGAAATGATTACAATTCCTTCCATTGCTTCAAAATGTCTCATCAAGTCGTTTCTAGAAACATTTTTTTTTTATTTTTAATTTGAATGTGATTTACATATTTACTAGTACTACTACTACTACCTACCACTTTGTGTGACGTACATGTACACCCACATAAAGGACACACTACAATAAATACGTTAAAAGAGCAATGATATCAAAAACTATGTCATACAATTTATTTATAGACATTAAATATGCATAACTTTTATATGGTCCATTGACTTTTTTTTCCTTACCAAGAGGGTTTCCATGTTCCAGACGTGAATGCAATTATCTACCCATGTTAAGGAGTTATAAGATGGGAATTATGTAAATTCATGGAATTATACATATGCACATTTAAATGTTCGACGGAGTTTCTTTGGAGGGAGGTTGTATTCGATATTAAATAATTACTTTGAACGATGTCTTGGAAATAAAATAATGATAAAGAATGATGAAAATGTACTCCAGGCACTAAAACCTATATATTTCGTATGTGTAAACCACTAATATGTCAGTTGAAGCAAATTAAGGACGAAACCTTTGGTCCTTAAGCAAATGGTTTAGTATGACAGTTTTCGGCTCGTCTTCGATTTTCGTGGGCTTTCACAAATTGGTAACGCATTAAAGGCTACATAAAAAATCCAATATTAAATTGTAATAATAATAAATGCTAGTACCTTCTCGTTTCTTAAATTTTGACTTTAAAAATAGTGCAGATATCCATTTGGCATTTCTGTCAACAGGGAACAACTATACGTTTCACAAAATTGTGCTACTCATCCACAAATACACCACCACCCAGTGCTTGGCAAAATTACTCTGGAGCCAATATAAACTCTCCCTACATGCAGCCGCTTGCCCATATGCAATTGACTGAAAAACGAGGGACATTTAAGAAGTTTAAGATATCCCCACATAGCCCATTAAGCAAATCAACTTAATTTTTGGTACGAGCCTCTTTCACTTTCCAAAAACCATTAGTAACGACGATAAAGCCAACCGATGACATTTTAGACCGGCATGACGTAAAACAAGCAGCAAATGAAAAGGAAACAAATCGCAAGATTTTTCTTTTAAACCCAAAGACGCACACAAACGAAAGAGGAGTTGAAGAGGACAGTGACTTAAAACTCACACATACACAAGACTAGAGTTGCCATGTTGGGGGGTTCGAAGACAAAACTAATGTGGATCAATTAGCCCTATCAACGAGACACTCAATTTATCTTCTGTAACAAATCCATTGGCCATTGGTGTTCAATAGCAACTACTGCTCTTCTATGAACAACTGCCGCTCTTTTAGGAGAACAGCAACAACTGCTGCTCTTTTAGGAGAAGAGCAACAACTGCTGCTCTTCTAGGAGAAGAGAAACAACTGCTGCTCTTCTAGGAGAAGAGCAACAACTGCTGCTCTTCTAGGAGAAGAGCAACAACTGCTGCTCTTCTAGGAGAAGAGCAACAACTGCTGCTCTTCTAGGAGAAGAGCAACAACTGCTGCTCTTCTAGGAGAAGAGCAACAACTGCTGCTCTTCTAGGAGAAGAGCAACAACTGCTGCTCTTCTAGGAGAAGAGCAACAACTGCTGCTCTTCTAGGAGAAGAGCAACAACTGCTGCTCTTCTAGGAGAAGAGCAACAACTGCTGCTCTTCTAGGTGAAGATCAGCTACTACTGCTCTTCTAGGAGAAGAGCAACAACTGCTGCTCTTCTATGAGAATAGCTGCTGCTACTGGCTCATCTATGAGAAGAGCTGCTGCTACTGGCTCATCTATGAGAACAGCTGCTGCTACTGGCTCTTCTATGAGAAGAGTTGCCGCTACTGGCTCTTCTATGAGAAGAGCTGCTGCTACTGGCTCTTCTATTAGAAAAGCTACTGGATGTCTATAAGAAAAGCTTCTGGTCTTCTATAAAAAAGCTTATTGGTTTTTTTCTAACAAGGCTTATTGATCTGCTATAGGTAGTCCTATTCGCATTCGATTGAAAGATATATTGATCTTCTATAGGAAAATCTATTTGTTTTCTTCGAAAGCCAAGGAGAAGAGCAACAACTGCTGCTCTTCTAGGAGAAGAGCAACTACTGCTGCTCTTCTGTGAGAGCATCTCTTCGAAAGCCTTATGGTCTTTTTTAAAAAGACTAGGTCACCTTCTGTTAGTAGGCCTATTGTTCCTAATCGAAAAAAATATATTAATTTCCGAAGTGATCTTCTTTAAGAGATTAATTTTTCTTTATGAAGAATTTGTTTTCTATACGAAGACTTGACCTATTGGCATTTTATTAATAATATATATAAATAATTTACTGCTCTCGTCATAAAATTTGTGACAATCCACCCACACTCCCGTTCCCATCTCTATTTCTCTTCTTCTTTTCCGGTATCTTCATTATTTCCCACTACTGCATGTTTTGTCAAATAACCGCAGTAAACAAGCAAACACGCACTCGGCAAGAAAAACCAAGAACAACAACATGAACACGACAGTAAACAAATGGGAAATTGTGTTTGTTGGGACAATGCCGTTGTCGTTGTTGTTTTCTTGTTATTGTCATTATTGTTGTCAAGCATCACAGTAGCTGGAATGTTTGCAGTTGTAGTGGTTACTGACTGTTTGACATTTCGTGGGTTTATTTTTTATTTTTCAAAGACGTCATTTCGTGTGGGTTATGAAAGAAATGTAGTTTTTTTAACGAAAACGAAAAGAAACTAAATTTTCGTTTTTCGTCTTGAATTTAAAATATCTCAACTGCTTTAAATATCTCTAATCACAATTTATTATAACTCATTAATAATTTTTCCCACACAGTGACATATGGCGTATGAATAACATGCGATAAAATTTACATTGACATTCAGTATACGTCACATGACTCCAAGCTCAGTCACCACACACACACACACACACCCTCCATTCATGCACTTGCCAGCCTTGCTGCCATACTTTCATCTATGTTCGACGTCTTTTAGTCTACAAAATTTTCTCAATTGTTTTGTAGTTTTATTCACGTTGAACAAAAGCAAAACAAACACACACCAGAAAAAACTGCTGGTGAGCAGACAAAAGTAGCTGCAGGAGATATTTTTGTTACAGGAAAACTAAAAAGGAAGTTAAGAAGAAACTAAAATAAAAATATCCAACCCACCCTCACACCCATTAGCAGGAGAGAAAAAAAGGTAGAACAACTTTCTGGCATGCGAATACGTGAATACACAGCAAACACATGTGGCACCCACAAACACAGACAAAGCCATACATACAGAGGATAACAGATTTGTAGGGATTTCAATGGAGGTTTTTGCAGGAAGAAAGTAAAATATTTGTAGTATATGTGTGCTTGAGAAAAATATTTGAAAAAATAGGCTTGGATCTTGAATAAATATTCTTAAAAATCTTAAGTAGTTGGTTTAAAAAAAAATATTCTTGGTCTTAGAAAAAGTATTAAAAAACGTTTTATTTGAAATTTAGGTGATCCAAGGTATTTTTAAAACAAGTAAACTAGTATCAGTCGGTTTTTGGCGGGGGGGTTGGGTTAAGCAAAAATGTTTGGACGTGTGAAATTTGAAGAAAGTTGGAAGCTTACTTCGCGGTTTAAGAGTTTTTTTTTTTTTAAAATTTTGAACACTTTATACCCTTTGAGAAGGATACTAACATTTTTGTGTTAGTAAGAATAATGGCATGTGCTCATATCGGAGTTTATGATCGTTTTGGTTATTCAAAATATTGAACCCTATGTGGGAGAGGTACCAGAAGAAATAGTGCGATCTCTACCTTATTTATAACAGAGCTCGTGTTGATGGAAATATTGAGATCTATCAAGTCTGAATGGAATCGAATGTCAATTTCGCGTTTTATGAGATTCATGGATATTAAAAATTTTGACCCTTAGTGGGGGAGGTACCAGAAGGAGTGGACCGATGTATCCCATCCACACCAGATATAGGATTAATATTGTGATGTAAGTAATTTGAAGAGAACCAGATCTTTATTTCGGATTTTATGATCGCTATGGTTATTCAAAATTTTGACCCCTTGTGGGCAGGTGCCAGAAGGAATGGTCGAATCTCTACCATCTTTATAACAGCTTTTGCGTTGATGGGAATATTAAGATGTGCCAAGTCTGAATGAACTAGGATGTTAATTTCGTGTTTTGTGAGCTTCATGATATTCAAAATTTTGACCATTTGTGGGGGAGGTACCAGAAGGAGTCGAAGCCATTTTTACACCTGGCCTAGAACTGACGTAAATATCAGGATATGCAAAGTTGGAATAAAATCGGATTATCGATTCTCTTTCTGTGCAGAAAAAATATATTTTATATATTATATTTTTTTTTGAAAATCTCGATAATTTGTGTGGGAGGTACCAGAAGGAGTAAACCGATATATTTCATCTTAACACCAGACCTTGGGTTAATATAAATATTGGGATGTGTGAAATTTGACGACAATCGGACTCTAACATCACATTTTATAAGAGTTGTAATTATTCAAAATTTCGACCCTTTGTGGGGGAGGTACTTGATGGAGTGGACCGACATTGTTCCTTTTCTCTTCCGACCTAGCACTGATGCAAATATTACGATTTGCAAAGTTGGAGCAACATCGGATAATCGTTTCTCTTTCTGTGCAGAAAATATATTTTTTTGAAAATTTCGTCCTTTCGTAGGGGAGGTACCAGAAGGAGTGGACCGATATATTCCATCTTAACACTAGACCTTGGGTTAAAAAAATATTGGAATGTGTGAAATCTGAAGACAGTCGAACTCTTACATCACATTTTACAAGAGTTGTAATTATTCAACAGGTTGACCCCTTGTGGGGGAGGTACTTGATGGAGTGGGCCGATATTATTGTCCATTATCGCACCTGACCTAGCATTGGAAAAATTTTTGGGATATTCAAAGTTTGCACAAAATCGAATCATTTTTCTCTTTCTATGAGTTAAGTTATTTTCTTTTAAAATTTTGACCTATGGTTTGGATCAAATAGAATACTCCCTTCGAGAGTTATCGTGTTCACAGCCGGACAGACGGACGAGCGGACATCGCTAGATCGACTCCAAATGTCCTCAAACGGATTTGGTGCAAAGAAACCTAGGATCTAAAACCGTTATTTCGACTATGCATGTTTTAAACGTATCAAATGATATGTACCCTCTCTACCCATATGGCTGAGAGTATAAAAATCCGCTTTCTACACCCTCAGCCATATGGCTTCAGAGGGTATATAATTTAATACGACCAAACCGTGCTTCATCGAAGTAACGGTTTTAGACCCCAGGTCTCTTTGGACCAAATCCATTTCAGATAGTTGAAGATGTCCGATGTCCTAGAGGAGTCCGTAACTCTCGAATATTTTTAAAAAATTTGAATCGAGTTCGGAGTTATAATACTGGTAAATCCTCCGCAAAAAGTTCACATTTTGAATAATTATAACTCTCATAAAATCTAAAATAAGAGTCTTCAACTTTGTCCTTTTAAATTTTTTCTTTGAAAAATCCATTCTTGTCAGTCCTTGGAAACAATATTCTTTAAAAATTCATATCCTTAGAAAAAATATATTTAAAAAAACCACGTTCATTGGTCCTCGGAAAAAATATTCTTTAAAAAATCATATCCTTGAAAAATCTGTATTAACAAATCCAAGTTTGTTGGTTCTTGGAAAATATATTCTTTAAAAAATCATGAAAAATGTTTCTTAAAAAATGCACGTTTCTTGTTCCTTAGAAAGAATCTTTAAAAAACGTCGTTTCTGTTTTTTTTTTTTTTTTTTTTTTTTTGAAACATTTTCATTAAAAAATCCACGTTTTTTTGGTCCTTGAATACATTTTCTTTAAAAAATTCACGTTTGTTGGTTCTTGGAAAAATAGTATTTAAAAAATCATATCCTTGAATAGATTTTCTTTCACAAAAAATAAAAAAATCATATAAAAACGTCGTTTCTGTTGGTTCTTGAAAAAATATTCTTTCTTAAAAAAGTTTTTTTTTTTTATTTCCACGTTGCTGTTGGTTCTTAAAACAGTCTTTTTTAAAATTCCACGTTTCTGTTGGTCGTTGAAAAAATATTCTTTAAAAATCCACGTTTCTGTTGGTCCTTGAAAAAAAGTCTTTAAAAAAATTGTTATCCCTACTCATATTATCGCATTTGTCAAACACACACGTTCTTACATATGTGTGTATGAGTATTCTTACATTTCGTAGTGCCTACGTTTTGTTTTCGTGTGGCACCTTAATTTCCCCCATTATTGTTTTTCTTTTTTGAGCAAGAATTGTGTTTCGTATTTAATTGTCGTTTGTTTTTGTTTTATGAAAAAAGGAGAAAAAAAGAAAACAAACGATGTTTGCATAAAAATTAAAATGAAGTTAATTTTCTTTACGTAATGTTTTATTCTCTCACTCACTCGTTTTCCATTCTCTCATTATTTATGCAACAATTTCAATTATATTCAAATATAAGTGAAAAATACAGAAATAAAAAACAAAGACTGGGAAATGCAAGAATGGTGGATAATGTAGACAATGGAAATGCATATACATATGTATGTGTATATACAAATATATTCACATGGACACACATACAGACATGCAAAGAGGACGACACTTGACACGAACAGGAATTGACTTACAAATTAAATTTTTGTTGCTGACAAAGGATGAGAGTTGTGGGGGGTTAGTTAGCTAGTTAAACAATTAAATACATAAATAATTTAATTAAATATCAGCCATTAAAATGTTGAAGGAAAAAAATATTTTAAGTATATTTTGTCCAGGACCAAATACGTACATTTAGAAAAATATCCGGGATCATCAAACATGGACTTTTTTAATTATTTTTTCAAAGAACCACCGGACCAGGATTTTTAAAAAAAAAATAGTTTTTAAGAAAAATTTAAAGACTCAACAAACGTAGGTTTTTAAGAATAATCATTAAAGGAAACTAAAACGTGTATTTTTAAGAATACAGGGTGAGATAAAAAAAAAACTGCAACAAAGTCAAACGCCATAATTTTTACTTTTTTTTTTAATTTTATTGAATGAAAGAAAATATGTCGGAAATAGCATCAAAATTTAGAATAAGCTTAGATTTGTTCAAATTGGACACATTTGGCAAGAATTATGGCCCTCAAACGGCCAATGAAACCGTCACACGCTGCCCGAATGCTGTTCTGCGGTATTTTGGCCCATCCCCGGCCAAGCGCTTTTTTGATCGACACTTTGGTATTTTTTAGTACCCACCTTGCTTTCCAAAATACTCCAGACACAATAGTCCAAATGATTGGTACCCGGAGATTTTGGTGGCCATTGTGCACTGGAAATGAAGCGAGAAACCCCATTTTGTAACCATTCTTGAGTGACACGTGCTGAGTGCGATGGTGCTAAGTCCTGTTGGAATGTCCAAGGTCTGCGGCCAAAATGTTTGCGTGCCCAAGGCTTTAATACACCCTCCAAAATAATTTCGCGATTATATCCGGAATTTATTCTGATGCCACGATCGATTAATACGAGCGGAGAGCGACCATCGGCTGTTATGGCGGCCCACCATATCACCATGGCCGGCGCTTGAGCTCTGGTGGCCAATCGAAAGTGCATATTTTCAGCTGACCTCTTTGGCAAGTAAGCACGATCATTTAGTTTGTTTACAAATTGCTGAACAACGAATGTTTTCTCATCGGAGAAAACAAAATTCGACAGTTCACCACTTTCGGCCAAGCGAAGCAACTCTTTTTCTCTCTTTTAAGTCTATTTTCTTTCTGTTGCGGTGTAAGTTCTTGCAATTTTTGGAATTTCAATGGCTTTACCCCGAGCTCATTTTTTTATGAAAAACGTGGATTTTTAAGAATAATTATTAAAGGACCCTCAAACGTGGATTTTTAAGAATAATAAATAAAGGTCCCTAAAACGTGGATTTTTAAAAATAATTATTAAAGGACCCTAAAACGTGGATTTTAGTAGAATTATTAAAGGACCCTAAATCGTGGAGATTTAGGAATAATTAATGAAGGACCCCAAAACGTGAATTTTTAATTAGAATTATTAAAGGAACCTAAATCGTGGGGGTTTAGGAATAATTTTTAAAGGACCCCAAAACATGGGTTTGTAAGAATAATTAGTGAAGGAACCCAAAACGTGGATTTTTAAGCATAATAATTAAAAGAGCCTAAAACGTGGATTTTTAAGCATAATAATTAAAAGACCCTAAAACGAGGATTTTTAAAAATAAATATTAAAAGACTCTAAATTGTGGATTTTTATGAATAATTATTAAAGGATCCTAAATGTGGACTTTTAAGAATAGTTGTTAAAGGACCACAAAGCTTGGATTGTAAGGTATAATTATTAAAGGGCCCTATAAGTTAATTTTTTTCAAATATTTTTTTAAGGACAAATAAGGCAAGGCCAATATAAAAATATTCTCTCAAGTACCGACAAGCAATCATAAAACGTGGATTTCTAAAAAATCAAGGGCCATAAACTTTTTTTTTTTAATTCTATCAAAAAATAATTTTATAAAAATAATTTTTCGGGACCAACAAAATTCGTGGAATTTTCATTAAAAATATGTTTAAGGACCAAGAACATTAGTGTTGCTTTAAATACGTTTTAAGAGCAATATACGTGGATTCTTTAAATTGTTTAAGGACCAAAAAAAAAAAAAAATCATGGATGTCATGTTACCAACAACTTATGCCCGCATCTAGTTCTGTCATTTCTTATCCATATGATGAATTAAAAAAATCGAATAAATTTTGCAATTTATTACTTCAAAATATGAATATATTAACCATGCCTTAGAAAGTAAATGGTGCATTGCTAAATAAAACAACCAAACTAATAAAAGAAAATGTTCACACATTTATATTTTTTTTTTTGTTTTGGAAAAAATGAAAAGCGTGGAAAATGAAATCTGACAACATTTTTACCCAAAAGTGCACTCAAGTACACCGCTCATGTCTGACTGTCTGGCTGGCAGTTTTGCTACTTTGTTTTACTGGTTGCTTGGCGGCGTACATGCTTTCGCTTAACTTGGCTAACGTGCACGGTTGCGTCGAGCTATGATGACGTCGTCAAGTGCAGATCTGATGTGAAGATGAGTTAAACGAATTTTTGTGTGTGTGTGTCGTTGCCACCATGACCGGCGCAGATTAACTGAAATAAATTTCATAAATTTTTTCGCCAAAAACAAAAAATGTTGCTGCCTCGAAGAGTGGTAAAAGTGGCAAATATGAATGAAAAGAAAAAGAACCGCCACCAAACTGATGCGTGTTATTCTATTAAAACGAAAAAGGCCAAAAAACAACAACAAACATACTAGGGGAGGGAGGGAGGTACAGACAGGCAGGCCTGTTATGACTGCCAACGAACACTTCATGCTTCGTTGGATAGTAGGTTCGTAGTTATGGAATTATCCGTCATAAATGATACCGCCACACTTACTGTCTGCTATGGCAAGTGAAATGGTAAATGAGAAGCAACACATGTGATGGCAGAATGATGGATAGATGTTATGCTTTTTGGGTCACAGTTGCACCTCCATTTGTCTATTGCATATTTATGTGCATTTTGCATGTAAAAATATGTTGCATTGCAGATGTATGTACGTATGCACGTATCCCATCGATTTGTATTTACTTTAAACTTTTTTAGGGTCTTGAGAAGATACAGAAGCATGGATAATATTGTGCATTAGTGGGAAAATTGTTTAAAAAAATATGCCATAAAAAGATCACTTTAGGGTCTCTTATAATCCTTAAAATTTATTCGTAACGACTTTACGCCGAAAAAATCAAAAATTTTTCGGCAATGTCGATTTGCTTTTTATAAGAAGACCTGTTGGTCTTTTTTGAGAAAAATTATTGAGCGAAAACTTTTAACATTCTTTGTGAAAATTTCTTGCGTTTTTGTAAGAATATCTATTGAGAGTATATTAGATTTGTCATTCCGTTTGTAACTCTTCGTAATATTCGTCATAGACTCTGCAAAGTATTTATATTCTGGATCAGCGTAAAATTCTGAGACTATATAACGATGTCTGTCTGTCTGTTGTAATCACGTTATCTTTCGAACGAATTGAGACAGAAAGCTAAAATGTTGCACACATAAATATTTTACCAGTAGGCAGGTTAAGTTCGCAAATGAGCCATGTCGGTCTATGTTTGGTATAGCCCTCATATAAGGGTACCTCCCGATATTCGGTATTTTGATGATTTTAGCGACATTATTTACCCGAACTGTTTCAAATTTCGTATTCAAAGTATTTAATAGGCACTACAGCCAATGCCTAAAAATTTCGTATGCAGGTCCATGTCTTGGTATAACCCCCATATAACGGTACCTCCCTTTATTTACTATTTTGATGATTTTAGCGACCTTATTCACCCGAATTGTTTAAAATTTCGTATTAGAAGTATGTAATAGGCACTACAGCCTATGCCTAAAACTTTCGTATGCAAGTCCACGTTTGGTATAGCCCCCATATGAGGGTACTTCCCTATATTCCGTACTTTGATGATTTTAGCAACATTATTCACCAGAATTGTTTCAAATTTCGTATTGAAAGTTCGTAATAAGTATTACAGCATATGCCTATAAATTTCGTGTACCGTTCCACGGTTTCTCATAGCCCCCATATAACGGTACTTCCCTATATTCCGTATTTTGATGATTTTAGCGACATTATTCTACCGATTTGTTTCAAATTTCGTATTCGAATTTTGTAATGGGTACTGCAGCCTCTGCCTAAAAATTTCGTACGCAAGTCCACATCATCGTATAGCCCCCATACAACGGTCCCTCCCTTTATTCGATATTTTGATGATTTTAGAGATATTATTCGCCGGAATTCGTATTTGATGATCTTTATGGGTACTACAGCCTATGCCTAAAAATTTCGCCCACGTCTTTGTATAGCTCCCGTATAAAGGTCATCATTTAAACGGTATGTTTCCGAATTTTTTGAAATTTTTAAAGTACCTTCCAGATGGTGGGTGGTATTAAAAGTTCGTCCCGGTCGAACTTAGCTGGTTTTTACTTGTTAAAAATCAGATTTTTGGTCTTCTAGAGAATCATCTGTTGAACACCTCTTTGTCTACAAGAAGACCAATTTATCTTTTATAGGAATAAGCATTAAGATTGTAAAGATCTATTGGCCCTTTACAAAAAACCCTATTGGCCTTCCATAGGAGAACCTATTGGGTGTTTATAACAAGAATTATTGATCTCCTAAAAGAAAATCTATTTATTTTTTGTAGAAAAACATATTAGTCTCCTCTAAGCTGTTCTATATAAAGATCGACTGTCTACTACAAGAAGACCCATTGTAGACCTATTTTGCTTCATAAAGAATCCCCTTTGTTTTTTTTGTTAGAGGGCTAGATTGAAAAAAGTGTTTCTAAAATATATGTTCCCCTATTAGAATTCCCTATAAAATATTTATATATTAATCCATTATAATATTTCTGACAGCTGGGGAGAATATCCCAGACTAAAAGCAAGGGAACATGTTACCCCCTGGTAAATAAATGCTGTATAGGTATTTTGGTCCTTGAAAAATTCTCTTAAAAATCCAAGTTTTTTGTTCCCTTGTTTCTTTGAGCGTTTTGTTTTTTTAGAATCTTGAAACCTACGTGAGGTTGTTACCAGCAGAAATGATTCGATATCTACCATCTGTATAGCAGATCTTGTCTTTATGAACATATTTAGATGGGATCGGATGGTAATTTCGCGTTTTATGAGCTTTATTGATATTCGAAATGCTGACCATTTGTGGGGGAGGTACCAGAAGGAATAATCCGATCTCTACCATCTTTACAGCAGATCTTGTGTTAGCAGAAATAATGGGATGTTCAAAATATGAAGAGAACTGGATGCTTATTTCGGATTTTAAAAAGTTTGACACTTTGTGGGGGAGGTACCAGAAGGAATGATCCGATCTTTACCATCGTTATAACAGATCTTGTGTTGATAAAAATATTGAGATGTGCCAAGTCTGAATGGAATCGGATATTAATTTCGTGTTTTATGAGTTTCATGGATATTTAAAAGTTAAACCCTTTGTGAGGGAGTTATCAGTACCTTGGGTTAAATAAAAATTAATAAATATATTCTTAAAAATATACTCTGTATAGCTCTTTTGGTCATTGAAAAGTAGTTGAAATTATTTTTGAAAAATCCATGAATATTATTCTGACATTGAGAGAAGAAATATTATGAAAATGGTCTGATGGTACCTGGAAAAATATTTTCAAAAAAATCCGAGCTTGGTTATCAAATAATCCCCACGGTTTTTGGTCTATTGGTCCTTGGAAAAATATTCTTAAAAATTCACGTTTTTTGATTTCTGAGAAATATATTTGTTGGGCCTTAATGTAAATGTAGTTATTTATCTCTGAAAAAATCCAAGTTTGTTAGTCCTAAAAAGTCACTCTTGCTGGTATAAATATCCTTGCAGAAGTAGTCAAAAAAATCACAAGTTTTGACTAATTGGTCTTTTTAAAAAATAATTCTTGAAAAATCCACTTTCATTGGAATTTTGTTGGTCAATTTGACAACATATCCTCAAAAATACATATAAATTAATCCAATGGAAAATGTCAAAATACAATCATGAACCCAGATTTGTTGGTCATTGAAGAAGCACTATAAAACATCCACTTTTGTTGGATTGCTGGTCCTCAGAAAATATTTTTAAAAAACCACGTTAAATATTTAAAAAATATACATTCAGACTATTAATCCTTGCAAAAATATATATACAAAATTTAAATGGGTCCTTGAATATTAGGAATATTATTTTGTAAAAAACCCACGTTTGTGGGAGGTTGAAAAAATATATAGCCCCCACATAACGGTACCCCCCGATGTTCAGTATTTTGATGAATATAGCCAAATTTGTCAGTGAATTTGTCTGAAAATCCACAAAATGAGTTCCTTCCGAGTACTTTGCCCCCTGGAAGAGTATTGTCTATATAGGTCTACGATATCGTATATCCCCCATAAAACGGTACGTCCCTATATTCGGTATTTTGATGATTTTAGCTACATTTTTCAATGGAATTGCCTATTCAAAGTTGCCTATGCAGGTCCATGTCTTCGTATAGACCCCAATTTTACGGCTATATTCGGTATTTTTAAGATTCTAACAGAATTTTTAACAAATTTTATTTTTTTGAAAATTTCCAAATTCGTTCCAAATGGTGGAGGGTATTTAAAGGCAGAACTTACTGTTTTTTTATTTCTTTTAATTCCCTTTTGTTGGTCTACAGGTTCTTGAAAATATGATAATAAAATCCTCGTTTGTTAGTCGTTGGTCCTTGAATAAATGTTTATAGAAATTCCACGTTTGTTAATCCTTTAAAAATAATATTTTTAGAGAAAAACACTTTCAGACCTTTAATTCTTAAATAAATTAAAATAAATCTAAGAACTGTCTTTTAATCCTATGTTTATATTTATGAAATTCGGTTTGTTCCATTTTCTAAGAATATTCTCGCTTGTTTCTCCTCCACTTCACGTTTGTTTATTAAAAAAGGCTTGCTGGCGTTTTGATCCTTAAAAAAATAACCTTATAAATCTACGTTTGTTGATCTAAAATACCTTGAAAAAAGTTTTCTAAAAAGTCCGTTCATCCTTGAAAAATTATGAAAAAAAAATCCAATTTCTTTGCTATTTAAAAAATATTCTTTAAAAATCCATAAAAATCGCAATAGTCCTTCAAAAAATATTTATTAGGAAATCTATATAATCATACTCAATTTTTGTTGTGCTTCTAACAAAACTCTGCAAATTTGTCAAATTTTAAAATATTTTTTAAACCACTGCTGCGTTGATTTGCTTCATGCGTTAAAGCTGTCGCAACACGCATAGTCCGCTTTAAAGAAAAAAATCAGTGAAGACGTTCGTTGGCGTTGTTCCGCTGTTACCATTCCGGAACGAACATGAAACACCTGTTCTTTTTGGAGAAGAAAGTTCTGAATTACACTTGTTGTCTGCGAAAGATACCTGCGAATACCTTCTATTCTTTGGAGAGAAAGAATCTAGACAAATACTTTCACATTAAGAAATATGTTACTGTTGCGGCCATTGCTGCACAAAACAGAGCCTTTGCCGAACTTTCTCTTGCATTCGTTCTCTTATGCTAGCTGCTGAAACATCTTGATTGTGTTCTATTTTTATAACTTATTATTAGTTTTTAATATATTTAAATAATTCACGCTGTCTAATTATTGAAAAAAATTAGGAAAACATATCAAATGCAGTATTTTAAATATTTAAGATAAATATGCTTCTTACTCCTTGTGTCCCAATAGTGTAGACTATCTTTGTAACTTTTACCTTTATTAACCTTTCTATCTCTCTCAGAACTTCTCTTTATTGCTTTAGAGTTAAATTTAATATTAAGCTATTCTCAAAGCATTAATAATAAAATCTATATTTCGGCTAAATTTTAGAGAAATAGATTCACGATTGCCCACTTTGACTGACAACCTAACAATTATCCCTGATCTACTAGTACCTGCAAATTGAAATGCCCCACTCCTCCCAAACAATGGACACCATAATCTCATTTGCAATAAGATTACTCCATAACAATAATTTGATTTCCCAGAATTTGTTGCCTTTCCCTAGGAGAACCACCTGCTAGTTGACAACTCCCAAACAATAAAAACAAAGAACAACAACAACTACAACATCCATCGTAAACAATTAACAGTTGTTGCTATCATTGTTGTTTGGCTGGTTGCAGTTCCCATTTTTTATTTCATTATTAATACAGCATGACGATGCCCGTGAAGATAAATTGTAAAATATAAATGCAATGTGTTGGTGCGCAAGGGGTTAATTGAAAAATAGTTTTTTTTAATATTAATGATTTTTACCATTTTTTTTGGATAAATCAACGTATTTTTAAATTAATTTAAATTAAATTAACTAATTAAATTAATTTAACAGGAAAATGACACAATTTCCCGACGAGGACGAATAACCAGAGTGGTGTTGGCGGTAGGGAAACTGCATGGAAAATGCTGAATTGCACAAAAACTATGCTAGCTGCGTCATTGAGGCGGGTCTTAAATGAAAGGTCTCGAGGAGTACTTTCTGGCTATATATGCCTTATATTCCCAACTGATTTCAGATAATCGATTTTTTTCGATTTTCTAACCAAAGTGGCGGTATCGGTAGGGAAACTGCATGGAAAATGCTGAATTGCACAAACACTATCCTAGCTGCGTCATTGAGGCGGGTCTTAAATGAAAGGTCTCGAGGAGTACTTTCTGGCTATATATGCGTTATATTCCCAACTGATTTCAGATAATCGAATTTTTTCGATTTTCTAACCAAAGTGGCGGTTTCGGTAGGGAAACTGCATGGAAAATGCTGAATTGCACAAAAACTATCCTAGCTGCGTCATTGAGGCGGGTCTTAAATGAAAGGTCTCGAGGAGTACTTTCTGGCTATATATGCCTTATATTCCCAACTGATTTCAGATAATCGATTTTTTTTCGATTTTCTAACCAAAGTGGCGGTATCGGTAGGGAAACTGCATGGAAAATGCTGAATTGCACAAACACTATCCTAGCTGCGTCATTGAGGCGGGTCTTAAACGAAAGGTCTCGAGGAGTACTTTCTGGCTATATATGCATTATATTCCCAACTGATTTCAGATAATCGAATTTTTTCGATTTTCTAACCAAAGTGGCGGTTTCGGTAGGGAAACTGCATGGAAAATGCTGAATTGCACAAAAACTATCCTAGCTGCGTCATTGAGGCGGGTCTTAAATGAAAGGTCTCGAGGAGTACTTTCTGGCTATATATGCCTTATATTCCCAACTGATTTCAGATAATCGAATTTTTTCGATTTTCTAACCAAAGTGGCGGTTTCGGTAGGGAAACTGCATGGAAAATGCTGAATTGCACAAAAACTATCCTAGCTGCGTCATTGAGGCGGGTCTTAAATGAAAGGTCTCGAGGAGTACTTTCTGGCTATATATGCCTTATATTCCCAACTGATTTCAGATAATCGAATTTTTCGATTTTCTAACCAAAGTGGCGGTATCGGCAGGGAAACTGCATGGAAAATGCTGAATTGCACAAACACTATCCTAGCTGCGTCATTGAGGCGGGTCTTAAATGAAAGGTCTCGAGGAGTACTTTCTGGCTATATATGCATTATATTCCCAACTGATTTCAGATAATCGAATTTTATCGATTTTCTAACCAAAGTGGCGGTTTCGGTAGGGAAACTGCATGGAAAATGCTGAATTGCACAAAAACTATCCTAGCTGCGTCATTGAGGCGGGTCTTAAATGAAAGGTCTCGAGGAGTACTTTCTGGCTATATATGCCTTATATTCCCAACTGATTTCAGATAATCGAATTTTTTCGATTTTCTAACCAAAGTGGCGGTATCGGTAGGGAAACTGCATGGAAAATGCTGAATTGCACAAACACTATCCTAGCTGCGTCATTGAGGCGGGTCTTAAATGAAAGGTCTCGAGGAGTACTTTCTGGCTATATATGCATTATATTCCCAACTGATTTCAGATAATCGAATTTTTTCGATTTTCTAACCAAAGTGGCGGTTTCGGTAGGGAAACTGCATGGAAAATGCTGAATTGCACAAAAACTATCCTAGCTGCGTCATTGAGGCGGGTCTTAAATGAAAGGTCTCGAGGAGTACTTTCTGGCTATATATGCCTTATATTCCCAACTGATTTCAGATAATCGAATTTTTTCGATTTTCTAACCAAAGTGGCGGTTTCGGTAGGGAAACTCCATGGAAACATGCACAAAAACTAGTCCCCTGTTATGATCTAAATAATTACACTCGTATCCATGATCCAAAATGCATCAATAATCATAACAGTGGCAAAGTCCAAAACTGCCTCACTTACCTAGGCAAGCGAACAAGTTTGAACGTTCAGATGGAACTTGTTTGATGATTGCCTACTATAGTAGGCAATGGACAGAAGACGTTCTGGATAAACAATATGTATGAGTGTGTGTGCGAATAACGTTTCATTGTTTTTTTTTTGTTTTTTTTTTTTTGAAGAGAAGCACATCACTCAAATTTTAGTTTGTGAAGTTGCACATAGACCGTTGAAGGAGTTAATTTGGTGAAATTGATTGATTAAAAAAATGAAGAAACAAATTTGGCTATTTTCAATTTTTGCAAAAATATATTACATCGTAAAAAAAAGTGACGGGTTTAAATTAGAAGGATTTGCAAAAGGAAAATCAAATACAAAATTTTTGACTTTTTTAAAAAAAATTAATGAAATTCAAGCTGCTATTGGTATGGCCAAAACTGCAGACAACCTTAAACGACGAAAACGAGTTTATGCTCATTTTCAAACAGCGGTAAGTTGTAGTAGTTTACAGCGTTCGAAAATAAACAGTATGGTACTTGATACATCATAATATTTTTGTCAAACTTAGATCGAGTTCGGAGATGGGCAATATCGGTCCACTCCTTCTGGTACCTCCCCCGCCACATTGGTTAGAAAATCGAAAAAATTCGATTATCTGAAATCAGTTGGGAATATAAGGCATATATAGCCAGAAAGTACTCCTCGAGACCTTTCATTTAAGACCCGCCTCAATGACGCAGCTAGGATAGTTTTTGTGCAATTCAGCATTTTCCATGCAGTTTCCCTACCGAAACCGCCACTTTGGTTAGAAAATCGAAAAAATTCGAATATCTGAAATCAGTTGGGAATATAAGGCATATATGGCCAGAAAGTACTCCTCGAGACCTTTCATTTAAGACCCGCCTCAATGACGCAGCTAGGATAGTTTTTGTGCAATTCAGCATTTTCCATGCAGTTTCCCTACCGAAACCGCCACTTTGGTTAAAAAATCGAAAAAATTCGATTATCTGAAATCAGTTGGGAATTTAAGGCATATATAGCCAGAAAGTACTCCTCGAGACCTTTCATTTAAGACCCGCCTAAATGACGCAGCTAGCATAGTTTTTGTGCAATTCAGCATTTTCCATGCAGTTTCCCTACCGAAACCGCCACTTTGGTTAGAAAATCGAAAAAATTCGATTATCTGAAATCAGTTGGGAATATAAGGCATATATAGCCAGAAAGTACTCCTCGAGACCTTTCATTTAAGACCCACCTCAATGACGCAGCTAGGATAGTGTTTGTGCAATTCAGCATTTTCCATGCAGTTTCCCTACCGAAACCGCCACTTTGGTTAGAAAATCGAAAAAATTCGATTATCTGAAATCAGTTGGGAATATAAGGCATATATGGCCAGAAAGTACTCCTCGAGACCTTTCATTTAAGACCCGCCTCAATGACGCAGCTAGGATAGTTTTTGTGCAATTCAGCATTTTCCATGCAGTTTCCCTACCGAAACCGCCACTTTGGTTAGAAAATCGAAAAAATTCGATTATCTGAAATCAGTTGGGAATTTAAGGCTAATAGCCATAAAGTACTCCTCGAGACCTTTCATTTAAGACCCGCCTCAATGACGCAGCTAGGATAGTTTTTGTGCAATTCAGCATTTTCCATGCAGTTTCCCTACCGAAACCGCCACTTTGGTTAGAAAATCGAAAAAATTCGATTATCTGAAATCAGTTGGGAATATAAGGCATATATAGCCAGAAAGTACTCCTCGAGACCTTTCATTTAAGACCCCCCTCAATGACGCAGCTAGCATAGTTTTTGTGCAATTCAGCATTTTCCATGCAGTTTCCCTACCGCCAACACCACTCTGGTTATTCGTCCTCGTCGGGAAATTGTGTCATTTTCCTGTTAAATTAATTTAATTAGTTAATTTAATTTAAATTAATTTAAAAATACGTTGATTTATCCAAAAAAAAAATGGCAAAAATCATTAATATTAAAAAAAATATTTTTCAATTAACCCCTTGCGCACCAACACATTGCATTTATATTTTACAATTTATCTTCACGGGCATAGCATGACGTTGAGGTTTTACGCTTTTGCCTTTTCTGTTCTTGTTCTTGTTGTTTTCATTCATTTGTTGGTAATTTTTCTGTAGTAGCCGTTGTTGTTGTTGTCGTTGATTCTGCAGGGCCTGTTGTTGTCGTTGTTGTATGTGCTGCGTGAATATTGTTACCCTCAGGTATTCGAGTCAGTTTGGCTTAAGTCATTTTATTTCTTCAGTTTTTTTTTCTCTGAAAATAAGCCTGCAAAGAGGAGGTAGGGCACAGTGGGTAAAATAAGATATGGTCTTCCCATCTTTTAACAGAAGACTTTCCGGTGCTCTATCTATATCTTAGTCTTCTAAGAGAAGCCCTCATGATTCTCTAAGAGAAGACCTCATGATTTTCTATAAGAAGATATCCTGGTCTTCTATGAAAAGAACTCCGGGTCTTCTATGAGAAGTCCTCTTCTATGAGAAGACTTTCTTCTGGTCTTCTAAGAGAAGACCTCCTTCTGGTTTTCTATGAGAAGATCTCCAGGTGGTCTATAAGATCTCCAGGTGTTCTATGAGAAGACCTCCGGGTCTTCTATGAGAAGATTTCGAGATCTTCTATGAGAAGATTTCGAGATCTTCTATGAGAAGACCTCCAGATCTTCTTTGAGAAGACCTCCGGATCTTCCATGAGAAGACCTCCAGATCTTCTTTGAGAAGACCTCCGGGTCTTCTATGAGAAGACCTCCTGGTCTTCTATGAGAAGACCTCCTGGTCTGGTCTATGAGAAGGCCTCCTTCTGCTCTTCTAAGAGAAGATCTCCTGCTCTTCTAAGAGAAGACCTCCTGGTCTACTTTGAGAAGACCCCTATGGTCTTCTATGAGAAGACCCCCATGGTCTTCTATGAGAAGACCCCCATGGTCTTCTATGAGAAGACCCCCATGGTCTTCTATGAGAAGACCCCCATGGTTTTCTATGAGAAGACCTCCTGGTCTTCTATGAGAAGACCTCTTGGTCTTCTATGAGAATACCTCTTGGTCTTCTATGAGAATACCTCTTGGTCTTCTATGAGAAGACTTCCTGGTCTTCTGTGAGAAGATCTCCTGGTCTTCTCTGTGAGAAGACCTCCTGGTCTTCTATGAGAAGACCTCTTGGTCTTCTATGAGAATACCTCTTGGTCTTTTATGAGAATACCTCTTGGTCTTCTATGAGAAGACTTCCTGGTCTTCTGTGAGAAGATCTCCTGGTCTTCTCTGTGAGAAGACCTCCTGGTCTTCTGTGAGGAGACCTCATGGTCTTCTAAGGGAAGACCTTATGATCTTCTAAGAGAAGACCTCATGATCTTCTAAGAGAAGACCTCATGGTCTTCTGAGAGAAGACCCCATGGTCATCTAAGAGGAGACCTCATGGTCTTCTGAGAGAGGACCTCCTGGTCTTCTATAAAAACACCTCCAGCTCTTCGATAAGACGACCTCCAGCTCTTCGACAAGAAGACCTCCTGCTCTTCTATATGAAGACCTCCAGCTCTTCTATATGAAGACCTCCAGCTCTTCTATATGAAGACCTCCAGCTCTTCTATATGAAGACCTCCAGCTCTTCTATATGAAGACCTCCAGCTCTTCTATATGAAGACCTCCAGCTCTTCTATATGAAGATCACCAAATCTTCTATATGAAGACCTCCAACTCTTCTATATGAAGACCTCCAACTCTTCTATATAAAGACCTTCAGCTCTTCTATATGAAGACCTCCAGCTCTTCTATATGAAGGACTCCAGCTCTTCTGTTTGAAGACCTCCTGCTCTTCTATGAGAAGACCTCCTGCTCTTCTTTGAGAAGACCTCCTGCTCTTCTATGAGAAGACCTCCGGGTTTTCTATGAGAAGACCTCCGGGTTTTCTATGAGAAGACCTCCGGGTCTTCTATGAGAAGACCTCCGGGTCTTCTATGAGAAGACCTCCGGGTCTTCTATGAGAAGACCTTCTTCTAGTCTTCTATGAGAATACCTCTTTCTGGTCTTCTATAAGAAGACCTCCTTCTAGTCTTCTATGAGAAAACCGCCTTCTGGTCTTCTTTGAGAAGACCTCCTTCTGGTCTTCTTGGAGAAGACCTCCTGGACCTTCTGCTCTTCTTGGCAAAGACTTACTATTTTTTCTCTGAAAAGAATTTCTGTTTTCTACGAGAATTATTTCATTTCTCCGCTAAAAAATTTTCTGCTCTTCTCGGAGAATTCCTTCCGTTCTTCTCTGAAACTACCGTTTGGTAACTTTTTTAGTGAGGAATCTACTGTACAGCATTCTCCTTTTTTGATTTTTCTCCCGGTGCTGGTTGTCACCAACAACGTTGTCGTCATCTCGTCCTCAACCATATTTTGTTGTTCTTTTTTTTGTTTGTTGTTGCCGTTGTAAGTTTTGTTGTTATTGCTTCCAAAGTGTAACACCTTTTGTCATAAAGTAATTAACAACAACTTTTGGGGGTGTGAGTGGTAGGATGGGCTATATTGGCCTGGACTGGGCCGGGCCGGGCCGTGTTGCGTTGGATAGTTTGTTGGCTGGCTGGGATGGTTTGAATAGCTGCTGGATTGGGCTCAGAATAGTGATGACATAAATTACAAACAATTGCTGTGCAACCTCATCGTCGACGCTGTCGTCATTGTTACCAATTCTAGGAACCCTTTGTTGGTGTTGTTGTTGTTTTGGGTGTTGATCGCGCTATTCTGAATGTCATTGCTGTTGCTGTTGTTCATTCTTTAACGTGAAATATTTACACACTTTGAACATTTTCATTCATTCATTCTTTTAGTGGAGTTTTTTTTAAGTTCTGGCTTTTTTCGCCTGAGGCATTGTAAAGGTATGTTGTGGGTGTGTGTGTGCGGTCGGGCGGGTGTGTGGAGGTTTGTGTGCGTGTAATTCACTTTTTTCTCCTGTTGTTATTGCTTACCTTTTGTCCCTTCTTTCCTTTTTTCGTTCTTTTACGCTTTTTTTTTGTTATTGAAATGTGCAAAGCTAATTAATCTCTCTGGAGTTGTTGAAGTTATCACCTGGGGGAGGCGTGCAATGATGACAGAAGGTTGGTTGGTTGGTATGGACGGATGGATGGGTTACTGGCTAAAATAGTTGTTGGTTGTTTGGTGTTTTTTTTTTTTCTTTCATCCCTTTCCTTTGTGTGTTAATTTAATAATAATAGTTACTGTTGTTCTTGTTGCTAGTTTATTAAACAAACAAATTGTCATAATGTGTTCATTTCTTTGAACATAAATGTCAATTCCTTGTCCACTTTTTTTTGTACATTGTCCGACTAATAAATGTTGATAATAATGAATGTCCTCTTTTGGGTCTTGCTTTGGTGCTGCGATAAGTAATCGACACACATACTCATACATACTCGGTGATGTTCTGCTTGTGAATGTATGCGGTCAAGTAATTTGTGGTAATTACAAGTGTTTAACTAATTGGAATTGCCTCAAATGCCTGGGGACAAATTTTCATTAGCATTTTAACTCATTCCAATGGATTTTTATGAGCATATTAGCAGCTACGACAATAGGAGAATTGGGTTAGCGTTTTGGGGGTAAAGATAATTGGGAATTGTTGGTAAATGTTTACTCGATACTAAAAATTTACTCGACAAAAAAAATTATAGTTTTATTACATACTTATTACGATGAGTCGAAAGGATCCAAACATTAGGTTAAACAAAATAGGAATAGAAAATGTTATAAAGTATGACTCAGTTCCCGACAGATATAAAATATTTGCCTATAAACATTATTACACGTTAATAAATTGAAACAAGTAAAAAAGTTCGGCCACGCCGAACTTTGAATACCCTCCACCATTTGGAACGAATTTGGCAATTCTCAAAAACAAA
Source organism: Musca domestica (assembly GCF_030504385.1). Taxonomy (NCBI): domain Eukaryota; kingdom Metazoa; phylum Arthropoda; class Insecta; order Diptera; family Muscidae; genus Musca; species Musca domestica. The sequence goes on along the minus strand of NW_026712246.1, from coordinate 605,292 downwards.
AAAATCCGTTAAAAATTCTGCGAAACTAAAAAAAACGGTTATAATGTCGATTAAATCAAAATACCGAATCTCAGGAGGTACCGTTATGTGGGGGCTATACGAAGACCTGGATCTGCATAGACACTTTTCTGTCGTAAGCTGAAGTTTCCATTACGAACTTTAAATATCAAATTTTAAACAATTCTAGTGAAAAATGTTTCTAAAATCATTAAAATACAGTATATCGGGAGATACCGTTATATGGGGGCTTTACGAAGAGGTGGACCTGCACAGACAATTTTCTGTCTTAGGCTGTAGTATCCATTACGAACTTTAAATATCAAATTTGAAACAATTCCGGTGAATAAATTCGCTAAAATACAGAATATCGGGAGGTACCGTTATGTGGGTGCTATACGAAGACCTGGACCTGCACAGACAATTTTCTGTCGTAGGCTGAAGTATCCATTACGAACTTTAAATATCAAATTTGAAACAATTCTGGTGAAAAATGTCCCTAAAATAATTAAAATACCGAATATCGGGAGGTACCGTTGTATGGGGGCTCTACGAAGACGTGGACCTGCACAGACAATTTTCAATCTTAGGCTGTAGTATCCATCATGAACTTCAAACACAAAATTTGAAACAATTCCGGTGAATAAATTCGCTAAAATCAATCAAAATACCGAATATCGAGAGGTACCGTTATATGGGGGCTATACGAAGACGTGGACCTGCACAGACAATTTTCTGTCATAGGCTGTAGTATCCATCATGAACTTCAAATACAAAATTTGAAACAATTCCGGTGAATAAATTCGCTAAAATCATCAAAATATCGAATATAGGGAGGTACCGTTATATGGGGGCTATACCAAAACGTGGTTCTAAATGCCAAATTTCAATACCAAAAGTCCTGCAGACATAACATACATTTGAGCAAAATTATTATTAGTATACTTCAATTCGTTCGGAAGCTAGAGTGATTTCCACAGACGGAAAGACGACAGACGAACGGACATCGCTAAATCGACATAGAATTTTATGCTGATGAAGAATATATATACTTTGTGGGGTGTAAAATGTGTATTACAGGGTGCGATCAAAAAACTGCAACAAAGTCAAACGCCATAATTTTTAAATATCATTGAATGAAAGCAAAAAGTGTCGGAAATAGCATCAAATTTAAGAATAGGTATAGATTTGTTCGAATTGGTCACCTTTGGCAGGAATTATGGCCTTCAAACGGCCAATGAAACCGTCACACGCTGCCCGAATGTTGCTCTGCGGTATTTTGGCCCATTTCCGGCGATGCGCTTGCTTGAGGTGATCGACACTTTGGTATTTTTTAGTGCCAACCTTGCTTTTCAAAATACTCCAGACACAATAGTCCAACGAATTGGTATCCGAAGATCTTGGTGGCAATTGTGCGCTGGAAATGAAGCGAGGAACCTCATTTTGTAGCGTGCCGAGTGCGATGGTGCTATGTCCTGTTGGAATGTCCAAGGTCTGCGGCCAAAATGTTTGCGTGTCCAAAGCTTTAATACACCCTGCAGATTATTTTCACGATAATATTCGGGATTTATTCTGATGCCACGGTCGATTAATTCGAGCGGAGAGCGACCATCGGCTGTTATGGCGGCCCACACCATCATCTGCGCTTGAGTTCTGGTGGCCAACCGAAGATGCACATTTTCATCTGACCTCTTTGGCAAGTAAACAAGATCATTTTGTTTGTTTTCAAACTGCTGAACAACGAATGTTTTCTCATCGAAGCGAAGAAAACCAAATTCGGCAGTCCACCACTTTCCGCCAAGCGAAGCAACTCTTTAGCTCTTTTGAGTCTATTTTCTTTCTGTTGCGGTGTAAGTACTTGCACTTTTTGAAATTTCAATAGCTTTACCCGGAGCTCATTTTTAATTTTTTTCCTGAATGAATGATGGTACCAGACACAAAAGATTTATTCAATACAAATTCTGGAGTGCCCTAACGATAGCCTCTTGTGGTTTTCCAGCCAAATATAAATAAATCATACTATCACGCTGGAATTCCATCACGAATAACTTTTTTCAAGAAAATTCTCACCAAAATGTTTCTGTACGCTTGTAAACCCTTTAATGAGCTGTCACTTTAATAATTTTAACAGCTGTCGCACGAGTGGCTTAGAAATGACAGCAGTCTTAAATTTGTTGCTGTTTTTTCATCTTACCCTGTATGTCCCATTATCGCATACATAAAATGTCTATAGAAATATTAAGATTTTTAATGTTCGTCCCAGTCCTATTCATTGTCATTTATGAGAGATCCAATTTTTAAAAAGTTTACTTTTTATAGAGGAGTAGATGGCAGTGGTAAGATATATTTCATTCTCATTTTTATATAATATTGGTAAGAATATTTAGAAGGTCGACATTTGAAGAAAATTATTTACTTGTAGCTAATAGTAGTATTGGGATGTTGGAAATAAAACGAAGAATAAAATTAAAAATTTTCTTGGTAATGTCTTCAGAAAAAAATTTTAAAAATTCTTGAGTTATGCACTTTATGAGCTTAAAAAAATATTCTTTAAAGTTTCACGATTATTCCCCTTAAAGGGTTTTTAACAATTTTCTTAAAAAAAAGATTGTTGACCTTACAGTACTTTAAATATGGTCTGGTCTGATAAAAAATATTACGCCGTGTAAATTTTAAACTAAATCCTTTCCTACGTTCTTTAGGGTATTTAATTTTTTTTCGACAATTTTTAACTTTTTTGTACTATGCATCCTTGAACTCAATCCAAATTTGAAAAATATATTTCGATGTACAAATCATACTTTATGGCTAGAACTACTTCAAATATTCTGAAATTAATTTTGTTCAAAGAGACATATGAACTTTAGCTATTAATTTCATGAGGCATATTTCGGCCAAATCAAATGGATCAAATGTGAGAGTATAATTATCAAAAAGTCCAGGTATTCTTCTTAAGTTTCTTAATATTCATAAAATTTAAATTTTACCAATCCTTGTATGCTTTACATATTTATTTCCTATATTTTTCATTTACCAAATAATCTCAGCTGTGTCTGAACAATTCCTTATGCCGTGTAGGAATTCATTTCAATTAGAACACAAATTTTTACACCTTTAAAGCCTTTTTTCCTATCGACAAAACTCAAAATATAAGTAGCTGCTCACATGCATACACACTACAAACATATGCAAGTGCGCCTGTGTGTGTGTGTGCGGTTATTGCATGTACAGATGACAGCTGTATTGTATATAGCCATATGTAAATTGCAGAATGATATACAATTTTATATAAAAGTGTGGCATAAGAGGTGTATGACTGGTAAAGACCTTGAGCTTTATAAATGATTTACACTCGAGGAAATGTGTGGAAATGTGATCGGGAGAAAAAAGTTTCAATGATTGAGAGCTGTAAAAAATTATATGGCACCAACATATCGCAGGAAGAAATTTTATTTATAGCAGATTTAGATTTCTACGTTTTCTTTTATTCATTGAAGACATATAGAAGGCACTCGATCGCTAACAGGCATCATATCTTGGAGTTAGGCACAAGTTGCTTCCTATATAGAAGATCGTTATCTGTACAGGGTGAGATGAAAAACTGCAACCAATTTCAGACTGCTTTCATTTCTATGCCACTCCTCCGATTGTTTACAAGCGTATTGGTGAGAATTTTCCAGAAAAAAGGGATTTGTGAGGGAAGTCAAGCGTGATAGTGTGATTTCTTTATATTTGGCTGGAAAACCACAAGTGGCTATCGTTAGAGTACTCCAGCATTTAAATGTGAATAAATCTTTTGTGTCTCGTACCATCGCTCGTTACCGTGATACTGGTAACGTAGCCCGACGTCAAGGAAGTGGACGAAAGAAAGCTGCAACATCAGCAGAAATGGTTCGAAAATCAAAGAAGCGACTTGATCGAAACCCGCGTCGCAGTGGCCGAAAAATGGCTCGTGAGCTGAACATACCACAATATTCCATTCGGCAAATATTGAAAAATGAGTTCGGGGTAAAGCCATTGAAATTCTAAAAAGCGCAAGAACCTACACCGCAACAGAAAGATAATAGACTCAAAAGAGCTAAAGAGCTGCTTCGCTTGGCCGAAAGTGGTGAACTGCCGAATTTGGTTTTCTCCGATGAGAAAACATTCGTTGTCCAGCAGTTTGTAAAAAATTATCGTATTACTTGCCAAAGAGGTCAGCTGAAAATGTGCACCTTCGGTTGACCACCAGAACTCAAGTGCCGGCCATAATGATGGTGTGGGCCGACATAACAGCCTATTGTCGCTCTTCGCGAGTATTAATCGACCATGGCATCAGAAAAAATGCCGAATATTATGACAAAAATATTCTGGAGGGTGTATTAAAGCCTCGGGCATTCAAAAAGTTTGTCCGCAGACCTTGGACATTCCACCCAAAAATGGTTACAAAATGAGGTTCCTCGTTTCATTTTCAGCGCGCAATGACTACCAAAATCACCGGATACCAATCCGTTGGACTATTGTGTCTGGAGTATTTTGGAAAGTAGGGTTGGCACTAAAAATTTCAAAGTGTCGATCACCTCAAGCAAGAGCAACATTCGGGCATCGTGTGACGGTTTCATTGGCCGTTTAAAGGTCATAATTCGTGCCAAAGGTGTCCAATTCGAACAAATCGAAACTTTTTCTAAAATTTGATGCTATTTCCGATTTTTTTTGCTTTCATTCAATGAAATTAAGAAATTATGGCGTTTGACTTTGTTGCAGTTTTTTCATCTCACCTTGTATACGTCTTTTAATTCGTAGAACCCCTGTATGAGGTACATGATCTCTTATAGGCAGCAGAACATCATAAGTAAAAAGAGAGACAAATTCTATCCTAAACAGGAGATCTGTATATTTAATTTAATTTTTTTTTCAAAGAAAGGCCCATCGACTGACCAAGCTATTAATTGAAAGAGACTTAAATCCTGTTCAAAATGTTCTGTCAGTATAATATCTAGCAATGATTACATGTCAACAATAAAATCCTTAAGAAAGCCTTCTTATTTATGGAAGTCCTATACAATTTCTCCCATTAAAACCGTTTTTGTAGATTCCTGTAGAAGGTCACCCATTTAATTTTTCTCCGAGCGTATTTATTCTCATTTCAGTTATGTGTATAGGGCTGCTATTGCTGGCAAGCAGGTTAAAAGCAAAAATGTATGCATGTGGGTCAATGTCATTCGACTAAAGTGACACATTATTCAAGCCAATACTTAATTGACGGAACTTACAAAAGAATTTGCGCAGTAAAGAAATACCAACCAACAACCGAACGAAGGAAAGTATTAAAGGAAATGCCAAGAAAAACAAAAAACATTCAACAAAAAACAAAGAAGTGATTAAACAGTTGTAATTTTTCTTGTTGCTGTTGTTGTTGTTGTTTTTATTTGTTGTTAAAGACGACGACGAAGACGAAGGTTTAATTACCCAATGTATGACAGCTGAAGTTGAATATGGAGTGAAAAATTGCAAAAATAGCAACATGCAAATGTCTGTAGAGGAGGGGGAAAATCCTACAAGAACAGGAAGTGGATTATACTTTGGTTTATTAATAGGTATCCACGTTATATGGGAGGAGAGTAGGTCTGTGGATGGTAAAGTATTTGAAGAAGACTTATGGAACGCGAGGACATCACACATAATATATAAGATTAAAAAAAAAACTTCTAACTATAAAAAACTTATGGAACGTCCTCTATCTACGTCCGATATATCCCATCTTCACACCATATCTTGTGTTATCAAAAATATTGCGATGAGTGAAACATGAAAAGAATCTTGTGCTTATTTCGTATTTTGTGTCAAGTTTTAAAATAATTGGCTACATATTTCGCATTTTTTGAGCTCCATGGTCATTCAAAATGAAGGGAGGTACAAGAAGGAGTGGATCGATATCTAGCATCTAATCACTAAAATGAATGTGTGAAATATGAGGAGAATCGTATGCTTATGAGTGGCTTAGAAATGACAGCAGTCTGAAGTTGGTTTCAGATTTTTTTTCACTCCACGTTTGGAGTTTTTGTCTTTGAAATAATATTTTGAAAAAATCCACGTTTGGAGTTTTTGTCTTTGAAATAATATTTTGAAAAAATCCACGTTTGGAGTTTTTGTCTTTGAAATAATATTTTGAAAAAATCCACGTTTGTTGGTCCTGGAAACATATTTCGTTAGAATTTCACGTTCGTTCATCCTTGAAAAAATATTTTTTTTCAAATTCCACATTCGTTGGTCTTTGAAAAAATATTTTTTCTAAATTCCGCGTTCGTTGATCCTTGAAAAAATATTTTAAAAATAATCCAGGTTTTTTGGTCTTTCAGTCCTTGAAATAATATTTTGAAAAAAGCCAATATTCTTATTCATTGGAACTTGAAAAAAATATTTTGAAAAAATTGACGATTGATGGTTAAAAAAATATTTTGAAAAAATCCATGTTTGTTGGTCAGTTGGTCGTTGAATTTTTTTAATATTCACGTTTGAAAAAATCCAATATTTTTAGTCATTGAAAAAAAATGTAATTCCACGTCTGTTGGGATTTGAAAGATATTTTATAAAAATCCACGTTTTTTGTCCTTAAAAAAAATATTTTGAAAAAATACACGTTTGTAAGTCTGTTGGTCCTTGAAAAAATATTTGGAAAAAATCCAAGTTTGGTGGTCTCTTGGTCCTTGAAATAATATTTTGAAAAATCCAATATTCATACTTAAAAAAATATATTTTTTTTCAAATTCCACGTTTTTTGGTATTTTAAAAAATATATTTTTTTAAATTCCACGTTTTTTGGTATTTGAAAAAATATTTTTTTTTTCAAATTCCACGTTTTTTGGTATTTGAAAAAATATTTTTTTTTTCAAATCCACGTTTGTTGGTACTTGGTATTTTGAAAAAAAAAATCAACGTTTGTTTATCCTTGAAAAATATTTTGAAAAAAATCCAAGTTTCTTGATCTATTGTTCCTTAAAATAATATTTTTAAAACATCCAGGATGACGAAAGCCCTTGAAAATAAAGTGTTTTAAAATTTCACGTGTGTTAGTCCTTGGAAAACATTTTGTTGGTCCTTGAAAACATATTTTAAAAAAATTTACATCTTTTGATCTGCTGGCCTGAAGTAAATCTTAAACATTCACTTATGTTGGTCATTTGTTACTTGAAAAATATTCGTACGAATATTTTAACAAAATCTTGAAAAATTCCCGATTAAATCCACAAAAAATTCTTTAAAAATCCACTATCTCTGACTTACATTTTTTTCTTTCTCTTTACAGTTTTACACACATCAGCGAGTTTAGCGTTAAATGAAAGTTGGGATCCGGATGTCAGGTAAAGTATGAATTCATTTAGTGTTACCAAAGTCATAATAACCCTTTCTTTCTTCTTACCCACAGAGACGACATGGAAATGATGTTAAATAAAATAGTTCCCGAAGGATTACCCTATAGGCATTCATGTGAAGGTCCTGATGATATGGTGAGTTGTTTTCACCTCTCTTTTGTTATATACATTCATTAACACTGGTTTTTCTTGTATTTCAGCCTGCCCATGTGAAAGCCTGCTTTCTCGGCAGTTCATTGACAATCCCCATAACGGATGGTAAATTATCCCTTGGCACTTGGCAGGGTGTTTGGCTATGCGAGCATCGTGATCAGGCCGGTTCACGAAAATTGGTGATAACATTAAGCGGGTGTCCGAGAGAAACGGCACGCAGTCCCCTATCACCGGTGTCACCAATTGCCTCCACATCCAGTTAGGGAAGGCCTCGCTCCACCCGTGATAGTCGGTAATCGCGGGGGAGCGACAATAATGAACGCATTTCGTCGTCGTCGTCAAGGAAATTAATTTTGAATAGAAATTTAGCTAATACCAATTTAAATACAACTAATAAAATGATGATGAACAGGCGTGGCCTGCCGCAGCAGCAGCATAGCGCCGCCGTCGCAGCCACCACCAACACAGCATCATCTGTCTCGGATGCAGCCACAACTCCAACAACTAGCGCATTATTAAATGAGAGTAGACAATTGTTGTTAAAGCAGCAATTAAAATTACAATTAAATTTAAATGTTAGTGAAATGATGGATAATTTAAGACGTAGCGTTGATAATGATTACAACAACAAACATCAAAAGCAACAGCAACAACATCAACAATACGATGGTGATCTGAATTGGAATCGGAATCTGAGTTTAACTCGTGTCCAAGAAGAGGAACAGCAGCAACAGCACGATAGCAATATCATTGTGTCTAGAAGAGGGGGTACTACCATGGTGGCTGCCGACAGGGAGGTGATGGTGACAACAACCAGCAAAGCCTACAATGCCACAGCCAACAATGCCAAAGCCCGCAATGCCCGCCATGCCAACATAAATGCCATGCATGCCGCCGCCGAGGAGCAGGGAAACGAGAATGGACAAAATAAATTAGATACCGTCACAACAGTGCCTCAATTACAACAAAAATTTAATAAATTTAATATTATAGCCGATGAAATAACAACAACAACAGCAACAACTACGGATGCCGCTGCAGTGAGAACAAGCATTGGCGCCGCAGTGACATTAGCGACAACATCCTTTGCATCGGCCACCGTTGCCGGTGTAACCGTTACCACTCTCATGACCTCGACGTCATTGTCGTTATCATCATCAGCCGCAGCCGCTGGAACAACAACAACCACAGCAACAGCAGCAACAACGTATACATCATTAACACAAAAACAACCATTGAATACGGCATTAGCTAAATTTAATCGAATTATTGACAATACAGTGCCGGTAATAAATAATTATCAACAGCCGTCGCCATTACAGGTTGCTGATTCCATTACCAAATCACAGCAGCAACATCCCCAGGAACAACAACAACAGCATATTGTAGGGATGCCCATATTAAGTGATAGTTTAAAACGTAGATTGGCCTCACATCATTATACCGACCTCGTTGTAAATAATTCAAAAATTAATTTCTCATACGAAGATAGAAGAACCAATGTGGAAGCAACCACTACCACCGCCGCCACCTTCACAACCACTACTACATCCCAACCACAGTCATTATCTAGAACGACAACAGCAACAACAACAGCCACAACCACAGACTCATCTTCATTAATATCTTTGGAAAGCATTACCACCATGCCCAAAAAGGTATCAATGGAAGATGAGTATGATGAGGATGGTGCCAGTAGTGATTGGAAACGAAATGATGTTCATTATTTGTTGAAACAATTAAATAGTTTTAGTGATATTGAAGAAATAGAAATTGTTGATATGAAGCAAAAACAGCGTCAGCAACAACAAAAGCTTATTATTAGAGAACAAGAGCACCAGCTGCAGCAGCATCTGCATCTGCCAAATGCTGTTGTTCAACCGCTGACTCAGAGTCAAACGGAAATTGCCGCCTCCGCGCACTTGCTGGAGGCGAAAAACCTAACTGTGGCCTTGCCACCCACACCACCTGAACAATATGTTACTAATGCTTCCTCAAACATAATAGCCCAATCCCATAGTTATGCCTACACGACCACAACACCAAGTATTTCCTCCTCCTCCAACTATCACACGCATCCTCCCGTTTCCAGTTTACCTCAATATATTTCTAGTTATTCAGCACATATTTCGGAGCTTACACAACACTCTGGCAGCGGAATAGTTGCTGATTCTGAGCATGAGCTTGAACAGCAGCAACGGCACGATGCAGCAGCAGCAACAGCAGCAGTTACTCACATGGAAAGCAAGCAACATTCCACATCGCCCCTAGTAGATTCACCCACAGCCACTTCACTTGTGATATACTCACCATCGTCACAATCGCACAAAGGCATACGGCGTTATGCCTCCCTAAATCAGCAACAGTCACCGGATGAAGATGAGGACAGTCATCTGCATCATCACTATCATCAACGCCAGCATCAATGCTTTCATCCACAACATCACCACCACCATCATACACATCATCACCCGTTTACACATACTAGCGCCCGCCTAACACACGAGCATTATTCCGAAGGATCCATACTGGACTCTGCTGTGGCAGCACGAGCTGCAGCAGCCTGTGATCCGCTGGCCTTACAACAATTTGTGGATGATTATATATTTCAATCCTGCCATTATTTGGAAACAAATAATTTTGCCGCCAACTATTGCACTGCCATGGTCGAGTCCTCGTCACACGAGTTTCGGCCGTCAACCACCACCACCACACGCACCTCCAATGAGGAGTACGACGATGAGGAGTGTTACGTTGAGGATCATTCATCGGCCCATTCGTTTGAGCTGCATGAATGTGAGCCGCCCACAGTGATATGCAAGGCCCCGGCACCGCTGGCCGCCGACAGCACATTGCTGGCTCAACCCCAACCGATGCGCTCCTCAATGCGTCACTTGGCACCGATAACATCAATGCCCACAGCACCACAAGCCACACCACCACAATATACAATGGAGACACGTTTATGTAGCAGCGGTGTACAGACTGATTTAACGGCTCCATCTTTAGCGCAAAGTTTTAGCCTTAGTTCATCGACATCATCGTCATCATCAACGGAACAACGTAAACGTAAACAGCCAATATTCAAGTGTTGCTACACACCCTTGGATCGGTGGCGGGAAAAACGACAACAGCAACAACAAATCGAATTAAAGAAACGCACAAAAACTGTTGTCGCTGAACACCAACAGTTGACTGCTCACACCAATGCCAGCCATGATAGTAAGGCTGCTGCCACCACCTCCACTACCACCATCACAACTCGGTCGTGTTTGAAAAACACCAAAGTTAGTGTAATGGCGGTAAGCGGTGGCGGTAGTAGTATGGCCGGTGTTTCCGGTTCCTCTGGTATTCATAATGCAACCACAACCACCACCACCACCACAACATTATCATCCGCCGCAGCCATAGTTGTCCATTCACAGCATCATTCTTTACCAACAAAAAATGCACCTTATGCAGTTTGACAAATGCCTTTGAAGCAACATGTTTTTTGGTTTTTGGAAAAATGTTGCTTGCTTTCTAGCCATTTATATATATACTCTTACCTTAAACTAACAAACAACAACAACAACAACAAAAATACTAAACGATACAAAAACAACAAACACTATATAGTTTTCCTTTTTGTAAAAATATAAAAAAATGGAAATTTTTGCCGCCCACTTAAATACAAAAAAAAAAAAACATTAAACAACAAAAAAATATTGAAAAAAAATTACAAAAAAAGAAAACACACAATGAATGAACAAAAAAAAGTAAAACAAAAAGAAAATATTTAAAAAGCCGCCGCTGTCTTATTTTTGTAAATCTATTTTTTCTCTTTTGCGATATCAACAATTTTTTGCTATTTCCTAAACAAACGAAAACAACAACAAAAACATAAATTAATAATAACAACAAAAATACTAATTTTGTATAACCTCTTTACACACAAAACCAAAACCAAAAAAAAAGTAAACAAAAAACTCCAAATCCTCCCTTCCCCCCCTCCTCCATACCTCCATCAAAACACACAATTAAACAAAATCTAATTTTGAAAGAAAAAAAAATCAAAATTAAATTTTCCTTACATGCATAACGTACGTACACTCACTCATTATATACATATAAATATCAATTAAATTCACCACGCTAAGCAATATCTGGTATATTTCTTCTAACAAAATATCACAATCATCTTTCTTCCTAAAATGATTTTTTTTTTAAATTTGTTTTTCAAATCTACACAGCTCCTCACAACTATTCACCCGATAATATATAAATATATATAACTTTAATAACAATAACATTAAAACTATTTGAAGAACAAAAACAAAATTCACAAAACATCTTTCTTGTTTCGCAACAAACAAACAAACACACACCCACATCTATCTCCATTAATAAAGCAGAAGTTTGTTATAAACAAAAAAATGGTTTATTAAAAATACATGATTATATAAAAAAATATAATTAATATTAATAATTGCTGAGCAAAGACCTCTTTTCTTAAAAAAATAAATAAAACAAACAACTATTGTAAAATATCAAATGTGTAAAGCTCCTTATTTTTTCTTTAATTTTTCTATATAAAATATATTATTTACTAACACCCATTGTTATTTCTCCTTATATATTATACTTTTTTATATTATGCTGAAGTTTTAAAATGTTTTGGTTATAAATATTATTCAGTGGGTATTTTTTGGTTTCTTTTATATAAATATTTCTGTTAAATAATCTCTTTACTATTATTATGGGCTTATTTTTTTTTTTTTTTTTTTTTTTGTGAATTAATAAATATATTGTTTATTTCCTTGATTTAAAAACATTAATTTGTTTTTCTTTTATCTTCAAAGTAATTTTGATTTTCAATATTGTGGAATACGTTACATATAGGGTGAGATAAAAAAGCTGCAACAAAGTCAAAAGCCATAATTTTTACATTTTTTATAGCCTACAACACTATGTTTTTTGGGGGTATTATAAGTTTGATTGGGCCAAAAATTATATAACACCTCAAAATATTGGTTTCCCCGATAGGAAAATATATATGGATCTTGCTGAGCTGAGTCGATCTAGCTATGTATGTCCGTCCGTCTGTACATGTTAACTTATAATGACTCTGCAGGTCACAATTATGGCCCGATCTTCACGAAATTTAGAATGGAGATTGGGCTAGAGTCAGAATAGAAGCCTATTGCTATCGCATAATATTAAGGGGTTGAAATGGACCAAAAATTGAAAAATTTCCTTATTTTGCAGTTGGTCTACAGATCGGAATTATAGACTAATCGACGCGGAAGTTAGTATCGGGTTAGAGCTTAGGGCTGGACAGAAGCCTTCCAATTAGGATGGTCATCGGTAATATTTAGTGGGTGAAATAGCCCATAACATTTGTGTTAAATAAAAGTCAAACTTTCCATTAAACCGCGAATATTTTTAATAGACAAACAGGTCAATTCTAACCGTTACGTACATGCCAATAGTAAATATATCGGATAATTATGGCGAAATATATATAATATGTGTATATACAAAATGAGGGGATGTTAGCTAGAATGGTTATATCTCAAGAATGGCTGGACCGATTTTGAAAAATTTTGTCAATTCAGAATGCCCTCTTGGCATAAAAGTATAAAATCTAAACAAAGGGCTAGGCCTATTGTTTTCAAAGATCTCCGCAATATATTTAGGGGTTGAAATGGACCAACAACAACTAAAAATGTTCCTGGTTTTGCAACCGTTATAAAGGTCATAAATAGAAACCAATGGACACGAAATCACATAGATGAGTCTAAATTTGGAGATACAAGCCTCTTGCTTTTGGAGATGATCGCAAAATGTTTAGGGGTTCAAATGAACCAAAAATAGAAAAAAATCCTGATCACACAATCGAAGCCATTCGACACGTCTGAGAAGAGCGTTAACGACAGGGAAGGTTTCTAGCATTTTGGATGACCTTTGGATTGTATTTAGCTGTAAAATGAACCACAAAATAACAGCACGACGGAGTGCGTAAATATTGGTCAAATGTCCCTGGTCAAAATGCTAAGGGTAATATCTGAGCAGTGCACCGTGAAATAATTTCAAAAGTGAAACCTTCCGAAATGTATTTGTACATAAGAGGGCTTATAATATGTTGTAGTGTTGTAGGGTATCACATGATCGGCCCAGCACGACTACAGCTTTTGCTTGCTTGTTTTTTTTTTCTCAATTTTATTGAATGAAAGCAAAAAATGTCGGAAATGGCATCAAATTTTAGAATAGATTTTGGTGGCCATTGTGCGCTGGAAATGAAGCGAGGAATCTCATTTTGTAACCATTCTTGGGTGGCGCGTGCTGAGTGCGATGGTGCTGTGTTCTGTTGGAATGTCTAAGGTCTGCGGCCAAAATGGTTGCGTGCCCAAGGCTTCAATACACCTTCCAGGATATTCTCGCGAAATTATTCGGCATTTATTCTGATCGACCATCGGCTGTTATGGCGGCCCACACCATCACCATGGCCGGTGCTTGAGTTCTGGTGGCCAACCGAAGGTGCACATTTTCAACTGCAGTTCACCACTTTCGGCCCCGCGAAGGAACTCTTTAGCTCTTTTGAGTCTATTTTATTTCTGTTGCGGTGTAAGTTCTTGCACTTTTTGGAATTTCAATGGCTTTACCCCGAGCTCATTTTTCAATATTTGCCGAATGGAATATTGCGATTTATTCGGCTCCCACGCCACTGCGACGCGGGTTTCGATCAAGTCGCTTCTTTACTTTTCGAACAATTTCTGCTGATGTTGCTGTTTTCTTCGGTGCATTTCCTTGACGTCGGACAACGCTACCAGTATCACGGTACGAGACACAAAAGATTTATGCACATTTAAATGCTGGAGTGCTCTAACGATAGCCACTTGTGGTTTTCCAGCCAAATATAAAGAAATCACACAATCACGCTTGAATTCCAAACGAATAACTTTTTTGTCTGGAGAATCCTCAGCAAAATGTTTTTGTACGCTTGTAAACAATATAATTAGCTGTCACTGGAATCAGCAGTCGGACGAGTGGCTTAGAAATGCCAGCAGTCTGAAATTGGTTGCAGTTTTTTTATTCTCACCCTTTATAGCCTCAATAGCCATAAATCAGAGGGTATAAATACCAAGTGTTATTGGTAAACATGGCAAGTCAGGAGAGTCCAACTCATTCCACAGCCGTAAAAAGTAAAGTGTTATTGAAATAAATGCTTGCCTTTGTATGTTAAGACCATCAGAACCAAGGTTATACGGCTGAATACAAAATGAAGCGTTATTCCTTATCGAAATAACTTTCTTCTCCGAAATTCCTTTTTACACCCTGATTTTTTGTATGGCCGAAAAAGCCACATGTTATTCGATTTTGTACTTTAAATTTGCTGAATCTTTTGAAAATTAGAAGAGTTACCAAATATGACCCAGAACTGAAATGATGTAATCATTTTTATGCAATTCTACGATTGTTGTGATCGTCTCATTGAATACAAAATAATCCTTAATTTAAAATATGTAACATCCTGCACCAAACCTTAATGAATGAACTGTTATATATGTTTTGAAAACGGACAAGATTACGTTGTGTATCATTTTAATATTTCTGATTATTTCTTCGAAGAAGATCCAAGGAATGTTGCGAATTTCTATTATTTTCGCCGAGAAAATACTCTCATGTATATTTTCCGATTAAACTCACATTTTGAGGGGTGATGATATTCGAACGCACAAACTTCAGCAAAAAAAATAATTACAAATTCTTAATTTTTAAAAATTATTTTTATCTTCCTATTTTTATTGAGTTACCTATTTTTTAAATTTTTTCCCTACCTAGGTTTCCTTAAAACTACACAGCGAACTATAAACCAATCATTATGAAAACCACATTATAACTAAATTATGTAAAACACACACACACACACTCGCCCATACATGCATCACCCAACCAACCGACACATATGCATTGCAAAAAGTAATAATAATAATAAATAAACTCTGTTTAGAATAAAACTCTAAGAGCCTAATAAGAATAAAAAAACAAAAATTTATATAAATAAAATATGAAAGAAAAAGATAAACTTATAACGAAATTGAAAAAATAAGTAACATTTTTAATATTAAAAAAAAAATAAAAGAAAACAAAAATAAACGGAAGAAAATAATTTTTAGAAAAACAAAACTAGCAATAAATGAAATTAAGACAACAACAAAAACCTATAAATATTAACAAAAAAAATTATATAAAAAAATTGCTGCAATTATGACAAAAAAAAGAAAATAAAAAAATAAATAATTTGTTAAAACAAGGCATATGATTATGACGCTACAAGAAAAACCGAAAAATAAAGAAATTTATTTTTTAAGTATAATGATAATAATTACAGAAAAACAAAATATTTAACATAATTTAAATTCTAATAAAAAAATATAAAATCTTACAAAAATAATATTGGCATGTAATAATGTTTGGGCTGGAAATGTTCCAGGTCTTGAAGAAAAATTCTACGAGATTTTTTCCATTTGAATATTTCTGTTAAAAAAAATAAAAATATCGTACCAAAAAATATTTTTTTTATTTTTTTTTTTCGTTGATTTTTGATTTTGACCGATTTTTCTCTTACCTCCTAACTTTTTAAAAATGTTTTGAAAAAAAACTTTAGCAATTTTATAAATTACTTTTTATACCCTACAACACTTTCGTGTTGGGAGTAATATATGTTTGATTAGGCCAAAAATTATATAACACCTCGAAATATTGGTTTCCCACATAGGAAAGTACATATGAATCTTCCTATCTCGCCGAGCTGAGTCGATCTAACTATGTATGACCGTCCGTCTGTCCATGTTAATTTGTAATCACTCTACAGGTCGCAATTATTCCCGATCTTCACGAAATTTAGAATGGCGGTGGGGCTAGAGTCAGAATAGAAGCCTATTGCTGTTGGAGATTATCGCATAACATTTAGATGTTGAAATGAACCAACAACTAAAAATGTTCCTGATTTTGTAGCCGTTATAAAGGTCACAAATAAAAATCAAAGGACACGAAATGTCGGCAGAGGGTAGAATGCACCTCTAGGCGATATCCGAAATACTCAAAAGTCGAACTTTCGCTTAATTTTCCTGATCACACAATTGAAACCAATCGACACCGAATTTTGCCTGAGAAGAGAGTTAAGGACAGCGAAGAAGTCTAGCATTTTGGATGACATTTAGCTGTAAAATGGACCGCAACAACTAACAGCATGACGGAGTCCGTAAATATTAGGCAAGTTTTCCTTGTCAAAATGCAAAGGGTAATATCTGGCAGTGCTCCGTGACATAATTTCAAAAGCGAAATTTTCCATAGTGGATTTGGACATAAGGGGACTTCTAACATATTGTAGTGTTGTAGAGTATCACATGGTCGGTCCGCACGACTATAGCCTTTGCCTACTTGTTTATGCTGATTTCGTCGACGAATATAGCCAAATATCGTAGACAAGCAAATCATATATATGAGTCTAAATTTGAAGCTAAGCTAAGCTAAGCGAAATCTTCCAAAATGGATTTGGACATAAGGAGGCTTCTAACATATTGTAGTGTTGTAGGATATCACATGGTCGGCCCCGAACGACTATAGCCTTTGCTTACTTGTTTTTATTTTCCATTGAAGATTGATTTTACTTTTCATTCTCCAACTCCTTAAACTTGATTGAGAAAATAATTTTTTTAATTTAACTTATATGTTTTAATTTTAAATTATTTGTTGTACAGTATTTTGTAAATAATCAAATCTTTAAAATGATAATTTTGATTTTCTATATTTTGAGTATTAATATATTATATATACAATTCTTCAGAAATGACAAAAATTCGTATAATTTATTTTCTTCCTCGAACGTTCCAGCTCATGCGTTATAACAAAGAAGAAGAAGAAACAAAAATCCGCAAAAAGAATGCATAATTATTTAAGACGAAAAAAACTTTATTAGAGAGCTTGTATAGTAAGTTTAAATAACTAAATAAATAATATTATTAGACAAAATGCTAAAATAATTTATAAGCTAATTTATTAAATAATAATAAAAAACAAAAACAAAAAACCAACAACAAAACTATGCATAAATAAATCCAAAAAAACAACACTAGAGTAATAGATGATAATAAATACGAATGCTAAATAAAACAAAAGAACAAAAAAAAAACTAAATAAAAATAATTTTTATTATTATTAATACCGAAAAAAAACAAACTAAAATTGTAAACAAAAAAGGCAAATACCATAACTTACATAAAAAATAAAATATCAATAAAAAACACAAAATCGCAAACAAATAAAAAATCTCCCAAAAAGAAAACAAACAAGCGACAGCAACCTATTATTGATAAATGAATGACAACAACAAGAAAAAACAAACACAAAACGAACAATTTATATGAAATATAAAATAAAACAAAATAATAATAAATACATTGCAATTGTTACATATTATCCCGCAATACAAAAAAAAAAACCAACAACAACAACATACATATAATACAAAAAGGCAATAATACTGTGTTTCTGAAAGTATTTATTTTATGTGATGGGATACATATGGATTTGAATAATGTTCATTGGTATAACAAAATCTCCGTAGAAGTTGGTAAAGTAAGATTAGTAATAAGTTTTACTTATTTTCCGAACACAAAAAAAACCTTCTACATAACTTTTCTACTCAGAAGATATTTTCGATACCGCAAATATTTACTGGTTTTTATAGATTTTTATCAGTCTTTTATAGATGGATGATTTTCCAGAGGTTTTCCATAGACGAAAGGCGGGCTTCGGAACATTTAGGAGTCTCTACTAGAGTTTCAACAAGAGCATGGCCATTTAACATTTTAAGGATAGAATATTTTCAATGTCTTTTAGAAACCGTAATAAGACCTTTCAGCAATTTTTGGCAGACCACTTAACCTCTGAAGATTGTCCTTTGGGATAAAGGACTTTTATATGACGATACGATCGATATCTTTGTGTGTCCGTTTGTCTGTTCACTTTAATTTGTAATCACTCTACAGGTCGCTATTATAACCCGATCGATATATGTCTTCAGGATTTTTCTCTGTGGCTCTTTCAGGAATCAGCTTTTTGTTGTTTCATTCCCATTGTTTCATTTAATGGTCAAGGGAAAATTGACTTTGACTTCATTCCATCCAGCATGAATAGCTGGAAGTTGGGAAGTACCCATGCACACAATTGAGCCTCATTACTTAGGAACAAAGCCTAACTTATGTCCGGTTGGGCTGCATATATCATATTACCATACACGGGACCAGAATACAGCCCAAGTTATGTTTCTTAGCCCTGACCGTTGCCAGTATGGCTCCAAACTGTTCATCTATGGTGACTAAGTACACAAACGCCTTTACGGGTAACCTAAAGACATCAAGACGACTTCCGACAGCTTACGTTAACATAGGTTAACGTTTTCAGACAGAGACTCATGTTCACCAAAACAATGACAATATACACGCAAGAGGTGCGCTGTATATATTAACCGACAAAATAACGATCACCCATAGGGAGATTGGGCGAAACGAAGAGTTATACGTTACAGCAGATATCTTTCCGCCGAGCGGAGATATGGGTGATTTTTTTTCGAACGTTCCCATGCCTCACATTCCCACCCCTGCTTTGGGCCTAGACGGAATCGCCGATATTTGAGTACCTGACCAACGGACCGGGAGGTCCAGCTCCAGAAGCCAACAAAAGCGAATCATACAGACAAGGCAGGCTTTAGTCTTTCCCAGAATCAGAGGAAACTTTCTAGTTGCAAACCATTCCGGGATCCGTTTTCCGTTCACAACAGCATTGCACGCCATATCCACACATATCAGTCGAGGATTAAACCACAACAGGCCATGTCATAGAATTGGTTTGACAGCCCTTGATCTATGAAAGGCGTTTGATACAGTCAACTAACCTCCGATCAACTCTGAAACGCTACATAATCAATCATATGAGTGGATGCCAGGCGCACGTGGAGTTCAGGAACAAGAAGTGCGATTTTTGGGTACTAGATTCCAATCCTCACATTCCTCAAAATTTTTGCTTTTTCCCCTTTCGATGAACAAAAAATCAACGCCTCACCAGACTCATTTGTCTGTAATTTTTTATTTGGTTGTTTTTTAAACTTCACTAGCCAGCTGTGCGAGTTGCCCCAACCTTAGTGCCACTACAACTTTTTGCAGGCCTGACTCACAAGCTTTCCATTTTAGGGTTGTTTGGTCTTTTTTTTTTTTGGATTTTTATGAAATAGATTTTTCAAACGGGTCGACGGCTTCTATTTTTCCGACGACTTTACGTTCCACGCCAATGATTGCGATTGTACTCTGACCTTCACTCCCTTAACTTCCAAATTTGATCCTTGTTTTTGTTTTACCAAAAAAGAATTTTCTCATTTCCATTTTATCCCATCACAAAAATAGAAATTTTTCTGTTGCACAGTGTTATTGTGTGGAAATTATCATAAAGACAATTCTAAACTGATTTAATAATAAAAACGAAAAATTAAAGTCATCACCTTCCTTCCCCTTAAACACTGCATAAATGCATTAAATTTTAACATTGCCACCCTCTTCATCTCCCCCACTTCCCTGAATATTTCCTTCATTAAAAATAACAAAAAAAATCAGTTATATATAACCGATGCCGAAGCTACCATCACCATTTGCAGAAATTCAAAGAAAACAGAAAAACAAAATATAGATAAATTAAAACAAAATCATTTAACTAAAATAAAAATAAATGAAAGAAAACATTGTTAAGTTTGTACTAAAAATAAAATTAATAAAAAATCTCACAATACATTATGCATAAATAAACCAAAACAAACAAATAAAGAATCAATAAAAACCCAAAAACAAATAATTTGTTTAAATTAAATTTTATTAATTAAACTCATATAGAACAGAAATGGAAGAAGAAGACGCAAGAAGCTTGTTACAGCATTATCATCATTAACAAAAATCGAAAAGAAAAAATAATAATTAACACTAACTAACATCATTTTTATTACAAAAAATAATAAATTAAAGAAAACAAAAATATAAATCACGCTTTTGTTTTTTATTATTTAACTCACTGTTTTGAAGCTTGATGTAGGAACATTTGGACAAAGGATTTAATTTTTTATTTACTTGGATTAATTTTGGGTACAAATAATAGTTTCAGGAAAGAAATTCTAACGCTGGGATTGCGTTTTAGTGATATTCCTAATTATTGGTTATTATATTGATTTTTTTCCGGGAAAAAATAGTGTTAAAATTTTGATTCTCCTGGTTCATTAATATTTTTCTAATATAAATATCAAATCAACCTACAAATTCCTTTGAAAAAAAGTTTCAAATCTTCTATCGTTTGCCATTTTTTGTTTTGTTTTCATAATTCTTAACACAATATCATCACAGATTCCAACATTATACCACACCATTGTCCCATGCATTCACATAACTTTCATAAAATAACACAACAAGAACAAAAAACACTCGAAAATAAATTTATATACGACATTAGATACTATTACATTACGAACACACACGAACACAAACACATTTTTTCTACACACTCTTGTCAATTTTGTTATAAACAAATTTATTATTATTATTATTCTTAAACAAATCAGAAACCAAAAACTATATGAAAAAAGAAAATGATCTTTTTATCAGCAGCAAGCAACAACAAACAACCCGAAGAAGGTGAAAACGAAAACCAATACCTTAACAAACAAACCTATTTCCCCTTTTACCAAAAAACCAAACTAAAACAAAACAAAAAAAAAAAATAACAAATCTCACAATTTTCTTATAAAACAACCCCGAAAAAGAAAACCTAACAAAAAACTATTCCCAAAAATTTACTACAAAGAAAACAAAACCCAACACCACAACAACAACAAAAAACCCAAAAGAGAAAAAACGTTACCAAATAAACCAAGAAAAAAATAAATAAATAAAATAAATAATGATGATGATATTTCATATGAAGAAATAAAATAATAACAAAGACGAAAAACACAATAAAAATTTAAAAATATTACAAAAAAAATTATAAAAAATTTTTCGTGGTGTTTTATTTTTAGATAACTAGAAATGCCGAAGTATCCAGGGGTATTATGGCTTTTCGAAACGCTTTTCAACAACCAGTTCTCCCTATAAGCCGATAATTAGGAAGTTTTACCCGTTCCCGCCATCCCAAACAGATATTTTTAGACATTTTTTTAACTTTATATATGCAAAGCTTCATATTTTGTCTGTTATGCTACAAAATTTCAACACGTATAGTACCAGCAATCAGCTCACATCTCGCAAAGAGACTTAAATATTTTTATTACAAATTATTGGGGCATAAAAAGTTCGACTTATATCAAGATATTGATTGTATCTGTTTCTATTTACCTTTAAGGTCCTTCTAAAAAGTCGACAGCACCAATTTTAAAGCTTTCAATAATTAAATATTCCATGCTGGTATCTATACCCTTTTTATTTGGTTCTATTTTACCTTTAAGGTCCTTCTAAAAAGTCCGCAGCACCAAATTTAAAGTTTTCAATAATTAAATATTCTATGCTGGTATCTTTACCATTTTCCCTTTTAAGTTTATTAAATTTGTTCTTAATTCATATACAGGGTGACTGCTGTCATTTCCAAGCCACTCATCTGACAGCTGATAAAATTATTCCAGTGACAGCTCTTCATATTGTTTACAAGCGTACAAAAGCATTTTGGTGGGAATTTTCCAGATAAAAAAATTATTTGTGATAGAATCCAAACGTGATAGTGTGATTTCTTTAGATTTGCCTGGAAAACCACAAATGTCTATCGTTAGAGAACTCCAGCATTTAAATGTGAATAAATATTTCTTGTCTCGTACGATCGCTCGTTGCCGTGATAGCCCGACGTTAAGGAAGTGGACGGAAGGAAAGAGAAGAAAAGAAGCGACTTGATGGAAACCCGCGTCGCAGTGGCCGAAAAATGGCTCGTGAGCTGAACATATCGCAATATTTCATTCGGCAAATATTGAAAAATGAGCTCTGGGTAAAGCCATTGAAATTTCAAAAAGTGCAGCTCAAAAGAGCTAAAGAGTTGCTTCGCTTGGCCGAAAGTGGTGAACTGCCGAATTTGGTTTTCCCCGATGAGAAAACATTCGTTGTTCAGCAGTTTGGTCATGTTTACTTGCCAGAATGCAAGCGCCGGCCATGGTGATGGTGTGGGCCGCCATAACAGCCGATGGTCGCTCTCCGCTCGTATTAATCGACCGTTTCATCAAAATAAATGCCGAATATTATTGCGAAAAAATTCTGGAGGGTGTATTAAAGCCTTGGGCACGCTAACATTTTGGCCGCAGACCTTGGACATTCCAGCAGGACTCAACACCATCACACTCAGCACACACGCCATCCAAGAATGGTTCCTCGATTCATTTCCAGCGTACAGTGGACACCAAAATCTCCGTATACCAATCCGTTGGACTATTGTGTCTGGAGTATTTTGGAAAGCAAGGTTGGCACTAAAAAATACCAAAATGCCGATCATCTCAAGTAATCGCTTCGTCGGGAATGGGCCAATATACCGTAGAGCAACATTCAGGCAGTGTGTGATGGTTTCATTGGCCGTTTGAAGGCTATAATTCGTGCCAAAGGTGACCAATTCGAACAAATCTGAACTTTTTCTAAAATTTGATGTTATTACTTTTTTTTCATCCAAAAAAATAAAATTTTGCTTTTATTGAATAAAATTAAAAAAAAAAATGTGAAAATTATGGCGTTTGACTTTGTTGCATTTTTTTTTATCTCACACTGTGTACAATGTTCCACCACAGAAGCTACAAATATCGAATTCTAAACAAATCCGTTAGAAAATGTGACTTAAATCGTAAAATTTTTGAGTATGAGTCATTAACGTTTAATCGGTACTATAATAAAACGTGGACCTAAATAGATAACAGTTTGTCGCAAGAGGTCTCATTACAAACTCTAAATATCAAAATAATATCATCACCTCGTTTACAATACCAATTTTGAATATTTGTGGACGATTAGTAAGACACTTACCTCCTTTAAATCCTGTAAAGAAAAAGAAAAACAAGAACATTTAGTTGGAATGATTTCTATTTATAATTACAAGTACTTACCTTTCTTTCGCAATTTAAAAATTGACAGCTTATGATGATACATTAAACTACAGATGGTTTCCTTATCCAAGCGAACACGAAATATGAAATCATACTTTCAACTACTTTCTCATTTAATATTCTTGTCCGAATTTATTTAATTTTATGTTGGATCCAATTGCAGTTTAGTTTCAATGAAGATCATTCTATTTTTATGTTTGTTTTCGATCACAACTATACAGAATCATGAAGTCCAGAACAACAATAGGCATTAATGATCATGATTTATCTTTGCGGACTTTATAGTTTTTGGTGTTGAAGTTTGTTGTGACTTCATTAAGATTTTTGATTGGCCTTCAGATAGATTTTTGATTGGACTTCAAGCCAAAATTCCATTCGAATTGGTATTTATACCATCAATTAGAAGGTTTCAATTCTAATGAGAGTCATTTTTCTTTTTGAACACATTTATAGAACACGAAATAGAATTAGAACACGAAATAAACGCGACACCACGGAAATAACCGAACACAAAATTGACACAAATATATTATTTCGACCGGACTGCAAAGTTCGCGAATATTTTGAGATTTGTGAACGTTTTGTTTGTTTTTTTTTTTTTTTTCTTATTTGAAGCTTGTAATTTTTTTGTTTAGCAGATTGTTGAGACGTCACATATGCTTTTGAGAAGGCTCCAATATTTGTCAGTTCAGCTGAAGTTCAACCATGAATTCTATGTTGATTGATCCAATTGGATTCTGATAAATTTTTGCGTGAACTTTAAAAGATGACTGGACACTTATTCCCCGAAGACTTTTTCATGCACAAGGCGATAGCTCTTGAAAGATAATGACTGGAATTCACATCATTGTTTGTATTTATCAGGAGTGTTTAATGGCCGTTTGTTGGTTTCAACCATTGTAGTCCTGCTCCTAAATCAAAGCAGAAACCAAATTAGTTCTTCATGCAAACCGAACAATTAAGGTTAGTCTAATGAACTTACCTTCCTTTTCTGAGTTTCATCCAGATTTGATCAGTTTCTCCACTTCATATTGCATATTTTTAGTCTAATAGTGTTATACCAAGCAACGTTGAACGAACGCGACACCACGAAAATAACCGAACAAAAAAACGACCATAAGGGAATATCTCGAAATATCCAATTGGATTCGGATTCATCTTATTCATGGACTTTAAACGATGACTTGACAACAATCCAATGGAGCCTTTTTGATACACAAGGAAATTGCGATTTAGTTCATATTTATTAGAGACTGTTACTGATTGTTTGTTGGTTTCAACCATTGTAGTCCAGCTCCTAAAGCAAATAAGAAACAAAATTAGTTTTTCAAGTCAACTGGACAAATTTAGGTTAGGTGTATAAAATTACCTTCTTACTTGGTTTTTGTCTAAATTTCATCACTTTCATTGCTGCATTTTTCAGGCACCCGCACGCGACTTCGAACGACGATATAAACGCGACACCACGGAAATAACCGAACACCAAATAGGCACACATTTAATATTTCGACACGACCGTGAAGGAACTTCAATTTTAAAACGTTTTTGCAGAGATTGGACTTAGAACTGTTTATAACCAACATCAGTTAGTTTGCTGTCATAAGGTTTACGTATTCCTTCTGTAGAAGAACGCCTTTTCCTGCGCCAACTCGCTTTCTTAACCGAGTCCACATGAATTTGTAGGATTTTGTGGCCATTATATTGTGATATTCAATCCACAACCCATTGTGGCTAATTGCAGTTCATTCATAGTCAATCCGTTTTCTTTTTTTTCATCTTTACAACCGATTTTTTGTGTCTTCTCCGGTAAATATAAAAATTCACTTCATTTCTTAACCGACCGTTTCCGTTTTTTTACATTTAAACCCGCCAAAATTTCACAATCAACTAACGAACAGAAGCCAACATCAGCTGTTTTCATTTCCAATTGCCATACATTTGCGTTACCGCCGCTACTAATCGATAATAATAATTCACAATAGTGAACAAAATTGGCGCCGTCGTTAATTTTGACCGGCTTTGTGACAAATATGTTGCTGGTTTTCTTCGTGTCTCTTTCGTAAACAGAAGATACGGCTCTTATTCTTTTCTTTAAATTCGTAAACAAAATAAATAGTGTCTGGCTGGTCATTTTGTTTTTTTTTTTTTTAAGTCGATAGGTCAGGCACGGCATTTCTGTGAAATGTATTTTCCAATTATCATTAGAGCTTTCTTATAATATATTTACATTAGAGTATTTGCCGGGTTAACCTCCTCGGTGGAAACTTCGATGTTATTTTGGGTAAAAATGACTGCATGTGCAGTTTTGACTAAATCGGCTAATCTCTACAAGGGTTACCAGAAAGACTGATGGAACACATAGTTATATCGACGAAACCATTATTTCTATGGGTCACATTTTGGATGAATCAATGAATATATATCCTCTGAAGGCTTAAGGCTATGGTTTTTCACGGCATTTCCAACATGACTCAGCACGCGACTCCCAAAAATGGTTACAAAATGAGGTTCCTCGCTTCATTTCCAGCGCACAATTGCCACCAAAATCTCCGGATACCAATCAGTTGGAATATTGTGTCTGGAGTAAATACCAAAGTGTCGATCACCTCAAGCAAGCGCTTCGCCGGGAATGGGTCAAAATACCGCAGAGTAACATTCGGGCAGCGTGTGACGATTTCATTCGCCGTTTGAAGACCATAATTCGTGCCAAAGTTGACCAATTCGAATAAATCTAAACTTATTCTGAAATTTGATGCTATGTCCGAAATTTTTTGCTTTCATTCAATAAACTTAAAAAAAATGTAAAAAATCGCACCCTGTAATACTTAGCTCTGGTACAAAATGTGAGGGTATGAGAAGTTGGACTTACATCAAGATATTGACTTAAGTCGAGTTCATTTTACCTTTAATTCCCTTCTAAACAATCCCCAACTCCAAATTTTAAGATTTCCCCTTTCTCCCTTTTTGGCTAATAAATTTACTTTTCTAATCATTTTTTTATAAATACATAAAAATTTTGAAAAAATCCCGCTTCTGAAAATATGCCATATAGGAGAATTTTTCGAAAATATTGGTTCATGAATAGGCAGATTTTAACAATTTAACTACCCACTTATTTCTTTTTCATTTTATTTCCACCTGCACCTTTTTTTTACATGGAATGATCAGTCACTGCCAAAACATTTTCGAAAAATACAATACAAAAAATAATTTACTTTTATTTAATATGGCGTTTCCACTGCACTTGATTCGCTCTCTATTCGTTGTTTGACCCTTAACTATGAAAAAACTACTTAATTCTTCACACAAAATTTCCTGAGCGAACAATCATAGTTGTGTTCCAGAACCTGCAAATTAGTACTAATTAGCACTAATTCTACTACAACGCGTTCCCATACTCCAAAAACTAGCAAAACTTGCAGCTCTCTCGAGAAAAAAATGGCGCTGAGTGGTGCACATTTCTGCTTGTTTTAGCTACATGAATTTGGCTGAGCAGAAATGTGCATATTGTAAATTTGACATTTAATTGGCATGGCTAACAAGGTTGAAAAATGTATTGATACATTTCAATAAAGAAAATGATCAACTTGAAAACTAAAGGAAAAACTAATATTTGTCGTGCAAAAAACAAAGAGAGAAAATATGGAGCAACTGATGTATTCACTTTTGGATGATTCCAGCAGTGAAGAGGACTGGCTGAATGAGGAATCAGATTATTAATTATTATTATAAATTATTAATTTTAACTTATCGTCTTCAATATTCATGTTTTTAATTTGTTGGCGCTCTTTTCAGTAAGGTTTCACAAGTCCCATTTAGGCTGTTTACTTTTGGAATTTTGAATTTTGACATTTTATCGCATTTCTGCTAATTTTCCGTTCCCTTATTTTTTGAGCAAACCTAAATAAGAATGACATTTCGAACTGTTCTCTCTTCTGCTAGTTTTACTACTAAAAAAGTACTGGAACACAACTCATATTTGTACATTGTTCAAATCAAATCACTCTCAGAACAACGAAAAAATATGTCCCATCCCTAACAAATGAGAGCATTTATCGAAAAAATTAATTATGACATTTAAAAATTGAAAATAGAAAAATTTAATGAAATTTTGAAAAATTTTGGGAAGACTGAAATTTATGAATGAAAACTACAATGTAGAATAGCGTATGTACATTCAAACGAAAGTAAATTTTGTTTTCTCTCTCATCCGAGGTACGCATTTTGTCCACGAGTTGAAATTACCACAGAAAACAGGAAACAAAAGAGGCAATATTTTTAAAATGTTTGTATCGGCAGAAAAAATGTTTGACAAGTGTCTCTCCAGCAGAATTTAAAAATAGAAAAATACAAAAATATGTTCAAAATGTCAACATTTACACAAAAAGTTGGAAACGTGAATGAATATTATAAAATTAATGTTTTAATAAATCTTTGGGAGAAAAATAATCATTTCTTCTATCCATATTAGTGAGAATTTAATGTATTTTAGTATAAATTCCCATTAAAATCAACAAACAAAATTTTGAAAAAAAGGAATTATTTTACTATGAATTACGAATCGTGCCGTATGAACGGGTTAATTCGTGTACCTAATTCTGAGAGCGAACAACGTTGTTCGGTTTCCAATGGAAACATGCTATAAATAGTATATAAGTTATTCATTCCACTTTTTAAGAGTTCACATAATTAGGAAATAATTTCGACATCAATTCCGGCTGGAATAATTTATTGACTTTCGTCAATATCAAATCGATTATTGTATAGTTCGTGTAACAGAATCAAAAGCTTCATTTTTATGATCGCTGACATTGGGTCTTGCTTCATAACTGCATATAGTTACACCATGATGATGCGCCTCACTAAATTCTCCACGAAGGCCTATGGAAAAAATATATTGAATTATTTTTTCTTATTAGAAATAAATATAAAACTTACCAATATAATAGATTTTTGTATTATCATCACCAAAATTGGAAGCGAAGTGTATGGACAGGTGGTGTACTGAGGAAAATGTTACAACTCTGTAAGAAAAAGAGGACAAGTTTGAATTATAGCAAGTTCATAAAATTTCCAAAGGAATCCCATTTCTGCAACTTCAAAATTCCATAGATTTTCAAGGAGCCTTGCAAAAGTAAGATAAGAATGCGACTTTTTCACCATTGTTTTTTTTTAATTCAAAGGAAATAGTTCGAAATAACATGAACCCATGATTCAAATACTTCTTTTGCATTAAACATTTTGCTGGGTACTTACTTTGGAGAATACTCAACTTCACCCCGACAATCTCGTGTCAATTCGAATTCCTGATCCGCTTTAGCTTGGGCATCATCAAATGTCATTTTTTCACGATTTTTGAAACTAGAAAGGATATAACAAAACAAATATAAATACTCTATTTATCAAACTCATATTTAATGACAATTTTTAAGGGTTTAAGGCCATAAGTTAGATTGGTTTCAAAGACGTCGATACCACAAAAATTTAGTTTTATAACAATAGATTGCAAAAAAGTGGATCGTCCTTACTTACAGCCTCATCTTATTGGGATGTGAATCATCATTGGCTCCAGCCACAATAATACCCTTCAGCTTAATGTTGCCGGTAAAGGGTATGTTGAACAGTAGCTCCTCATCACAATCACTTTTGACAAACTGCAAATATGAAAACAATATGTCTATTATTTTTCAATACGATATTCAAAATTGCAATGTTTACCTTTGTCACATCCAAACGTTCCTCGTAGGATTTGAAAACTTTTTTGCCATCACCATCACTTTCCTCATTTAGGCATTCCAAATTTTCCATATCAATTTTTTGATATAGACTATATTCAATACCCATTTCAAGGGCATGATCGACATCGGTGGCTTCGTGGCCACATCCATGACCATGGTTATGAGAATGACCGGACATTTTGAGTTGAGTCTTTCCAGAACGAGCAAGTTCAATAGTACTATTCACCAAAAGAGACCGTGAGAGCTAGTTCTAGTTGTTTCAGTCATTTGGTGCATTCAATGCCAGGCATGGGAATATTTCATTAGAAAGATTTAAAAGTTTTGGAAATTGTCGAATATTTTCTTGACATCGGAAAAACATATTCTTTTCTATCCGGATATTTGAACCAAATATACTTTTACCGTATCTGCAGGAATATAAATGAATATATGCATATTAAAGCTTATGAAAGTATTTTTCTAACAGGTGGTCACATGTCTTATGAAAGCAAAACATTCTCGTTATCGTATTTTACAAAATATATGTTAAATTATAGCAGTCAATATGTTTCCCGAATCCAGTAATATGAGTCGAATGTTTTTTTAAGTTTGATACTTTTTTAAGTAGCCAGCTTCTGCCTTGACTACAGTATGGCCAACGCCGGCTACGCATACCAAAGTGTTTCTAAATTTTATAATTTAATAGTTACCAGATGGTTCTTGAGATATCTTCCTGTGGGGCTAAGCTGGCTACGCGAACCTAAGGGTGCAAGTACATAAAAGGCTTGAAGTCAAGGCTAGACATATTAATGTCGAGTTATAATGGATAACGACGGCAGGATTTTAGCGCTCTGACTTTTTTTCTCTGGAATATACCCAGGGCCGGCTACGTACAAATTTACCTAATAAGAACTTAGTCAAAAATGAACAAATTCTGATAAAAACTGTGCCTCATCTCTTCGAAATACTAAATATTAGACAATAATGCCGATTAGAAACCTAGAATATCAAATTACAACTGATTTGTTGAAAATGAACCGGAACCCTAAAATATATTTCCAAACGGTATGTACCGTTGAACGGGCCGTTGATTGGTACTTTTAAGTTTTGCCTTTACGTTACAAATATTTATGCCAAATTTAAAGAATTTTACCGTTTCTGTTCCTCATAAAGGAGGTTAACCCGGCAAATACTCTAATGTAAACATATTATAAGAAAGCTATAATGATAATTGGACAATACATTTCGAAGAAATGACGTCGACATTCAAAAAAGCAAAATTACCAGCTATTTGTTTAGGAATTTTAAGAAAACTATAAGATCTTCTGTTTACGAAAGAGACACGAAGAAAACCAACAACATATTTGTCACAAGGCCGGTCAAAATTAAAGACGGCGCCAATTTTGTTCACTCTTGTGAATTGTTATTATCGATTAGTAGCGGCGGTAACGCAAATGTATGACAATTGGAAATGAAAACAGCTGATTTTGGCTTCTGTTCGTTAGTCGATTGTGAAATTTTGGCGGGTTTAAATGCGAAAAAACGGAAACGGTCTGTTAAGAAAAAAATTGAATTAATATTTACCGGAAAAGGCACAAAAACTCGGTTGCAGAGAAGAAAAAAATGAAAACGGATTAGCTATGAATGAATTGTCATTAGCCACAATGGGTTTTGGATGGAATATCACAATAGAATGGCCGCAAAATCCTACAAATTAATGTGAACTCGGTTAAAAAAGCGTGTAGGTATAGGAATCGGCGTTCTTATACAGAAGGAATCTTTAACCTTATGACAGCAAACGGTAACAAATATATTCCTTTACGCCCGTGTCGAAACATTAAATGTGTGCCTATTTTGTGTTCGGTTATTTCCGCGGTATCGCGTTTATATGGTTGTCGTTCGAGGTCGCGTGCGGGTGCCTCAAAAAATGCAACAAAGCGATGAGTGAAAGTGATCAAATTTGCACAAAAAACAAGTAAGAAGGTAATTTTATATACCTAACCTAAATTTGTTCAGTTCACTTGAAAAACTAATTTTGTTTCTATTATGGCTTAGGAGCTGGACTATATTTGTTTCAACCAACAAACTGTCAATAACAGTCTCTAAAAAATAAGAACTATGAACTAAATTCCAATTGCCTTGTGCATCAAAAAGGCTCGAGTGGATTGGTGTCAAGTCGTCGTATAAATTCCATTAAGAAGATGAATCTGAATCCAATTGGATATTTGGCGAAATTCCTTTATGGTCGTGCCGAAATATTGAGTTTGTATCTGTTTTGTGTTAAGTTATTTCCGTGGTGTCGGTTTCGTTCGACGTTGCTTGGTATTAGATTATTCGACTAAAAATATGCAATATGATTTGGAGAAACTGATCAAATCTCCATGGAAATCAAAGAGGAAGGTAAGATCATTAACCTTGTCTAATTTATTCACTTGACTTCAAAAACTAATTTTTCTCTTTTCTTTTAGGGGCAAGGCTACAATGGTTGAAACCAACATTCAGCCAGTCTTGGATAAATAAGAGCTATGAAGTAAATTCCAATAGTTATCCTGCAAGAGCAATTTTCGTGTGCATCAAAAAGTATTCGGTGGATTGGTGCCAAGTCAACATTTAAAGACTATGAAGAAACTGAATCTAGTTCTCTGCAAAATCGATCATAAATTTAAATGTCCTTAAAATATTAACAATCAGTTAAGGAAGTAAGTGCTTCCTTATCGAAAGCAAATGTACTAATATAATCGTAATAGAACTGATCTTAATCTTTGCAAAATGTCAACAAATCTTAAAATACTCACGATATTCCTTTACGTTCGTATCAAAATGTTAAGCGTGTGTGCCTATTTCGCGTTCGGTTATTTTCGTAGTGTCGCGTTTATTTCGTGTTCTCATCGGACAAAAAACTAAATAAAAAAGGTAAGTTTATTACTCTAACCTAGTTTGTTAAGTTGGCTTGAAGAACTAATTTTGCTTTTTTTCCTTAGTTAGGGGCCGAGCTACAATGGACGATTTCTACAAAGTCTCTGATACAAAAAAACTATAATATAAATTCTTGCAAATTTCGTTAAAGAGTAATTTCCTTCTGCATGGAAAAGGCTTCGGTGAGTTGGTGTCAAGTCATAATTTAAATTTCTTGTCTATAAACTGAATCATCAGATTAAGTTCCCATCAAAATGGAAAAAATTAATTTTAACAAGGTAGACATTGTATATTTGAATCCCATTCAAAACTTCTAATGACGTCACAAGAAACCTCAAACAAAATTAAAATCTCATAAGAATGGACCATGATCAATAAGTATATTTTCTAATCGTAACAATCCCTGGAAAATCGAATTTAAATATGAATTTCAACAATGTAAACAATTACATATTGAAGGCTGCTCACAAGACCTTGCTTCTCAAAAACACTAATGACATCACAAAAAAACTTCAACATAAAAATTTACAAGCTCCGCATAAGAATTGTGATCTTTAAAGCATATTTTTTAAAGCCATAAACGTTTGAACTTTCGTCGTGAATATGTACAATCGTGTTGGAAAACAAAAGATTTACTTTTTCGGCAATACAAATTATGGCGAGTTATAACTGAAAACTCCTCATCGACATGAATTCCAATTGGATTATTCCATCATCATAGTTTAACGTCCATACTAAAATGAAGTTGATTTCAATTGGATTCTGTATATCGAATCACCAGATTAATTTTAACAATGCTCCTCATAAGAATGGATCAAGAATGAGCCTACTCTCCAATCGGTAAACGTTTGGATTTCTCTCATGAATATGTAGAATTATGTTAGAAAACAACAGCTACAGTTTTCGGGTATATAAAAAATGGAGTTCGATGAAACAGGAACCTTCTTATCGATCTATACATTTTTGTTTCAATTGGATCCTTATGATGTCGAGGGATAAGAGAAAATTTCCATTTTAAATTTTAAATAAGAAAATAGCAAAAGGAGTTCTCATAGTAAGAGTAAATGAATAATTTTCTGTCTTCGAAATTGGACGTTGCAATACGGATGCATACATGTGAAAAGACAGGTCAGTGCGTTAATTTATAAATTACAATCATACCAATTAACTTTCTTATTTTTATCTTTCTTTACAGGATTTAAAACAGGTAAGACATTTTTTGCTTATATTTGCGTGCAATCTCATAAGCTCTCAAATTTGCGAATACTATTAGGAATTATATGTGTATGTTTAAATATTTTCCCAGGACAATTTGCTATTTTTAACATACGCACAAACCTAAATATCCTTGGATTAAAAACACAGCGTACATGATTTTATTTCACTAGTTTATTGTTGTTGTTGTGGTTTTTGTTACTTTAGTTCATTTAACAAATTTTTGAAATGTGGAATTTTTTATTTTTATTTTTGTTTTCTGATCTTTGCTTACTATAATTTCTCTCTCTCTCTCTTCAATTCTTCAGTTTTGGATACAAAAATTCTTAATTAGTTCGCGTATTTTCTTGCTTTCCGTACGACCTTTAAGGTAATATTATTAATTTACTTGTTTTTATTTCTTCAATGAGTTTCTTTATAAAGACTTTAGGTTTGAGACCAATGCCATCAATATGCTTTAAGGGGTCGTAGAATCATTGACACAATTGTTGCAATGTCTAGGTCCAGCTTATATAAGTTTCAAGTCCCGTTTAATTTTTGATCACCTAGCAAACATATATCATGTTAATAATGCTGCGACAAAAGCTGATTCCTTTGATCATTTTATCTTTTGTTTCCTTTAAATTATGGCTCGTTTAGATACAATTCTTTTTCCAATTGCTAGTAGTTTTTTTTAAAGATATGTGCCAATACACACAATTCTGGTTTACATTAAATTAAATTGGTCCCAACAAGAAGTAGGATTTCAAATAGATGATTAAGCTTATAGTTACCTAAAGACTTTAGAGACTTAAATTATAAAACGTTTTTTCAAAATTTGTTGGGGATAGCCCAACTTAAACTTTTGCCCAGTAAAAGTAATTGTGGATCGATCTATTTTAAAAGAAACATTTAGTACGTCTTTGCACAAAAATGTCCTTTTATTAAAATTAGAATGAATCAATTGTTTAATCTGTCGTTATAAATACATAAAGTAGCCATTTTCTTTTTTTAGTTTTCAACAAAAATTATATATAGAAGTTTTGAATACGAGATGACCTATCAGTAATTTGAGTAAAGAAGTGCTGCTGTTTTTTCAGTTCAGTGAGTTTTAAGTGAACATAATATACATCACCTTTTCGAAATTTAGGGATTTCCAAACTCATTTTTGGGACCAATTCTTTTTCTGTAAACCACCTACAAGAGACTGGATTGATATACATATATTTTAGGTTTGTTTTTTGTTTTTATTTCGGAATATTTGTTGTTGGTTTCTCTTTTGTTTAGTTTCTCTAAATCTAAAAATTATTGAAAATAATAATAAACCTAATTGATGTTTTCACATTCTTCTTTTTGTTAAATCTACACAAAAAATTAACATTAAATATATTTATATATAATATATATATATATATATGTATAATAATATTTTATGTATGTATACGTATTGGTTTCGTTTGTTTGTTTTTTTGTTTTTGTATTGTTTACTTAAAAATGCATACAATTATTAAAATAATCTCTAAACTATACACAAAAAAAGCTTGAAGCCTTCTAACAATCTCTCCA
Source organism: Musca domestica (assembly GCF_030504385.1). NCBI lineage: Eukaryota > Metazoa > Arthropoda > Insecta > Diptera > Muscidae > Musca > Musca domestica. Next base: position 570,250 of record NW_026712246.1, on the reverse strand, counting down.
TTTATGTTTTGGGTTTTTGTTTTTCTCCATATTGGGGGAGGGGGACTCTTTCGATTTTATTTTCCTTTATTGGGAATTCGGTTATTCTTAAAAAAATATAATCAAATTATACTGTATGTATTTTTCTTTATTTATGTATGTAGATCATCATCGCCGTCTCGAATAAAAAAATTATTTTTTTCTCAGATTTTTCTTTTCAAAATTTTCACTCTAATTTGTTTGGGTTTACGATTTGTTTGTTTGTTTTTTTCTTTTGATATTTTATCAAAAATGTTGCTTTTTAATTTCCAATGTTTTTGTTTTGTTCTGTCTCCAAATTTCAAACTTGGACTTCATACTCCTCACACATTCACATTCACTTGGCTGGCTGTCTGGTGTTTCAGTGTTCACTCGCTTACTTGGGTAGTTCATAAAATTGGACGGGAAGCGCTTTGGGTGTGATAATTTCATCATCGAAGTCTTCATCATGTATGGAATAATCGCCACCACCTCCTCCGCCACCGTTATTGGTACCACCGCTCTGTTCGAATTCATTGGGTACAATTTCAACATCGGTGGGTGTGCCCAATGTCGATGAACGTCCATTGTTATTGCCACCGGCATAATTTGTCCGCGACTTATGTTTGATGACATATTCGCGCAGCAAATGCGAGTAGAGTATATCGTCGATATAGAACATTGTGCCCAAATTATAAACGAATACCTCACTTTCGATTATTTTGGCATTGTTAACACTGGTCGCATTACTTCCAGGATTTCGTGTTATTTTAATATGGCCACCACCTATCGTCTCGAAGACTTCATTATCCTTCAGATCACGATTGTACAGACGTCCCTTGACAAAATGATTCAGCAGCATTTTAACACCTCGTTGGGAGGCCTGCGAATATAAGATAAAGGAATTGTTAGCGATATATTTTTTTTTTCAGGGAGCAACAATTGCAGATTTTTTTTCAAGATTAAAAAAATATATATTTTTTCCAAGGACAAAAAAGTGGATTTTTTAAAAATATTTTTTTTTGTCCAAGGAACAACAGAAACATAATTTTTTTAAAGAACAACAGAAATGTGAATTTTTTAAATAATAGTTTTTCAAGGACTAACAGAAACATGGCTTTTTAAGGAATTTTTTTCAAGGATAAATAGAAACGTGGATTTCTTTGAAGAATATTTTTTCAAGGACCAACAGACAAACGTGGATTTTTTAAAGAATATATTTTCAGGGACTAACAGAAACATGGCTTTTTAAGGAATATTTTTTCAAGGATAAATAGAAACGTGGACTTCTTTGAAGAATATGGTTTCAAGGACCAACAGACAAACGTGGATTTTTTAAAGAATATTTTTGAAAAGGACCAACAGAAACTTGGATTTGTTAATGAATATTTTTGAAAAGGGCCAACAGAAACGTGTATTTTTTTAAAGAATTTTTTTGAAAAGGTCCAACAGAAATGTGGATTTTTTAAAGAATTTTTTTGAAAAGGACCAACAGAAACGTGGATTTTTTTAAAGAATTATTTTGAAAAGGACCAACAGAAACGTGGATTTTTTAAAGAATATTTTTTTCAAGGACCAACAGAAACGTGGATTTGTTAAAGAATATTTTTGAAAAGGACCAACAGAAACGTGGATTTTTTAAAGAATATTTTTGAAAAGGACCAACAGAAACGTGGATTTTTTTTTTAAAGAATATTTTTGAAAAGGACCAACAGAAACGTGGATTTTTTAAAGAATATTTTTGAAAAGGACCAACAGAAACGTGGATTTTTTAAAGAATATTTTTGAAAAGGACCAATAGAAAGGTGGATTTTTTTTTTAAAGAATATTTTGAAAAGGACCAACAGAAACGTGGATTTTTTAAAGAATATTTTTGAAAAGGACCAACAGAAACGTGGATTTTTTAAAGAATATTTTTGAAAAGGACCAACAGAAACGTGGATTTTTTAAAGAATATTTTTGAAAAGGACCAACAGAAACGTGGATTTTTTAAAGAATATAATTTTAAGACTTACAGAAACGTCGATTTTTTAAAGAATAATTTTTCAAGGACCAACATAAACGTGGATTTTTTAAGGAATTATTTTTCAAGGACCAACAGAAACATGCATTTTTTTAAAGAGTATTTGAATTTTTTAAAGAATATTTTTCCAAGGACCAACAGAAACTTGGATTTTTTAAAGAATATGTTTTCAAGGACCAACGGAAACGTGGATATTTTTAAAGAATATTTTTTCAAGGACCAACAGAAAAGTGAATTTTTTAATGAATATTTTTCCAAAAACCAACAGGAACGTGGATTTTTTAAAGAATATTTTTTCATGGACCAACAGAAACTTGGATTTTTTAAAGAATATGTTTTCAAGGACCAACGGAAACGTGGATATTTTTTAAAAATATTTTTTTAAGGACCAACAGAAACGTGGATTTTTTAGAGAATATTTTTGAAAAGGACAACCAGAAACGTAGATTTTTAAAGAATATTTTTTTCAAGGACAACCATAAAAATTTTCAAGGATCAACAGTAACGTAGATTTTTTAAGAAAACATTTTAAAAGACCATCAGTTTTTAAAAAAAAAAAATTTCAAGGACCACCTGAAACATAGATTTAAAAAAAAAAACATTTTGAAAGACCACCACTTTTTTAAAGAAAAAATTTCAAGGACCACCTGAAACATAGATTTTTTAATGAAAACATTTTGAAAGTCTACCAGAAACGTAGGTTTTTTAAAGAAAAAAATTTCAAGGACCACCAGAAACGTAGATTTTTTTCCTTCTCTATTGAAACGTATTCCAATGTTTTACATTTTGAAATTGAGACATTTATCTTACCATAACATCATCACTCAGCTTATCGAAGCCCAATCTCTCAAAGGCTTTATCGTCTGGAACAAAGAATGTGTAATTGGCTCCGGATACATGTGGTGCAATTTCAGCATTGTTTAAAAACCTGTAAACAAACAGAGTGAAAGTCATAAATCAAAGCGAAGTACAAACCCAATAGGCATAGCAAAATAACCAACCAAACAAATGCCTACCTTGTAATTTGTGTAAATCTAGGATCTCGTTCCAGCGCCAGGAAAGAATGTGACAAAAATTGTGCCCCAAACCAAGGGAAAGCCAACAGCGGTGGTGTCTCTTTGTCCTTGTGCATCTGTGTAGAGCGAACAAAAATAAAAACGAAACAAATACATTTACAGCATTAATCTTTGCCACACCATTTGTAATGCTCACACACCATTTACCTGATGTAGTTTGGAGACTACCGCTTCGGAGACAAACAAAACTTCGGTTATGATAAACACTTGATTGCCATTGGACAATGTGTAATCGGACATTATGGAAACATTGTTGACATTCGGTGCAGCTAAAAATTAGAGGGGGTAATAAATTAAGGATTAGAGTTACCGTTTTTGTTTTTTGAGCAAATAATGGAAGAAGAAATGTGAGTACAAGGTGGAGATTGAAAGTTTTGCACAGTGTTTCAAAATAAGAAAAAATTAAAATATAGTAAAAATGGGAAAATTTGATCTGAGTTTGACCTATGACCTCTGAGAAAAAAAAGCCTCTCATAGGGTAAGTGTACCAGTAGTCGGCACTTTTAGGATTTTCGTGTTTGTAATCGCTCACCATTCTGAGTGGAACTTTTCAATTATTACAAAGTTAATTTATTCAGATTTGAAATTTTGTATAGTTTTTGCAATAATAAATAAAGTTTTAATAACCTTTTATTAAATTTCATAAATTTGTAGTTTTATTAAAACAATGCTTTTTTGCCAGTAGTCGGCACCACTTGCCAATTGTCTGTATGGCATGTTGCAACAGTCGGCATACCAATTTTTTTGTAAGAATAATTAATGATAATAATAAATTAATTCATAAAAATATAATATTTTTGTTTAGTTAAACTGATTCGACGTCTTTACTGTACTTTTCTTAAGAATATGGATTGTTGAGGACTTTCACATACAGAAATTTAATTTTTATTAGAATAAATCATCTTTTCTTAGCGAAATTGTACACAAAGATAGCTGACAATATATTTTAAGTAAACAAAATATATTTAGGTATAAAAGTTTCATTTATTTGGGCTTAAAATAAAAAGTGCCGACTACTGGGACATGCCGAACTTAGGCACACTTACCCTATATGCATTCTAATTTTTGGTATAAATTACAAATATAGTTTCATTGCCGTTCTGCTCCACGTTTTGCAATAGGCTTATATGCTACAGGCGTATATTTTTAGGAAAAATTGTCAAAATAAATCCATTTGAAGTACAGGTCCAGGTTTTGCTATAATGCCTATATTAAATTCGAAGTTTTAAGGAAATATTACAAATATGTGTCCATGATCCGTTGACATTGCAGGTTAACATACTGTTGAAGCCCAATATAAATGTCCCCATTTTTATACCCTCCAGCATAGTTTGGAGGGTATTATAAGGTTGTCATTCCATTTATAACACCTCGAAATATACATTTTAGAACCCACAATGTACATATTCTGTATCAGCATAAAATTCTATGTCGATTCAACGATGACCGTCCGTATATCTGTCTTCCGAACGAATTGAAGTAGGTTTATAAAATTTCACATAAATGTATGTTTGGTCTGCAGGATTTTTGGTATTGAAAATGGGTTATATATGTCCACGTTTAGCTATAGCCCCCACATAAGAGTACCTCCTTATATTCGGTACTTTGATGATTTTAGCGACATTTTTCTCCTGAATTGTTTCAAATTTCGTAATAATAGTTGGCAATGGGTACTACAGCCTGCGGCAACAAATTGGCTATTCAGATCCAGGTCTTCGTATGGCCCCCATATGACTGTATCTCCCCATATTCGGTTTTTGGTAATTTTATACACATTATTCTACGGAATTTTTTTCAAATTTCGTATTTTAAGTTCCTAATGGGTTCTTCAGCCTACGATAGAAAAATTGCCTATGAAGGTCCAGGTCTTCGGATATCCCTTAAATATCGGTACCTCTTTATATTCGGTATTTTGATGATATTGGCGACATTAATAACCCGAATTGTTTAAAATTTCGTATTTTAAGTTCGTAATGAGTACTACAACCTACGATAGAAAATTGCTTATGCAGGTCCAGGTCTTCAGATAGTCCCTAAATATCGGTACCTCTTCATATTCGGTATTTTGCTGATTTCAGAAACATTATTCACCGGAATGGTTTTAAATGTCGTATTTGAAATGCCTAATGGGTACTACGGCCTACGACAGAAAATTGTCTATGCACTTCCAGGTCTTCGTATAGCGGATTCTATTTTTTATTTATTTATTTTTTAAATAGGTTATAAAGATTATATGGGAGCACAGGTCCATGATTTGCTGCAGGCCATTAAAATTATGAAAATTTCCAAAAAGGACCCCATTTTCAATGGTCCCTTTTAAGGTCCCATATGCAAAAACATTTTCAATATAGATCTTTTAGATGTACAGGTCAATTTTTAGTAAAAATTACGAATACTCACTAAAGCCCCCCCAATTTGATGAAAATCTTTGATATAGATCTTTTACCTGTACAGGTCCAAGTTGCTTTAATTAGGTTTTCGTCTCACTATAGCTCTACGCAAATACAACCTTTTTGAGAAAATTTGTTTGTGAAGGAAGCCTCGTTAAAAATGACGTATACCATGTTTTGCGGCAGCAGCATATGAAGATATTCTTCTTCAGAAAATTTAACAATATAAGTCCACGTTTTGCTGTAGCCTCTAAAGAAAGCAGTCTCCTTCAGAAAAAATGAATTTAGGACCATGTTTTGCACAGGTCCCATAGGAAGGAAGTATCCTTCAGCAAAATTGTCTACATAAGTCAATATTTTATTGCAGCGCTGTATTTTGCTGTAGTGCCGTATATCTTATTCAAAACAACTGTCAATATAGGTCAACGTTTTGGTAGTCCCCATGTGTAGGCAGTCTTCTGTGGCCCGATTAGAAGGCATTCTCCTTCAGAAATATTTTCTATACAAGTCTACGTTTTGTTGTAGCTGAAGGAAGTCTCGTTTCGAAAAATTATCAATATAGGTCCACGTTTCGCTGTAGTACCATTTAAGGCACTATCTTTCAAAATATCTCAATATGAAGGTAGTATCCTTCAAAAGCAGATGAAAAAATCTCCTTAAGAAATTTTTAATATTGGTTCACGGTTTGTCTTCTGGCGAAAAATACTCAAATTTGCCCATGTTTTACCGTAGCTCTTATACAAAATAGTACACTTCTTCAGAAATATTGTTGATTTGGGTTCCCGTTTTGCTGTAGCCCCCCGTGAGTGCAGCATACTGGAAAAGTGTTGCTAAAACAGATCCGGGCTTCCACCTTTAAAATTCCAATATGAATTAAACTTTTCTAAGGGCACCACCTTCTAACAAATTGTCAGTATATGCCCACATATTTCGCCAGAAAAAAATAATGCCCCAGGTTCAACTGTCGACCCACATTTCATTGAAGCCTCACATCGAGGCACCCTTTGTGAGAAATATAAACACACTATCCGTGCCAAAGATTATGTGCTTCACATAGGTCCATATCTACCAGTATTAAAATTTGAAAATTTTCCTCTTCTTTGACAGCAAATTGTTTAAGTTATTTCTTGCTTCATATAAAACCGTTTCTTCTCTAAGCCCTTGAACCACTGTGCACAGATTCACCTCCTCCATGTTAAAACTTTCCTTCAATGTTAAAACTTTTCTAACCCCTACTTTAAAATACTTACGTTGTCCCCTAAACACCACACTCTCTCCGCCCATGGTGCGCACCGCCATTTGATCCATATTCTTTACATCGGCCATACGCAACGGTTTCTGCATCGGTAGGAAATGATTGCGCAGCACACTCTCCGTAAACTCCTGCACACTGAACGGATAGAAGCCCCAATCGATGGGGTGCCAACGTTGAAAGGCATTGTCGGTGGGTATGAGAATGGTGAACGAGCCATCGTCCATTATTTGGGTGAGATTACTTTTCGAAAGGAAATGCTGGAAAACTTTTGTGCCACTTTTCATGCTGCCAAGAAATGACATTAGTGGGCTGGCCTTTGACTCCTTAAGGATCGGTTCGTTTTTGGTGTGGGCAATGTTGCCGGTGGAGTTGCGCATCTCCAAACGTTGTGGTTCATTGTAACGGCTGTAAGAGAGCGGACAAAAAAGAAAACGAAAGAAGTTAGACATTTTAGTACACAATAGGTATCCAAGTTGGTGACTTTCGCCACCCACCCGGCAGCTACTTGAAAGGAATTGAGTTGAGAAACTTATTCTAGATAAAAATACGGAAGTTTAAAGTAGTTGCCTGAGGAGAAGACAGTTTATTTATGGTTCGAGTATTTGTTTGTTTTTCCGTTTTGCAGTTTTCTGGGAAGTTTTAAAAGACCACAGTGTTTAAACTTTTAAGGGCAGAGTTTTGATCAACTAGAACGAAATGTTTAACCCTTCACGAAAGATTACAAATCGAGGTATTAAAGTTAAGTCAAATTCGGTTGAAATTGAGGCAGTTTCGTTTGGACGAAATAGTAAAGACACACTGACAATCTTTTATTGAAATACCTGAAGAAGGTCTTCGATCCATGTAAGTCCGAAGAATAACCCTTTGCCCACAGAAGATCTAAAATATGTCTTCTACCTATAGAAGACCCGGTCAAATGACTGAAGAAGGTCTTCTGTCCATAGAAGTTTTAAATAAGGTCTTTTGTCTTTAGAAGGACTGTAAAATATATTGTATCTCTTGAAGACCTGAAGAACTTCTGTATATAGAAGACCTGAAGAAGGTCTTCTGTTTAAAGAAGACCTGAAGAAAGACTTCTGTCTAAAGAGACCTGAAGATAGTCTTGTTTTAAAAGAAGACCTGAATATATTTTTACAATAGAAGACCTAAAGAAGGGGTTCCATCTAAAGAAGGCCCTTCTAGCTATAGAAGACCCAGTCTAAATTCTCCTGTTTATCGAAGACCTGAAGAAGGTCTTCTGTCTATAGAAGGTCTTCTGTCTTTAGAAGACCTGAGGAATGACTTCTGTCTAAAGAGGATCTGAAGAGAGTCTTCCTTTAAAAGAATACCTGAAGAACGTTTTACAATAGAAGACCTAAAGTAGGGAATCCATCTAAAAAAGACTTGAAGAATGCATTTCGTCTATAGAGGACCTGAAGAAGGTCTTCTCTCTCTAGAAGTTCTGAAGAAGGTCTTCTGTCTATAGAAGACCTGAGGAAGGTCTTATTTCTGTAGAAGACCTGAGGAATGTCTTCTGTCTGTAGAAGACATGGGGAAGGTATTCCTTCTATTAAATAGCTGAAGAAGGTATTTCGTCTATAAGATTTAGAAGATTTTCCCTTTGTAGAATACCAAAAGAAGGTATTCCAGAACCTGTAGAGATTTTTCGCTTATAGAAGACCTGAGAAGGTCTTCTGTCTGTAAAAGATCTGAAGAAGAAAAATTTCCATTTATAGAATACGTGAAAAAAAATTGGTCTCTAGAAACCCTGAAGAACATCTTCTATCTATAGGAGACCTTTATAAGGTGTTCCATCTATGGAAGATTGGAAGAAAGTCTTCTGGCAGAACTGTATAAGGTTTTTTGTTTTGAAAAAGCCCTGAAAATGTCTTCTGTCTATAGAAGGCCTGAAGAAGGCATTCTTTCTATAGCACCTGTAGAAGATTTTCCGTTTATAGAAGACCTGGAAAAGATATTTTGTCCCTAGAAGCCCTGAAAAAGGTTTTCTGTCTTAGAAGACCTGAAGAATGGGTTCCATCTATGGAAAACTGGAAAAATGTCTTCCGGCAGAATTGTATAAGGTCTACTGTCTTGAAGAAGACCTGAATAAGGTATTCCGTCTTCAGAAGATCCGGGGAAGGTTTTCTGTCTTTCAGAAGAACTGAAGAAGATATTCTGTCTTCAGAAGAACTGAAGGAGACATTCTGTCTTCAGAAGACCTTAGTACTTGAAGAAGACTGGAAAAAGGTCTTATGTCTGACCTGATGAACGTCTGTTTACAGACAACTTGAGATCCCCTTTCCCTATTGGAGGTAACATTGATCTTATCATGAAACCTCCAGGGGTAATGAAAGGCCGGTTGGACACCTGTAGATCTTCTTTAAGAAGCTTGGTTAATCATCCAGAGGAATATTTACTAGTCTTCAAAAAGGAACCCCGATAGGTTAGCTATTGGGAGACTGTATGTCTTTCATGAGAAATATGTTGTATCGAGCACTTCTTGTCGTACTATTGCAAATGAACCTCTAGCCATAACAACAAATTGGGTCAAAAAATTGCCATAAAACACCCCCACAAAAAAACTGCAAAAAACTTCTCTTCAATTCCCCCAAAAAGTTGTGTTTTTTTATTGGTTTTCTTTAACATTTCTATAACAAACCTCCTACATATAACAAACAAACAACAAATAAATTACACCCACACTTACCTACTACTGCCCTCCTGGATGTTCCGCTTCGAATACGGTGACTTTCGATCGCCCAAATACCCATCGATGGCCAATGCAATTAAATTATCATTGATGCGGACACGATGCAATATCTGGAAGCCATTCAACAGCCAGACCACATTGTTTGGTGATTTTTCCAATTTGCGAAAGACAATCTTATGGCCATTACCATTGCCGTATGACGATGAGGACGACGACGACGACGATGATGATGCCGCTGCTGAATCTTCGTCGGCATAATTATCGAATGCCCGACCCGGTACCATATGTTCCAGCATGAACTCTTTGAGACGTGGCTTCTCAATGGTGCGTACATCAATTTTTGGTATAATTAAAGTAAATGGTATATCTGGAAAGAAGAGAGAAAGAGAAAAAGGAAATTACATCATTATGCTACTCATTATCCTTGTCATCGTCCTTATTGTTGGACAATGAAGTGGACAATTGCACTTAAGAAAAGCTAATTGGAAATTAATTTCGCTCTTAAATGAGTTTCGAGCTTTTTTCCTTAATGAATGATGGAAATAATAATCAATTTTTATTAAATGTAATTGCGTTCTTAAGGAGTGATTTTATTTTCCTAATAAGTTATTAATTTGTACTTTTTTAACGAAATCCCATTATTTACATTCCAGTAAAAATATATTAATTTTGAAGTTCTTCAACAAACATACATTCGATGGGCTTATATTTATTCAGGTACTCATGATTGTCTAGGAAGTTGATTAATATTTGAGGAAGCTATGTTAGCTGTCTCTTAATTCGTATAATTAGAGGCTATCGACAAATTCTTATCTATCTACCGAAATAAATTAGTGAGATCAAGGATCATGGGACTCACTGTTTGTCTCTCTTTTTTATACCCTAATACCCATGCGTTAGGGGTATTAGTATAGTATAAGTTTGATTGGGTCAAAAATATTGTAACACCTCGAAATAGTGGTCCTAGATCCACCATGTTATATCTAGATCTTCCTATCTGGCTTCCTAGCCAAATGAGCCCGTCTGTCCATGTAAAATGTTACAGATCCAATTATAGTCTGATCCCTATGAAATTTTGCATGGAGCTAGGTTAGGGTCAGAATAGAAGCCAAGGCGGAGATGATCGCAGAATATTAGGTGAATGACATGGAAACCGTTATTTTTTTTGATTTTGCAGTCGTTCTAATTTGTCACAACTATAGACCGATCGTTGCATAATTGTTCGCAAGGTTACAGTTTAAGGCAGAGCAGAAGCCTGTCATCATTATATACCGGGAGAAAAGGACCATAATTTTTGGATCCTACCGCGAATATTTTTATACCGAAATCAACTTCCGACGAAATCACAAGTGGCACATCTGACCTTTTAATTAATGCTGGTTTCGTAGGCTTATATAGTCTAAAATCGAAGATATAGCAATGTATGCAAATGAATCTAAATTTTCAAATTTTGTTTCGAATTCCCACAACAACGAATTTGGAATTGTCTTGTGGTAAGCAGATCAACGTCTTCGTATAGCTCCTACATAACGATCCCTTCCATTATACGGTATTTTGATAATTTTAGCGACATAATTAACCGAAATGTTTTAAATTTCAACGTTCAAAATCAACGTGTGCTGTAGCCCCATATAACGGTATTTTGATAATTTTAGCGACATTTTTACTGGAATTGTTTCAAATTTTGTACTCGAAGTTCGTAATGTGTACTACAGCCTGTGGCAAAAAAATTACTTATAAAAGAATACGACTTCGTATAGCCCCCATATAAGGGTTATCATTTGAAAAGTATTTTTCTACGTTTTTTTTTTTGAAAAATTTCAAGTTTCTTCAAAATGGTGCAGGGTATTACAATTTCGGCGTGGCCGAACTTAGCTGATTTTTTTACTTGTTTTCTTTTTTTAATTTATTAAGAAAGACATCTTTGCAATGAATCGAGGATTCTTTAAAGCTATCTTAAATGACTTTCTGGAAATAAATCTAGGATATTTTTTAAATATTTGTCGAGGACACCCTGACCAAGAATCGTGGATTTTTAAACATTTTTCAGGGATTTCCTGACCAAGTATCTTTGATTTTGGCCAAGAATCAAAGGTTTTTTTCAAATATTTGTCTACGACTCTCTGACCAAGTCGACCGATTTTCTAAAAATATTTCGCAAGGACTCCCCGGCCAAGAATTATGATATTTTTTAATTATTTCCAAGCCAAGAATCGCACATTTTTAATATTTGTCAATGACTTTGATAACTTCTTTCTGGCCAAGAACCTTGCCCAAAAATCATCAATCAATGTTATGGACTATATAAATCGTTGAATTCTAAATACATACAGGGTGAGATGAAAAAACTGCAACCAACTTCAAACTGCTGTCATTTCTAAGCCACTCGACCGACAACTGTTAAAATTATTCCAATGGCCGCTCATTATATTGTTTACAAGCGTACAAAAGCATTTTGGTGACAATTTTCCAGAAAAAAGTTATTCGTGATGGAATTCAAGCGTATAGTGTGATTTTTTATATTTGGCTGGAAAACCACAAGTGGCTATCGTTAGAGCACTCCAGCATTTAAATGTGAATAAATCTTTTGTGTCTCGTACCATCGCTCGTTACCGTGATACTGGTAGCGTAGCCCGACGTCAAGGGTGTGGATGGAAGAAAACAGCAACATCAACAGAAATGGTTTGAAAAGTAGAGTAGCGACTTGATCGAAAAATGTCTCGTGAGCTGAACATATCGCCATATTCCATTCGGCAAATATTGAAAGATGAGCTCGGGGTAAGTCATTAAAATTCCAAAAAATGCAAGAACTTACATCGCAACAGAAAGAAAATAGACTCAAAAGACCTAAAGAGTTGTTTCGCTTGGCTGAAGGTGGTGAACTGCCGAATTTGGTTTTCTCCGATGAGAGAACATTCGTTGTCCAGCAGTTTGTAACCAAACAAAATGATCGTGTTTACTTGCCAAAGAGGTCAGCTGAAAATGTGCACATTCGGGTGGCCGGCCACCAGAACTCAAGCGCCGGCCATGGTGATGGTGTGGGCCGCCATAACAGCCGATGGTCGCTCTCCGCTCGTATTAATCGACCGTGGCATTAGAATAAATACCGAATATTATCGGGAAAATATTGTGGAGGGTGTGCTAAAGCCTTGGGCACGCAAACATTTTGGCCGCAGACCTTGGACATTCCAACAGGACTCAGCATCATGGCACTCAGCACGCGCCACCCAAGAATAGTTACAAAATGACGTTTCTCGCTTCATTTCCAAAATTTCCGAATACCAATCCGTTGGACTATTGTATCTGGAGTATTTTGGAAAGCAAGGTTGGGACTAAAAATACCAAAGTGTCGATCACCTCAAGCAAGGGCATTGCCGGGAATGGGCCAAAATACCGCAGAGCAACATTCGGGCAGCGTGTGACGGTTTCATTGGCCGTTTGAAGGTCTTACATCGTGCCAAAGGTGACCAATTCGAAAAAATCTAGACTTTTTCTAAAATTTGATGATATTTCCGTTGTAGGGTATCCCATGGCCGACCCCGCCCTGTTAAAGCCATTGATTTTTTCTTTTGTTATGAATTTTGCATAAATATTCCGTAATTTTATTTAATCACGGGATTTTCAAAAATATTTATTGAGGACTGCCGGGTCTAAATCTTTGATTATAAAAAAAAATAATAGTCTTGAATTTCCGATTTTTTCGGAATTATTAAAAGGACATCCTTGTTAAAAATCAGGAACGTCTAAATTTTTCTTTTATCGGATATTCCGAAAAAATTTGATCATCTGGTGGCCAACAAAATCTTAAATTTTTTAAGAAGTTTAAGAATGCCCATATTCTGGTAAAATAAATCGGTTCTGAAAATGCCAGTATATATAAAAGTCGAGATTTTTTTTTTATTTTTTTGGTAGTTTTTTCTACTTTACAATGACATCCTTTTTTCAAGGATATACTGCCAAAAACAATTTGATTCCAAATGGACTGCATTTTGACACTTCCGTTGGAATTCAGCCTAAAAGCAAGTGCTTAAACTTTTGGTTAAAATCGGTGCAGATATAGCTATAGTTCTCATATATATGTTTCATCCGATTTTGGGTAGAAGTCCCTCACATGCGTAACATGCATTCTACAACAATGTTGTTTGACACAGGTCATCAGATATTGCTCGAAAATGCCTCTGCCAGATTTTATCGAGATTGGTTCAGATTTTTGTAAGGCTTCGATATACATCTTCATCCGATTTTATGGTTATTGCTCACCATATATGTAATATCAGCCTGAATTGAATAGATTTTTTCATATTCAACCGAATTTTATCATTTGGTGAAACTCCGTCCGGTATATCAATTGCTCCAATAAATATTTTTTAATTTAATCCTTATCGAGGTCATATCATGTACTATACAGCAATGTTATTTGGTTCATAGTTGGTATGATCTACTTCACATAAATTCTCAATATAAACTATTTTATTACGGAAGCTTTACTAAATACGCATAGTGGAGTGGGGTATCATATGGTCGATCCCGCCCGACTTTTGACCTTTCCTTATTGGTTATTGCTATTTCTGTAGTAAATATTTTTGCTCTTTAAAAAGAATTGATCTGTCAAATGTATAAGTCAGGCTACTTTTTATTAGTGCTTTGAAATTATAAGCTGAATCATGTGAAATCTCAAATTGGGTTAGGCATTTTTAAATTACTCATATCCCTATACGAAACCGCAAACATATGTGTGGTAATAATAAAATGAAATTTTAAATGATGGGGTTGTAAAAATATAATTTTTATGACTCGAAGGCTACCATTTGCCAAATCATGCAAAAAATCCGGTTGCTTGATTTAATTCTTCAAAAAAAAAAAAAAAAAAAAAAAAAAAAAATTCTCTGAGACAATTTTACAATAACTACGTGATAAAAATAAATGTTTATTCAAATCAATTATTGAAATTCATTCATTATATTTTTTTATAAATACACCCAACCCTTATATTTTTGTAAAGAATTTTCATTGGTTGTGGTCACTTTTTGCTGTCACATCCTTGCACAATTGCATGATTGGGCAATTTAATATTCAACTGGCCCAACATTTAATTCTTCATAACAACACCCATTATCATCATCATCATCATTATGATCGCATAATACCGTCGTCCGCCAACATTACATTTAAATGATAACATAATGTCTGATTGCCTTACGGTCAACAACAACTATTAGCTGCCCAAACTCACACCCCATCCATAATAGAAGTACGTGCCACATGAGGATTAGGCCAATTTAATTGCGGTTGGAGGAGGCATTGCTGTGATGGTCTTTGCTGGCTGCTTCTCAGTCTTTTCAAAACTTTAATTAATTATAATTCACACCACACATTTCAGGTGTGTTCTAATATAAAATACATTCTTTCTCTAACGTCTGTGTGTGTGTGTATGGGAGTGTGTGTCTGTGTTGAGCTGTGGTTTGGGCTTTTCCATAAACATTCCATTCTCTATTAAATTTTTTGGTTATATCATTCGGCTATGATCCAAAAAAAAAATTATAAAAAAAAGAATTGGCATTAACAATAAGAACAAACTAAAATTCGCAAAACATTTATGTTCGCTTTCAATTGTTTTTCGTTTGGATGGGTGGTAGTACCTGTCGTTTGTTGAAGATTGTTTGAAATTGAAATTCATATCACATGCGGGGTATGCGAGCATAGTAGAATAATTTTTTTTTTGCAAAAAAAAAAAAAACCCAAAACTTTGAACGAAAATCTAATTTTTTTGTATAAGTGTATATATTCTTGATCAGCATAAAATTCGATGTCGATTTAGCGATGTCCGTCCGTCTGTGGAAATCGCTCTAGCTTCCGAAAGAAATGAAGCAGATTGATAAAATTTTACTCAAATCTATATTTTGTCTGCAGGACTTTTGGTATAGAAAATGGGCCACGTTTTTGTATAGCCTCCATATAATTGTACCTCCGTAGGTTCGGTATTTTGGTGATTTTAGCGACATTATTCACCGGAATTGTTTCAATTTTGGTATTTGAAGTTCGTAGCCTATGACAGAAAAATTGTGTGTGCCAGGTCCACGTCTTCGTATAGCCCCCAAATAATGGTACCTCCCTATTTTCGGTACTTTGGTGATTAACGCTACATCATTCACCGGATATGTTTCAATTTTGATATTTGAAGTTCGCAATGGATACTACTACCTGTGAGAGAAAATTGTCTGTGCAGGTCCACGTCTTCGTATAGCCCTCATATAACGATACCTCCCAATATTCGTCGTCCTTTATATTTTAAAATAACGGCTACATGGTGCCGGCCAAATGGTGGAACTTACAGCTTTTTATTAGTTTTGTTTTTATAATTTTTAATATATTTCAAGAATTTCCCTGCCAAAAATTTATTTTTTAATGTTTGCATATTTATCAAATCTCTCTGGCCAGAAACCATAAACATATATTTCCAAAACTTTCCCTTCCTTCTGATATAAGTCGTTATTGTACCCCAGCCATATGGCGAGAGAGGATATGTATCATTTGATACGGCCAAATCCGTTTTAGGACATTTGGAGTCGATCTAGCGATGTCCGTCCTCCTTATTTATAATGTACACATTTTAACCTGTAACTAACGAGCTTGTGGTAAATTTTACCTCTCTTTTCACATTTTGTGGAAATTTTCTCTTCTATTGCTTGTTTTTGTAAAATTAGGAGGGGAAGGGGATTTCAAAAAATGCGATTGTATTTGACAAAAAGTACCATTTAGTACAATTAGTACACCTTTAGTTTGAATTTCCACAAACGTAAGAGTCCGTCAACAACAAATTTGAAAAACTTAAATTCTGAGAACCCAATCGATCTTTTCAATGTATCCCTACGCCTTTTTTATGACTTTCTGCATTTGTTTACGAGATGTAGAAGGAGACAAAATAGACCTATGGTTCCTTTTGATGATCTTCATAGAATCATATTCCATCCGTCAATGTATTTTTGTAAACAAAGTATGGGTAGCATTTATTGTCCGATTGAGAAAAAACTTTCCACGAATCATTTGTTTGGTCCAAGGACGAACTTCTTTGGAAATGTGTGAGAATCGGACAAACTTAAATAGAGCTCCCATAAATACCTCCGTCCGATTTAAATTTGATCGTGAAATATATATTAGAGCACTCCAGTATTTAAATGTGAATAAATCTTTTGTGTCTCGTTTTGTATCTCGTACGATGAGAAAACATTCGATGTCCAGCAGTTTGTAAACAAACAAAATGATCGTGTTTACTTGCCAAAGAGGTCAGCTGAAAATGTACACCTTCGGTTGGCCACCAGAACTCAAGCGCCGGCCATGGTGATGATGTGGGCCGCCATAACAGCCGATGGTCGCTCTCCGCTCGTATTAATCGACCGTGGCATCAGAATAAATGCTGAATATTATCGCGAAAATATTCTGGAGGGCCTTGGACATTTCAACAGGACTCAC
Source organism: Musca domestica (assembly GCF_030504385.1). NCBI lineage: Eukaryota > Metazoa > Arthropoda > Insecta > Diptera > Muscidae > Musca > Musca domestica. Next base: position 553,350 of record NW_026712246.1, on the reverse strand, counting down.
TCTGCACCATCGCACTCTGCACGCGTCACCCAAGAATGGTTACAAAATTAGGTTCTTCGCTTCATTTCCAGCGCACAGTGGCCACCAAAATCTCCGGATACCAATCCGTTGGACAAGCAAGCGCTTCGCCGGGAATGGACCGAAATACCACAGAGTAACATTTGGGCAGCGTGTGATGGTTTGACTGGCCGTTTGAAAGTCATATTTCGTGCCAAAGGTGACCAATTCGAACAAATCTAAATTTATTTTAAAAATTGATGCTATTTCCGACATTTCTTGCTTTCGTTCAAAATTTAAAAAAAAATGTAAAAATTATGACCTTAGACTTTGTTGCAATTTTTTTTCTCACCCTGTAGATCCATATATATGTTTCATTCGGTGTTTAATTTCCTGCCATTCGTAATATACACTCCACAATAATAATATTTGGTACCATATATCAGATACAGCCCAGCAATAACTGTTTCAAATTTTGTCAAGATCAGTTTAGATTTGGATATAGCTGTCATATATACCGGTTTCAGGTTTATTATACACCAAATGGTTAATATCAGCTCAAATGGAGTGGATTTTGGAACATACGACTGCATTCAGCTTCTAGGTTGAGTACTTCAAATTTTGAACCAGATATCAGATACAGCTCAGAAATACCTCCGCCCAAATTGGATTGATTTTTTGCATATTCAGCCGAATTTTTTCATTTTTCCATATACCTCTTGGCCCGATAGATGTTTTTTAATACAATTCTTCTCGAAGTCATGTCATGCACTCTATAGCAATGCTATTTGGTACGAAATTGGTCCGTCATAATTAGTATAAATTGACTTATAGTTGGATATAGGTTACCCCTGATTCCAAATTACCACTGCTCTAAAGCCATCATAAGATTCATAGTTGGTATGATCTACTATACTATGATCTACTCTACTTATCATAAATTCCCAATATAAACTTTTATTTGTACGTATACTAAATATGTATAGTGTTGCAGGGTATAATATGGTCGTCCCGCTTGACATTTGTCCTTTCTTTTATGGTTTTCGTTTGTATTTTTTCAAAGTAAAATCCAAGAATTATCCACTTTATACGCACCGTTTCCTATTTATTTTACAATTTTCCAACAATTCTCCTTCTTCTTCTACTTGCAGTCTTAGCCTTTGTCACTCTTGCCCCATTTGTGTTCCAATTTTAACCATTAATTAGAATTGAATGACAACAAAGACATTCAGACATTCGGGAAAATATCATGGCCAACAACAACAACATCAAATTGCCAACAACTGACATTCATCCTTTCACCTGCAAAGAAAGAATGCATTCGTTTCGCAGTCTTCATCCCCTTCCCTCTCTCTCTGAGAATATTTCCTGTAACCATGCCAAAGACAAATCCTTTCTTCTTCTTCTTCGCTTTCATTTCTTCTTTGTGAAGAATAATGAAGACAGTAGGAGGATTTCTCAAATGTGATTCATTGCACAATAATTGAATTTTTAAGGTAAAATGTGAAAGGTTATGTAGGGGTTTTTTATGTTTCCTTCCTTATTGTCGTTCTGAGAGTCACACACACAAAGTCATGAATCAAAACATGAATAGTTTCTAGTCTGGCACATTATCTGATTCCAAGGTTTTCTCCATTATTCATAGACATTTCTTAGAGTTTGCATGAGGGCAAACATTGCAAAATTGGCATGGAATTGCAGTCGAAGGAGGGCTACTAAAAGGTGGTAATTTGTAATTGGTGAATGGGCAAATGCAAAAACAGGACAAATTATGAATTTTAAAAGTCCAGCTAAAATTAGAGTTTCTAGAGCTTAAGTTTTAGGAAGAAAAATTTTTGGGCATAAACCTGAAAATCCATGGAAAAATCAAAACAAAAAATTCAGATCAATAAGCTCGCCTCGAAAGAGAAACAAACACATAAAAAAATGTTTTTGGTCCTTTAATTTTAAAAATTTGACATGAAGTACCTTAAAAATAATTTTATTAAAATCCCACTAAAAAACCTAAAAATTCATTTAATCATGAAAATTCCCAATTGGTCCTTTAATTTTAAAAAAATTCACAAAAATTTTTAAATTTTAAAAATTCATGTCTTTTGGAGTTGGTCATCCTTGGAAAAAAAGATAAACCAAAAAAGTCCACGATTGGTGCTTGAAACATCGCGTTTCTTGAAAAAATAATCATAACAAATCCTAGTTTGGTGCTTGAAAATTTAGTCAAAATAAAAAAGGTCCCAAGTAGGGCGGGTCTGACAATATGATACCCTACCGCACTATGCATAGCTACCCGTTACAAATAAACGTTTATGTTGGAAATTTATCTGAAGTTGATCATACCAACCTTGAAGCTTTTTTGAATGCGTATTATAGCTTTATGACAGTTATAATTTGGAATCAGAGGGAACTAACATATGGGAGGTATATCCAACTCTGAATCGTTTTCCATCAAATTTGACGGAGGCATTTGTACCTCTCGTACCAAATTACATTGCTGTAGAGTGCATGATATGATTAGAGAAGGATTCTATTAAAAAAATTATCGGAGCCATGGATATATGGCAACCGGCAAAAAAATCGGTTGAATGCAAAAAAAAAAAAATCATCCGAATTGGCCTTACATTACATTTTGATACACAAAAAAACCTGAACTCGGAAAACGATATATATGGGAGCTATATCCAAATTCCAACCGAACTCGACTACACTTGTCACAGTTATTTCTCATCTGTATCTGATATCTGGTATCAAATATCATTCTGCGAAAGTGAGTAAGTGATAAACAACAAATCGGATGAAACATATCTATGGGAGCTATAGCTATATCTGAACCGATTTTCAGCACATTTAAAGTATTTGCTTCTAGGCTGAATTCGGTCGTATGTGCCAAATTCACTCCATTTGTCCTGATATTAACCATTCAGTGCACAATAAAAGTAAAATCGGATAAAAATCTTTACGAAAGCTATTTACAATTCTAAACCGATCTTCTATAAAATTTGCCAGAAGTATTTCTGAGCCGTATGAGATATCTCGTACCAAATACTTTTGTTTTGGTGTGCTCATTATGAATGGGACGAAGTATAACACCAAATTGGATGAAATATATGTATGGGAGCTATAGCTATAGCAGATTTTTACAAAATATGAAGTACCTGTTTCTAGGCTGAATTCGGTCGTACGTGTCGAAATACATCCTATTTGAATGAATATTATACACATGGCGCACAATACACTTGAAATAGGACGAATATATATATGGGAGCTATATCTGAATTTAGACCGATTCTCATCAATTTCAATAGGGCTCGTCTTTGGGCCAAATAAATGGAAAATTTCACCTCTATCGGATAATAAATGCCAACTGTACTTTGTCTACGTTCTTGCATAAATCGACTCAGAATATGATTATATGAAGATAATCAAAAGGAACTATAGTACACATTTCTAAAACCACCTCCATATCTCAATACCAGAGACCTACAGTGACATCCATATCGAATTTCATCTCTATCCCTTCACTCAATAACCAATTTAGTACCGAACAATTGTAGTACACATTTCCAAAACCATCTTCATATCTCAATCCCAAATACCTACAGGTCCTCAATATAAAATTTCGGGGTTCCAGCTCTATGGCTTCACCAAATTTAGTACCACATAGTATTTTCCGAACAATTATATTACACATTTCAAAAATCATCTCCATATCTTAACTACAGATACCAGCTCTATTGGTTCTATTCTAATTTTTAATATTTTAATACGCATAAGTACAAATTTCCATAGCAACCTGCATCATACAATCCAATAGAAATTTTATTTACCAAGGATCGGTTTACCCGAATCCAAATTGGCAATTCGTAATTATGTGTGCCCATGTGCAAATTTCCAGATACCAGCTCTATTGGTGCACCCAAATCTCAAGTGAATAAATTTAGTACGCTTTAGTACTATAAGTATAAATTTCGAATACTTCCAAATCGCAATCCAACACTCCGAGAGTATTCTTCTTTCAAAATTTCAGGATACCAGCTCTATTTTAGTACCATTTAGCACACATAAATACAAATTTCCGGTTGTCCCAAAATTTAGATTGTACCAAATTAAGTACCATTTAGTACACAATTTCCAAAATTACCTACATACCTCCGTCCTACATTTCAATAGCAACATTATTTTCAATTGTCAGAATTTCAACTCTATCGGTTCACTCAATGGGAAATTGTACCAAATTTAGTACCACTGAGTACTCATAAGTACGGATTTCCAAAATTCCCTACATAATCCAATTCTACAATGTAACAGTTATCTTTTTTCCAAATTTCAGAATTCCAAAATTTACGTTGTTCCAAATTTGGTACCATTTAGTACACATAAGTACGCATTTCTAAAATTATCTCCGTATCTCAGTCCTACATTGCAATAGTAACTGTTTTTCCAAATTTCAGCTTTTTAGCTCTATCGGTTCACCCGAATCGAAATTGTACAAAATTTACTACCATTTAGTACTTTTCGAGCACACATGTACAAATATTGGAAACTTCCTATATATCAATTCTACACTCGACCAATTATGTTTATTTCAAATTTCAGGATTCCAGATCCATCAGTTCCTCCAAATTCAAATTGCCCCAAATTTAGTACCGTTTAGTACTAGTCGTATACGTGAGTCAACACTTCCAAACCTACGTCTTTACATCTACTCTACTCCTCAACCTTGATTCACATTCCAAATTTCACGTTTTTTGGTACCAAATTTAGTACATTTTAGTACTTTTAGTACACTTTTAGCGCGAATTTCCAAAAACCCTTTGGTACATCCATCATACACTTCATCAGTGACCCTCATTCCAAACTTAAGAGTTCTAGCTCTTGGTACCATATTTTATACCGTTTAATACTTTTTGTACTCTTTTCGAAAAAACCAGCATTATCTGATTCCTTCGGACCAAGGGTGACCATCACCCAAAATATCAACCTTGATTCCCATTCCAAATTTCAAGTTTTTAGCTCTAACCGTTCACATGATACGAAATGGTACCAAATGTAATACATTTTAGGATTTTTCGTACACTTAGAGTGCGAATTTTCAAAAACCATTTCATACATCCGTCATACATCATCAGAGACACTCTTTCCAAATTTAAAAGTTCTAGCTCCATTGCTTCCTCAAATACAAAGGGTACCATATGTAGTACCTTTTTATGCATTTCGTTTCGTTCTAGTACGAATTTCTGAAAATCCAGCCTTATCTGACCCTTTCGGACCAAGAGTCACCCTCACCCAAAATTTCAACCTTTACAAATTTCAAGTTTTTAGCTCTAACCGTTCACATGATACGAAATGGTACTAAATGTAATACATTTTAGGATTTTTCGCCCAATTAGAGTGCGAATTTCCAAAAACCATTTCATACATTCGTCATACACCACCAGAGACCCTCTTTCCAAATTTAAGAGTTCTAGCTCCACTGCTTTCTCAAATACAAAGGATACCATATGTAGTATCTTTTAATGCATTTCGTTTCGTTCTAGTACGAATTCCTGAAAATCCAGCCTTATCTGATCCCTTCGGACCAAGAGTACCCCTTACCCAAAATTTCAAGATTCTAGCCTTAGCCGTTTAGTCTGAGCGTTGATGAATCGTTACTTTTATTCTTTTATTAATATATATAAAATACAAAAAAATATTTTAAAATATTTAAAAAAATATTTTTTTTTAAATAAATAAAAATATATTTTAAAAAATTCACTTTTTGGTCGTCCAAAATTTATGTAATTTTTTAAATTTATTTTTTTTGGTAATCAAAATGTGTTTTTAAAAATTAAAAAAAATGTATGCCTTATTAAAAATCCATTGGTCCTTAAAAAAATATTTTTTAAAAATATTATTTAAAAAATTTGTTTCTCTTTGAAAAACACTTTTTTTTTTTGTTAAAAACTAACCCATGAAGAATATATTCTTAACAATCCGCCCTAATGCCCCCAAAAAATAATCTTAAAATAATTTTTTTAAATATTTTTTTTCTTACCTCTCTGCGGCTTATAGCCATAAATCTCCAACACTGGCAAGCCATCCTCCATGAAACGTCGAACCTGTTGCCAGTTTTCATCGTTTATATTTATAGACTGATCTGCTGGCAGAACATTAACATCCGGTATAAATTTACTTTCAATTAATTTGATATTTTTGAGATTCTGATCGATTTGTAGAACTGAGGCCGAGGCCACCGAGATCACAAGCAAAGACCACTGGAGCCACATTTTGTCTATGAAAGTCAAGAAAAAATATTTCTAAAAATTTTTTAAAAATCTCTTAGGGCGTTTCTAACCCTTTTGCAATGGGTTGCGATAAGTTCGTCAAACTGCACGAAAACGAATCTCAATTTAAAAAATGCAATTTTGATGGCACGACTTTTGTTTAAATATTTTTAGTTATTATTGTAATTGTTGTATAATTATGTCGATTATTTGTTAATAAACATTGTTTAGTATTTTTTTTTTATTTAATTGTTTCACTTGTCGCTTTTGCTTTTGTTTTAAAGACGGAGATCGTTTAGTAGATTGCTTTTGTTTGTTAAATTGGCTGATTATCTTTTCTTTTGTTGTTGTTGTGGTTGTCTTCAAGTATTTACATTATATTTGTTGTTGTTGTTGGAGTTTTACACTTTTTCTATATTGCCACGAATTGTTTGTTAACTGCAAGCTGTAATTATAAAATATCAATAAATATTTTTTTGATTAAATAACCCATTGATCGATTGGCAATTTCACCTGGTTATCTTGATCTCCCTGCGCGTGTGTGTGGCGCAATGGCTTGTGTTATATCCGTGATTGGAAAATCCACTTCGTTATGGAATCTTATTGAAACCAGTGGAGAGGGAGAAAGCTTACGGTTGGAGTCATAACATATCCCACACCTTGAGCTTGTAACAAAGGAAATCAAATCAAGCTCTTAGCAGGTGTATTACATTGTATTTTATAAAGAGTAATTGGGTCACTAGGAATTACACATTTGGTCTATATTTATTTTCCCCAGTTTTTTTCTACCATTTTATCTAATTACACAATTTTCAAATAACACCCTCACCCTCTCCCCCTTTCCTCCATCCACATTAGATATTGTAAACTGCATTTTTGTAATTTCCAGAAAATGTAAAAATATTGTTATGTCGTTTAAAAAAAAAACAAGTTTTTTTTCTCTTCTAATTATAGCTGACAACCAACGCCAGAGAGCAGCGGGTTGAATGCTCCCATTCAAAACTATGTTTTTAGGCTTGTTTTAGCCATAAATGTTTAGCAATTGTTTTTCTGTTTTTGGTTTTCAAAGTGACAACTGTGGTTATGACAATGTTGACGTGATGCAACAGCTAATGTTGTGCAATCGGAATTTGAAAAAAAAAGACAAAAAAAAAAATAAATAAATAAACTGCATAACGAACAACAATCGGAAAAACTAAATAAAAAACGAAGTGAAACTTAAAATAGGAAAAACTGCTTAGCCGGGTATGTGAGGGTTGAACAATGTTTATACGTAACGCGTAATCACTTTTCCCTAAATCAAATTTGGAACAGGAATTTTTATATCCTACACCACACTAAAGTACAAGTTATTGCATCTTTGTGCAGTTCTTTGTAACATGCGGAAGGCTATAAGCAAGAAGGCTAAATTTGGCGAAAATCGATTTAGATATAGTTATAGCCCCAATATATATCCTTCATCTGATATTCAAGTCCCCCAAAGCGGTAGTATACACTTATACAAATATCAAATACAGCATAGATGTAGCCTCGCAAATTAATGAGATCGGTTCCAATTTTGATATAGCTAACCAAATATATATCTTTATCCGCTTTCATGTTTATTTTGTTCCAAATGCGTAATATCAACCTAGATAGGATGAAATTTGGTACAAACCAATTTTCCAGGAAAATGTACAACTTGTTGAAAATGGGTTTCATATATAACTTTAAATAAAATTTGGCGGTTGGCAATGTTAATCATTTAATTTGTTCCAAATAGATTTGTTTACATCAATTTTTGAATATGATATCTCTCAAATGGCCGCCTCTGGCGTTGATGACGTATTGTGCCCTTTTTGCTGCATTTTCCATCGTTTTTGCCAACATTTCGGCCGGAATAGCGGCTATTTCTTCACGAATGTTGTCCTTGAGCTCTTCTACGGTCCTTGGCTTGCTAACGTAAATCTTTGACTTCAAATATCCCCACAAGAAGAAGTCAGGCGGCGTCAAATCGGGCGAACGCGGTGTCCAGTCCAAATCACCAATTTTCGACATCAAACGGCCTGGAAACAAGTTCTTCAGAAAATCGATTGTTATGCGACTTGCGGTGTGCGGTGGAGCGCCGTCTTGTTGAAACCAGAACTGCCTCATACGCTTTCGACGAATAATTGGCATCACAAAATTGGTCATCATGGTAACAGCATGGCCATTTTCATTTTGGAAGAAAAACGGCCCAATGACCATTTTCGCACTAACGTCGCACTAAACTGTGACTACTTCGACATGAAGAGGCACTTCTTGAATCTCCTGAGTATTTTCAGTGGCGTAAAAAACGGCAATTTTGCTTATTTACGGTCCCATTCAATGTGAAATGGGCTTCATCGGACATGATAATTATGTCCAAAAATGCTCGTCATCTTCGGCCATTTCGATGACTCTTTGGGCCCATTCCAATCCACGAGGCTTGTCCGCAGGCAACATTCTTTGCGTCAATTGAATTTTGTACGGGAACAAATGCAAATCAATGCGAATAATCCGTTGTAAAGTGGACCGAGCCATACCCAACTGCTGAGAACTGCGTTTTTGGAATGTTCTTGGGGACCTCTCAACACTGGCTCGTACGGCAGCTATATGCTCGGCCGATCACCTTGGTCGACTTTTATATGGCCTCTTCGGATTAGAAAGAGCCTTAACAGTCGAAAATTTTTCGTATAAACGCTTAATGGTGTTCTTAGAAGGCGCACTTCTCACATTTTTTAATGTTTTAAAAGCACGTTGAGTTTTCACAATTGACTTCTTCTGTTGAATGTAAATTTCAACTATTCAGAGCGTGTATTGGTTCATGGTAAAAATCTGCTTGGACTGACGCTTCAAACGCGGTATGTCATTAAGCGATGTGACATCTCTGTCAAAAGTTATGGCGTTGCCAGATGGGTCCGTCGAATATGGGCAACCCTGTACGAAGAAATGGTCACTTATTTCACACATATAGAGTTATTATTCTTTAAAATGTTGACCTTACGCCGTGAACGTAGTGGAGAGGTAATATGTGCACAGATAATTTCCATTTTCATGCCAGTATTGGTAACAGAATTAGAAGATTGATATTGTCCATCTTTAAGCTTGATACAAGTTTGACAGAAGTATTAAGATAAGAAGTCTCATTCAAATTTGATGCTGCTTCGAGTGTTATTGTCGGAGGGACAGATAGACAGATATGGCTAAATCGACTTAAATGTCATGAATCGGATTTCGTCTAAACAGGAATGGGGTCTAAACTTATTACTTGAAGCAGACATAATTTGGCCCGAAGGCTGAGAATATAAACATTTTATTAAAAAATCAAGAGAAAATTTATAAAATTGGTTTTGAATAGCTTCATTCGACGTAAAGATTCAATAAACTTCCACATTATTTTATTATATTATTTTATAAACATACGCCATAAGCCATGCAATTAAGTTACTTGTTCCCATAGCCAACTATTTATTTAATATCCTTAATTTATACTCGGCCAGAAAGAGATAAATGTATGGATATTTGAGATAAACTAAAGTGGGACAATAAAATTAACGAAAGTGCTAAATTTAATTGAAATTACAACTCCTTTGAGACTTAAAATTAATTAATAACAAAGGGAATACTATGGCAGTTACTTTCATTTTTAAATTAGTATTTTTAATTAATTATTATGAAAATGATAAGAAACAATTTAAATAGTATGAGTCGGTTTTGTGGGGGAAGTACCAGAAGATTTGGTCCGATCGAATCGAATCGATCGAATATTGAGATGTACCAAGTCTGAGTGTAATCGGATGTTAATTTCGCGTTTTATTAGCTTCGTGGATATTCAAAATTTTAATCCTTTGTGGGAGAGGTACCAGAAGGAGTGCCCTGATACATTGCATTTTCACAGCAGATCTTGTGATAGTGAAAATAATGACACGTGTGACATTTGTAGAGAATGGGGTGCTTATTTCGGGTTTTAGGATCATTTTGGTTATTCAAAATTTTGACCTTTTGTGGTTGAGGTAACAGAAGAAATGGTTCGATCTCTACCATCTTTAAAATCGATCTTTTGATGTTGGAAATATTAAGATGTACCATGTCTGAATGGAATCGGATGTTAATCTCGAACCTCGTTACATTAGTATCAAACATTTGTCAGGTAACAAAATTGACAATATCGAGCATGTTGGCAAAAGTGTTTGTGTTATGTATGTATGGAGGTTGTACTAAATTTGTCATTCCGATGTAACTTATCGAAATAATTTTTTAAAGCCTAACTAGTCTAAATTGATCCAGTCCTATCCGTCTGTCTGTTGAAATCGCGCTGGAAGTCAAACGACTGGTGATATAACGCTTAGATTTGGCACAGAGGTGTTTTGGTCTGCAGGCGGATCAAGTTTGAAGATGTGCAATATCGGTCCATCATATCGAGTATCCGTCATGTAACGTTACCTCCCAATATTCGGTATTTTGATGATTGAGACGTTTTATACCGGAATTGTTAAAACTTCGGTATTAAGAGTTTGGCATGGATTCTACTTTTTGAAGAAAAATATTGTCTATAAGGAACCAAGTTTTCCAATAACCCCTATACAACGGAATTCAGCTACATTTTTATCGGAATTATTAAAAATTTGGCGTTTAAAGCTTGTAATGGGTTCTACACGGTTTTTAATGGATTGGTTTCAATTCGGTATTTTTAGTTCATAATGGGTTCTGCATCCGCTGAGAAAACATTGTTTATGTAGGGTTTCGTTTTCCTATAGCTCCATTTAATCTTTTATTTAATTATATTTTTTTCAAGAAGTGTACCTTTCATTGAATCTCGACCCAAATGTCCAATTTGTAATATTGTATATTTCTTATACTATCGAAGGATCTTCAAGGTGTAAAATGTATTTTTTCCTGAAAATACTTTACAAATGTTGTTTACAGTTCGAAAAAATATTGTAATGTGTATTTATTAATCCGCACTTAAACACCCTACTTTAAAGGTATTCACTTTTAGACGTTGTCGTCTCAGCGCATTTAATTGAAATTAATTTGTCTAACGCTGGTTAGTGGATGTGTGAAAAACACGAGCAACTGCGGTCACTCTTGTTTATTTCTTATCTGTTTGTTTGTTTATACCTATTCTAGTCTTTCTTTTGCATTCTCTTTTCTAAAAAAACGAGGTTTATTTTTCTCTGCAGATATATCTTTTTGGTCATACACACACACACGCACACGTTGACAATAAAGCAAAAGACCCCGAAACAGCCTTGTATGCGATCAGATTTAAGTGCAGGGGTCAATTAACCCCTCCAACAGTCGCCCTGCTGCGTATGTCACACACAGACGTGTACGAGTATGACAACTAAGTCTAGTTTTCAATTAATCTGTTGTATGTCAAACAGACGGACATATGTACAAACATACATATGTGTGGACATTATGATGTGGTTATTCAGTCATTTCTGCCCCTCCCCAGTCAGTCAGCCAGTCATTCAATGAAATTTACGATATTTTTATTACGACCACCGCAGAATTTTATTGCGATGTTTGGTTTTTTGGGTGAAAGTTCTGTCAGTACGCAAGAATAAAGTGAATCTTTTGCATTTTATATCCGGAATAAGTACAAAGAGAGAGGGGGAATGATAAAAATAGATTTCTTTGAGTAATTGGTTTGTAGTGGAAATGTATTTTATTAATGCAATTTCAATAATAAATTTATTTGGAAAATTTTATTTATTTATAATCGATGAGAAGAGTACGTCTTTCATTCGTATGACAATGAGTATGGGTGATAAATGCTCTATCTAGCTTCTGACAAAAATGAAACGAATTGCTTATTTTAGCCTTCAATGAATTAATTATATATTTTATAAATAACACAATCTTCAGTGATTAATCATACGCAATGCTATACTGTTCTCAGATGCGTATGATCACTTTTCCAGAAATTCAAATGACAATGTATGACCATTTGTGGTCACAAAATTAGCCGATTTTTAAGCACAAAACACATTTTCAAAAAAAAAAAAAAAAAAAAAAAAAAAATAGAAAACATTTATGAATTTAACATTGTTACTTAGTAATTTGAAACGGCAAAGAATGCTACTCATTAACAAAACATTTTTATATATACATACATAAAAATATTTTAGAAACTTTACAGTTGATATTGTCAAGTTTATTCGTCTACCCGTCTGAATATATGATGACTTGAAGGTATGGAAAGCACCTTCATTGGAGATAAAACTTATTTTATGTATAGAACAAGTAACAAAGTATCGGTCGGTTTTGCTGACAAATGTTCAATTATTTAAAAATATTTTGACTTCTGTTATGATTATTTAAATGTTTAACCCCTTATGGAGTAGGTTCCGAAGGAATGGGCCAATATAGACCATTTCGTATCGGACCTAAATAAATACGACATAAAAATTGCGACGTGCCGGGTTTGGACTGTGTTGTGTTGAAGGAAATATTGGGATGTACCAAGTCTCGAATGGAATTGGATACCAATTTCAAAATCATCACATTGGATCTTTTGTTTGTGGAAATAATGCTTATTTCGGATTTTATAAACGTTTTGGTTATTCAAAACTTTGACCCTTTGTTGGGGAGGTACCAGAAAGAATGGTCCGATGTCTACCGTTTTTTTTTAACAGATCCTGTGTCGGCAGAAATATTCAGATGTGCCAAGTCTAAATGAAATCCGATGTTAATTTCGCGTTTTATGAGCTTAATGGTTATTCAAAATTTCGACCTTTTGTGGGGGAGGTACCAGAAGGAGTGGACCGATATGTTCCATCTTAATGGCAGATCTTGGGTTTAAAAAATATTGAGATGTGTGAAATTTTAAGACAATCGGCTGCTTTTTTTAAAAGTTGTAATTATTCCAAATTTTGAACCTTTGTGGGGGAGGTACCTGGTGGAGTGGACCGATATTGTTCATTTTCACACCTGACCTAGCACTGACGCAAATATTAGGATTTGGGGCAAAATCGGTTTATCGTTTCTCCTTCTGTGCAGAAAATATAATTTTTTGAAAATTTCGCCACCATTTGTGGGGGAGGTAACAGAAGAAGTGGACCGATATATTCCATCTTAGCAACAGATCTTGGGTTCATAAAAATATTGGGATGTTTGAAATTTAAAGACAATCGGACTCATACATCACATTTTATAGGAGTTGTAAATTTTCCAAATTTTGACCCTTTGTGGGGGAGGTAATTGATGGAGTGGACCGATATTGTCCATTTTCACACCTGACCTAGCTTCAACGCAAATATTAAGATTTGCAAAGTTTGAGCAAAATCGGATTATTGTTTCTCTTTCTGTGCAAAATATATATATTTTTTGAAAATTTCCACCTTTTTTTGTGGGGGAGGTACCAGAAGAAGTGGACCGATATATTCAATATTAACAACATATCTTGGGTTAATATAAATATTAGGATGTGTGAAATTTGAAGACAATCGGACTCTTACATCACATTTTATAAAAGTTGTAATTATTCCAAATTTTGACCCTTTGTGGGGGAGGTATTTGATTGAGTGGACCGATATTGTTCACTTTCACACCTGACCTAGCACTGACGCAAATATTAGGATTTGGGGCAAAATCGGATTATCGTTTCTCCTTCTGTGCAGAAAATATAATTTTTTTTTGAAAATTTCGACCATTTGTGGGGGAGGTAACAGAAGAAGTGGTCCCTGTATTCCACCTTAGCAAAAGATCTTGGGTTCATAAAAATATTGGGATGTGTGAAATTTAAAGACAATCGGACTCTTATATCACATTTTATAGGAGCTGTAATTATTCCAAATCGGCTTATCATTTCTCTTTCTGTGGAGAAAATAAATTTTTTTGAAAATTTTCGATAATTTGTGGGGGAGATACCATTAGGAGTGGACCGATATTGCCCATCTCCGAACTCGATCTAAGTTTGATCAAAATATTAGGAAGTACCAAGTTTGGACTAAATCGGATACTCCCTTCGAGAGTTATCGTGCGCACCATCCAGCCAGACAGACAGACGGTCGGACTGGCGGACATCGCTAGATCGATTCCAAATGTTGTGAAACGGATTTGGTACAAAGAGACCTAGGGTCTAAAACCGTTATTTCGACTAGGCACGTTTTGGCCTTATAAATTTATATATACCCTCTGCAGCCATATGACTGAGGGTATAAAAACCTTCTCGGAGGAGAATATTGGTAGGTAGTTTTGTCTAACGAAACTCAAACATGATATTTCACAAGTCGAACTTGATGTGACTGTAGGTTGTTCTAAAAGTCCAAAATTTTGTATTGTTTGCAATAGTACCAAAATTACTATAATCATAGAGCAAATCTATAATTCGGAAGTTTGGCATTTGTTAAAAGGGAGAGAGTATGGATATGTTTACCAAAATTTGATTTCCTTTGCGAAAATTAAAATGATGTGGAGGCTTTAGAATTTAAATTAGCGAAGAGTAAGTGTTTTTGGATCGCGGACGCTGTTTTGTATTATACCAAACAAAAGGCGTAAATAATTTCGAAAATTGTACTATTTCCGTACGATGCAGTTTAAATTTTCCCAATAAAAGTAGGGTGCTAAAACGATGCTAAAACTTATTGGACATGTAGGTCACGGTTGTGTAAACGCCTCAGCGTGGTTGAGTCCTACCTAGAACTGAGAAAATACTTGGTACTGAGAAAATACCCGGGGTCAAAAAATACTAAATTTTAAAAAGTTTTGTTCATATAAGTAACCGGCGTTTACCACTGAAAAGATATTAAGGATTTTCAGAAAATTATGCCGTAGGGGGGCATAAATATGTATATATTAACAGAGATCTTATTATTTGGAGAGATTTTATAAATCTTTCACACAGCTTCTGTGCCTTACATATTATTTTTGAGAAATCTTCTCTTACGAAGCAAAAATTTGAATAAGAGATATGAAGAGTCTACAGAAAATTTTTTCAAAATGTCAACTTTTTTTTATGGGCCACATGCGTAGAGTTGAATGCAACCTGTGTGACATTTTGAGGCTATTGACACCAATACAGAAAGCACTGAAGGAAACCTGTGTTCACTCAAATCCAAACTTTACTCTTCTTCACCCTGAATTATTATTTTCTTGTTTGGTAGCAATAAAATGTCATTTTAGCATCAATGATTTCTTTCAGCTGTCGTTCATAGTCAATTTCCGAAAATTTGTTGTTATTTTTGCACAAGTTCAATTCAGTTTAGATTGGTATGTTCGTTCGTTCGTTCGTCGCTTGCTTTGGTGGCCATAAGCCATTATAGCAATAATCATTTTGGTCGTCATCATCATCACCATCGCCATCACCATTATCGTTATGAACAGCAGCAGTAGTTTATTCGTAGTAGTTGTAACAACAGCCGGCCGGAGGGGAACAGCTGGTGTGGAGGTGCTGCTGCTGGTACTACTGTGGCTGGCTGGCTGACTGGCTGTGGCAACAGCCGCATCAGCACCAATTACAATTGAATGACTTTAATTTATCTTGATTTAAAATTGCAACACACGCACACAGCCATACACACACACACACGCCGAGATGACATACAGATAGCCCGGCAGGCAGGCTGGCTGGCTGGCTGGCCGGCAGGGAGATAGCAAGAGAAGATACCAAACGAAAGAATGGAAGTGATTTCTTTCTTCATCAGTTACTGGGATTTGTCGCTTGGACTGAGCGAGCGTCTTCTGTGTTCATTCGCTTTTGCTTGCTGCTTGTGTCACTTTTATTCTTTTCAATTTAGTTGGGATTTTTTCTTTTTTCGGTTTCTTCTTTTCAAAAAAAAAAAAAATCAATTCTTTAGTTGGTGTTTTTTTCTCTGATTTCTTTTTTTTTTGTTCGCTACTCAATTTACCGAATTATTTTAGTTTATTTTTTGTTGTTGTTGTTGTTATTATTATTTTTATGACTTCTTGATTTGTTGTGTCGCGCTGAACTACTTGGCACTTGGGTTGTCGCTGTCGTCAGCCGTATTGAACAACCGCTCTCGTTGAATTCCCGTTTCGTACTGAAATAAAATTACGAATTGTGTTGCAAACTCCTGTCCGGTGGTAATTGGCCACCACAACTACAGTACTGAGTACTGCTGGTGCGGTGTGCTGTTGGGATTGTAGTTGTAGTAGTAGTGATGGTGATGGAGGCGATGTTGATGATGACGACGACGATAGCAATGGTGTTGGTGCTGCTGATTCTGTTGCCGATGATGATGATGATTGCGATTTTCTTCTGTTTTGATGTAGAAGGCGGCAATGTTGACGATGGACGATGGATATTGTGATTTTTATGTTTGTGTTTATTCGGTTTTTATAACTGTCTGATTGTTTTGCTTGGGGGTACACGGTGCTGGTACATATCTAAATACAACCGACTTAAATTTTGCCTGTCAGTGTATGAAGAGTATTGCCAACTGATCGTAAAATTATAATTTTACTATTTTTTATACCCTCCATCACGGAATGGCATATTAAGTTTGCCATTCCGTTTGTAACACCTCGAAATAAAAATTGTAGGCCCCACATAATGTACATATTTTTGATCAGCTGAAAATTCTATCACGAATTAGCGATGTCCGTCTGCCTGTGGAAATCACTCTAGCTTCCGAACGAAATTAAGTAGGTTGATAAAATTTTACTCATATGTGTTAGGTCTACATGACTCTTGGTTTTCAAAAAGGGCTATATTGGTCTACATTTAGCTATAGCCCCCATGTAACTGTACCGACAGATTTAATTTTTTTTGTATTTTGATCACAAATGTAACATAAATTTCCTGCAAATGGGTTTCTAATATGTAAGAAAACATCCATCCTGTCAATATAGGTCTAAATTTTGGTACGGCCCCAATATAACTGTTTATGATTTTAGCGACATTATTTAGCGGAATTGCTTTAAGATTCGTAATGGGCTATGACCAAAATTGCATATATAGGTCCAAGTCTGCCTAAAGACCTTAAGATTATGGTAATCCCAATTTTCAATATTTTTCAAAGGACTTTTTTTTTGAAAATTCCCTCCATATAGGGAGGACATTCAAAGTTTCTGCTTTAAACCTCAAAAGCTTTAAGGCCGCAGAGGATATACAGGGTGAGATGAAAAAACTGCAACCGACTTCAGACTGCTGTCATTTCCAAGCCACTCGCCCGACGGTTGTTAAAATTATTCCAGTGACAGCTCATTATATTGCTTACAAGCGTACAAAAACATTTTGGTGAGAATTTTCCAGAACGAAAGTTATTAGTGATGGAATTCAAGCGGATAGTGAGATTTGTTTGTATTTGGCTGGAAAGCCACAAGTGGCTATCGTTAGAGCACTCCAGCATTTAAATATGAATAAATCGTTTGTGTCTCGTACCATCGCTCGTTACCGTAATACTGGTAGCATAGCCCGACGTCAATGAAGTGGACGGAAGAAAACAGCAACATTTGCAGAAAAGGTTCGAAAAGTAAAGAAGCGACTTGATCGAAACAAGCGTCGCATTGGCCGAAAAATGGCTCGTGAGCTGAACATATCGCAATATTCCATTCGGCAAATATTTAAAAATGAGCTTGGGGTAAAGCCATTGAAATTACAAAAAGTGCAATAACTTACACCGCAACAGAAAGAAAATAGACTCAAAAGAGCTAAAGAGTTGCTTCGCTTGGTTGAAAGTGGGTAATTGCCGAATTTGGTTTTCTCCGATGAGAAAAGATTCGTTGTCGAGCAGTTTGTAAACAAACAAAATGATCGTGTTTACTTGCCAGAGAGGTCAGCTGAAAATGTGCACCTTCGGTTGGCCACCAGAACTCAAGCGCCGGCCATGGTGATGGTGTGGACCGCCATAACAGCCGATGGTCGCTTTCCGCCCGTATCAATCGGCCGTGGCATCAGAATAAATGCCGAACGCTATCGCGAAAATATTCTGGAGGGTGTATTGAAGCCTTGGGCATGCAAACATTTTGGCCGCAGAACTTGGACATTCCAATAGAACTCAGCACCATCGTACTCAGCACGAGCCACCCAAAAATTGTTACAAAATGAGGTTCCTCGCTTCATTTCCACCGCATTGAGTTTGGAGTATTTTGGAAAGCAAGGTTGGTACTAAAAAGTACCAAATGTCGACCACCTCAAGCAAGCGCTTCGTCGGGAATGGGCCAAAATACCGCAGAGCTACATTCGGTTAGTGTGTGACGTTTTCATTGACCGTTGGTAGGCCATAATTGGTACCAAAGGTGGCCAATTCGAACAAATCTAAGCTTATGCTAAAATTTGTTGTTATTTCCAACATTTTTGCGTTAATTCGATAAAATTAAAAAAAAAAAAACAAGTAGAGGCTATAGTCGTGCGGGGCCGACCATTTGATACCCTACAACACTACAATATATTAGAAGCCATCTTATGTCTAAATCCATTTTGGAAGATTTCGCTTTTGAAATGATGTCCCTTAGCATTTTGACTAAGGACATTTGCCCAATATTTACGCACTTAGTTGTTATGGCCCATTTTACAGCTAAGTATAATCCAATGATCTTCCAAAATGCTAGAATTCTTCCTAGTCGTTAACCTCTTCTCAGGCGTGTCGATCATCTCCAAAAGCAAGATGCGCCTCTGTATCTCTAAATTTGGACTCATCTATATGATTTGGTTGTCTACGATATTTGGCTATATTCGTCAAAGAAATCAGCATAAATAGACGGAAGTTTGACTTTTTGAATATCGCCTGTAAGTTTTATTCAGCGTTTCGGTAGTATGGAAATGTTGGTATTTTTTCACACACATGCGAGATTTCGTGTTCTTTTGGTTTCTATTTGTGACCTTTGCAACGGTTGTTGGTCAATTTCAACCCCTAAATATATTTTGGACATCTTTGAAGCCAATAGGTATAGCCCTTCTGAGTCTAACCCTACCCTTGTGACAATTTTCGTGAGGATCGGACGATAACTGCAATATGTATATTAAAACCCCAACCTGTGTTGTAAGGTGAAAAAATATTACAAAATATACACTTCAATGTTGTATGTCAAATTGAAAAAATCGCATGCGATAAAAATATGAAAAAATAAAAAATGTCACAAAATACTACAAAATCTATATTAACATCATTATTGGCTATTATTCTTTTATGTCTAGAGGGCATTCTGAATTGACAAAATTTGCTAACATCCCCTTCCTTTGCATGCATACATTGTATATATTTCGCTATATATATATCTGATATATTTACTATCAGCATCTAAGAAACGGTCAGAATCGACCTGTTCGTCCTATTTGTGATTTCGCCGGGACAAAAAAAAAATCGCAAACCATCACAACCATCAAAATTGAAAGACTTCTGCCCTGCTCTAAGCTCTAGCCTCATGCTATCATTCGCGTCGATTGGTCTAAATCAGGAAAATTTTCAGTTTTTGGTCCATTTCAACATCTAAATATTATGCGATCATCTCCATAAACAATGGGCTTCTATTCTGGCCCTAGTCCCACCTTCATTCTAAATTTCGGGCCATAATTGCGACCTGTAGAGTGATTACAAATTAACATGAACAGACGGACGGATCGACATACAGAGCTAGATCGACTCAGCTCGGCGAGATAGGAAGATCCATATACACTTTTCTATGTGGGAAACCAATATTTCGAGGTGTTACATAATTTTTGGCCCAGTCAAACTTAAAATACCCTCAACACATAGTGTTGTAGGGTACAAATATAAAAATTACTTTGTTATAGTTTTTTTATCTCACCCTGTATAGGAAGTGTATAATCTTGAAAATATTACACTTTTTGGTAATTTTGCTTGACAAAAATACTAAGGTACTTAATAATATTTATTTTAATATTTTTAATTTAAACTCAATTTATTCTAAGTAAGACATAATAAATTAAATCGAAATCCTCGATTCCTCAAAAATAAAATCTAATCATACTTTTACATAGGTCTTTCTGAATTAATAAAACATTTATTATAATTAAAAAATTACTTCTTACCATTCATTCAACTTAATACCAAAAGACCCAAACAGTTCCGGGATTCTCTCACAAAATATATGTCAATTAATGCTATACATATAAATCAAGCTAATAAATCCACCTGAAATGGGTTGGCCGTTCCAACGTGCCAAAACGCAATACATTGTTGGAACTGACATCACTTGCGCGCCCATACATGTCATGCCTGGTGGTGGTGACGGTGTGACAAAATAAAAGCTATCAATCCGAGTAGCATCAGCAGCAAACTCACAACATCAAAAACCCGCATTCCAATTTGGAATGAAACCCATCTCTCAACGTTATTCATCGGCCAAGAATTTCTAGGATGCATTTAGAATCACAACTAAAAATAACTGACTGACTGCCTGCCTGACTAACTGATTGATTTAGCTCATTCGCTCCGTCCGTCACTGTCGTCGCAGAGCAAGCAAGCGACACACATTTGGAATATTAATTTCGCGCGAAAAATCCCATAAAATCAATAAATAATTTTCTCAGCCAGTCATTAAATCAGAACGCTTTCATGGAGCTTGAATGAAAGAAGAGATAGTCAAGTCTGTGTAAATACCGTTTGAGATAAACGACGGAAGAGAATGCGTAGCAAATGGTGGGTTTGTCATCGCTCACGCTGTGCATTTGTAGGGAATGCAGATGACCATATGCAGATGCAATAACTCAAAGCATGGAATGACATTTTAATGAAAACAGAAAGTGAGGGTGAGACTTTATAATTATGTAAAATTGAATCGACCGAGACATACAGTATCCACTTTATACTAATTTATATTCATATGAATATAGACTAGAGTCCACCTTAAAATTGCAGATTCGGTCCATCAGTTCGCGTTAGGACTTTTTATACCCTCCACCATTCTATGGAGGGTATATTAGCTTTTTCATTCCGTTTGTAACTCATCGGAATATTCATAATAGAACCTACAAAGTATATATATTCTGGATCAGCATAAAATTCTAAGACGATATAGCGATGTCCGTCTGTCTGTCTGTTGTAATCATCTTTCGAACGTATTATTTCAAAATTCGTATTTAAAGTTCGTAATGGGTACTACAGCCTATGACAAAAATGTTTGTATGCAGGTCCTCCTCTTCGTATAGCCCCCATATAACGGTACATCAAGATATTCGGTATTTTGATGACTTCAGCACCTAAATCGTTTTAAATTTCGTATTGGAAGATCTTAATGGGTACTGCAACCTATGGAAACAATTTTGTATGCAGATCCACGTCTTCGTATATCGTTTCAAATTCCGTATTGGAATATCTTAATGTGTACTACAACCTATTTAAGAAATGTCGTATCCAGGACGGTACCTCCAGATACTTGTTATTTTCATGATTTTAGAATTTGTAATAAATTTCGTATTTAAAGTTCGTAAGGGGTACTACAGCCTGTAGAAGTTTTTGGAACCGCCCATGGCCCTAAGGGCTAAATTACTGTACAAATTTAAAATAAAAAAAAAAAATAAAATAAAAAAATTCGTATGCAGGTTCACGTTTTCGTATAGGTACCTCGCAATATTTGATATTAAAACCTAAGCACAATGGTCTTACATCTAAATGTTCTGTCCAAAACTTTATTATTGTCTCTATTTGTAAACCCTTAAAATCAACAGTGACCTCTATATAAAATTTCAGCCTTATCCTTTCACCCAATACCAAATTTAGTACCATTTAGTACTTTTCGAACAAACATAGGATGTATTTCTAAACAAAAGCCAAGTCTCAAATACAGATACCATCAGTAACTTAAACATCAAATTGTAGAATTTTCGTCTATCCCTTTACTCAATACCAAATATAGTACCATTTAGCACTCTTCATACAATTATTATACACATTTTCTCGTTATATCCAGGCTACACATGAACAGCGACACTAATACTAAATTTCAGATTTGAAGCACTATCTTTTCAGCCAATACCAAATTGTACCAAATATAGTACTATTTTGTACTTTTCGTAAATTGTTGTACACATTCCAAAACCACCCCTTCATCACAAACCTACCATCAAGAGGTACACCAAAAGAAAATTTTAGCTTCATCCGTTCACACTAAACCAAACTGCTCCAAATTTAGTACCATTAAGTATAGTTCGGACACTTAGCATACATTTCCAAAACCACCTTCATATATCAAATTTACTTTCCAACCTTGATTCTCATAACAAGTTTTAAGTTTTTAGTTATATCTATACACATAGTACCAAATGGTACCATTTTAGAAGTTTAGTACCATTTAAGAACTTTTCGGAACCTTTAAAGTCAAATTTCCCGAAAACCCATTGGTACATCTATTCTGCACTCCATCGTTGACTCTGATTCAAAAATTCAATTCAAAATTCTAGCTTATTCTTTTTTTCAATAGAAAATATTCAATTTTTAGTACATTTTACCCTTATAGAGGAATATAATCCGATTTTGCTTCAACTTTGAAAATCCAAATATTTACTTCAGTTCTAGGCCAGGTGCGAAAATGGACAATATCGGTCCAATTTTAACCCTTATAAAATGTGATGTAAGGGTCCGATTGTCTTCAAATTACACACATTACAATATTTTTTACTAATCCAAGGTCTGGTATGAAGATGGAATATATCGGGCCACTTCTTCTGGTAACTCCCCCACAAAGGGTCAACAATTTGAATAAACATGAAACGAGAAATTAACATCCGAACCGAATTAAACATTGGCACATCCCAATATTTCCATCAACACAAGATTTGTTATTAAAATTGTAGAGATCGGTCCACCCCTTCTGATACCTCCCGCACAAAGGGTCAAAATTTTGAATATCCATGAAGCTCATAAAACACTAAATTTACATCCGATTCCATTCAGATGTAGCACATCTCAATATTCCTATGAGCACAAGATCTGTTATAAAGATGGCAGAGATCGGACCATATTTTCTTTTATCTCCCCCACATAGGACTCAAGATTTAACAAGTAAAAAAGCAGTAAGTTCGGCCGGGCCGAACTTTGAATTGAATTTGAATTTGGAACGAATTAGAAAATTTTCAAAAAAAAAAAAAAAAAATAATAAATAAATAAAATAAAATCCATTAAAAATTCTTTTAAAATCTTTAAAATATCTAATATAAGAAGTAGCCGATATGTGGGGATATACGATATTGTGGACCTATATAGACAATTCTTTTTGAGGGGGTAAAATGCCCACAAGGGACTCCTTTTGTGGAATTTCAGACAATTTCATTGAAAAATGTGGATAAAATAATCAAAATACCAAATATCAAGGGTACCGTTATATGAGGGCTATACGATATCGTGGACCTTTATAGATAATTCTCTGCCGAGGTATAAAGTACCCACAAGGAACTCCTTGTGTGGATTTTCAGACAATTCCGATGAAAAATGTGGGTAAAATCATCAAAATACCGAATATCGGGGGTACCGTTATATGGGGGATATACGATATCGTTGACCTGTATAGACAATTCTCTCTCTCTGCCTAGGTATAAAGTACCCACAAGGAACTCCTTGTGTGAATTCAGACAATTCCGTTGAAAAATGTGGGTAAAATCATCAAAATACCGATTATCGGGGGTACCGTTATATGGGGGATATAAGATTTCGTGGGCCTGTATAGACAATTCTCTCTCAGGGGGTAAAGTACTCACAAGGAACTACTTGTGTGGATTTTAAGACAATTCCATTGAAAAATGTGGCTAACATCATCAAAATACCAAATATCGGGGGGTACAGTTATATGGGGGATATACGATATCGTGGACCTATATAGACAATTCTTTTTGAGGGGGTAAAATGCCCACAAGGGACTCCTTTTGTGGAATTTCAGACAATTTCATTGAAAAATGTGGATAAAATAATCAAAATACCAAATATCAGGGGTACCGTTATATGGGGGCTATACGATATCGTGGACCTATATAGATAATTCTCTGCGGAGGTATAAAGTACCCACAAGGAACTCCTTGTGTGGATTTTCAGACAATTCCGTTGAAAAATGTGGGTAAAATCATCAAAATACCGAATACCGGGGGTACCGTTATATGGGGGCTATACGATATCGTGGACCTATATAGATAATTCTCTGCCGAGGTATAAAGTACCCACAAGGAACTCCTTGTGTGGATTTTCAGACAATTCCGTTGAAAAATGTGGCTAACATCATCAAAATACCGAATATCGGGGGTACCGTTATATGGGGGCTATACGATATCGTGGACCGATATACTCCATCTTCGAACTTGACCTGCCTGCAGACAGAAGAGAGATCTGTGCAAAATTTTAGCTTCCTATCTTAATTCGTTTAGACTGTAGCGTGACTACAACAGACAGACAGACGTACGGACAGGGCTAAATCGTCTTAGAATTTTACGCTGATCAAGAATATATATACTTTGTTGGGTCTAAAATGATTATTTCGATGAGTTACAAACAGAATGACGAACTTAATATACCCTCCATACCTTTTTTGGTGGAGGGTATAATAACAGAAGTCTAAATATATTTAAATCAAACTTTGGTTGAGGGTATGCACCTGTCGGCAAAACCGACTGAAACTTTATAACTTGTTATAAAAAATATAGTATTACATTTTTTGTACCTTTAAGTACTTTTAGTACACTTATAGTTCGAAATTTTCAAAGATGATTCCTACACACCACCATTGACACACATGCGAAATTTCAAGATATAGTCCGAATTTGGTCCATAAAAATGTTATTTATCAACATTAGGTTAGGAGCGATAATGGTATATATTGCCACAATGCTTCTTGTACCTCTTCTCAAAAGGTTAAAAACTTTTAGAACCAGTGAAATCAGTTTCAAGTTTTCTTCAAACCCGTCATATTTCAAATGGGAAAGCTTTAGATTTCACACATTGCAATTTTTGTGCCAACATGATCGTATGTAAAGTTGGATATATAGGTCCGACCTTTTGGTACACCCGCCTAACCTTACATAAACAAGTGGTCGCCGGGACCTTCTCAGGTTTTCCAAGTTATAGGAACGACAAAAAATTTCCCACCCAGCTTCTTGAAGCAAAAACTTAGCAAAACCTCTGCGAAGCAAATACAATTTGTTGTCAGTTAACCATGCACAGAAATGAAGCAAAAATGCCGGTAGGCAAAAACAAATCAAATAAACATAGACTGGCATACACACACTCACACAAATCTACCCAGAATACTACTCGTCAAATAGAAATATGCAGCAGCACCAGTCTGTCCCGCCATTTATAGCTCCGGCATCTGCTCGTAAATTCGTGGTCCAATACATTCACTTACGAAGTAGATTCGTAAATTGATTTAAATCTACAGAAATGTTTGTGTTGTTGTTGTCATTTATCTAGTAGATTTATGGATGGAATTTCATGGAACGTCAACGGGGCTCCTGGCCGGGTGCAAGGGTTTTGCAGGAAAATAGAAAAACAACACTCGGTTGTTAGTTAAATCGTATGTATCTCTGGAAAAAGAAAATCCATAATCTTCCTTCCCCCTTACGACGCCATAGAGGTAGCGTAGATAGATAGATATTAGTTGGGATGTGTTTCTTGGAGGGCTGGTGAGTGGTTGTTGCTGGATGATACTGACTAGATGGAATGAGAATGATGGGGGACACAACACCCGGAGTAGCTAGTCAATGTAATATTGATGGTGGCAATGAAGGAAAAAAAATGTATACCTTCACAATGTAAATTTGCTGGATTGGATGTTCGGAAATTCGAATGATTTTTATAATTTAATCTCAGAAGCATTTAGATTCGTAAGGTTGT
This sequence comes from Musca domestica, assembly GCF_030504385.1. Classification (NCBI taxonomy): domain Eukaryota; kingdom Metazoa; phylum Arthropoda; class Insecta; order Diptera; family Muscidae; genus Musca; species Musca domestica. The sequence continues at coordinate 527,345 of NW_026712246.1, read as the reverse complement.
TGAAATATTAAATTATTCACAACTTGTTATTTTATTAATTATTATTTCACACACTTTTTTCCAATGAAGAAAACTCACTTCCTTTTTGTGTTTGCGTTTTCCTTTTCCGACTTTAATTATTTGTTTTGTTTTTGTGATTGTTCTTTCATTTTCTTCTCATTTGTCTCAAGAGCTGTGACTATATTTTTTTTTTGTTTTCTGTCGCTTTGCACGTTTACAGAGGACGAATTTACGTCTGTTATGCCGGAAAATTTACAACAAATTAAAAAAGCTTTTCTTCATTCCACGAGACATGATGAGGTCTCAGCGGCGTAATGGTCATGCCTTGGGGACGTGTTTTTTGCCCTCAAATTAACTTTTTATGAATTGTTTAACGATTTTCCAATAGACACAAACTATTTTCACTGATTTCCCTCACTTTTATTTAATAATTTATTGAATTTATTTGCTAATTGTATTAATTTGCGTTGCAGGAAAACGAACAATCAATTTTTGCACTCAATAAATGTACACATTACAAATGACACTACTCATCCGGAGCAACTGTGTGGAAATGGTTAATCTTTGTTTTTATTTTTCGTATATGTTGTAGCATATTTTTAGGCGGTATAAAGCAACTGTGCAGAAGGAAATTATAAGCTTTTGGAATTAGGGTTTGTGTCAACAATAAGTAGCATCAAACTGTACAAACAAAATTTGGCAACTACATACTTGCCATCTGTTTAAAAATATTTTGGTAAATTTCAGACCAAAATGGTGGGTACTAGTATATTCCCATTTTGACCTTGAGATTCGTTCATTGCTACAAATTTGAAAAAAAAAATAATGAACATGACCTGAAGGCACTGATTTTCCAGAGTTCCGAATGTGGTTATTGTCGTGTATATTTCGAGTTATAATCTCTGAATAAAATATGTGAGGCTAATTGTTAGATTAACTTTTGGTGGTTATTGTCGTGTATATTTCGAGTTATAATCCCTGAATAAAATATGTGAGGCTAATTGTTTGACTAATTATTTGAGGTGAAATTTGGGTATTTTGGACAACATATTGTGGAACTTTCTGGAATAAAAGTATGATTACTTTAAAGTAAGAGCCTTTATGAAAAAAATCGGAGTTTATAAGGCTATATTTCGATTATATTTTTTCCTCCATTATGGAAACTTTATAAACTACAAGACTATTACACATTTGATAGGGTCCGAAAGTTTGTAACACCTCCAAATATTGGTCCCAGACCCTCCATGTAGAATATCGATACTCCTGTTCCGATGAGATGATTTGATCTAGCTATTAGGGATTAATTGGTAATCATTCTAAAGCTCACAATTATGGCCCGATGATCATGAAATTTTGCATGGAGTAAGGGTTAGGTTTAGAAAAGAAGCCTACTGTTTTTTGGTGTTCGCAGAAAATTAAGGTGTCAAAGAGGACCATTTTTTCTGATTTTGCTGCTGATGAGTAATTTAATATATGATCAGAGTTTGGAACAGAGCAGAAATATTTAGTGGGTTAAATTAATTAAATTAAATAAAATTTCCAACCACATAAAGTTTGTATATTCATGATAAGAAAATAAATCTCAGACGATCTGCCATCCGGTCTAGTCTCTCTGAAATTTGGTCAGACTTTATCCCTTTATTGTTGTTTTTATGAAAACAACGTTTGTTTATTAGAATGATGGTAATGTTTACCAGGGGGTAAGGTAGGGAATACCTAGGTTTCGGAAAGTGCCACCAATCTTCATCAGTTCCCTTGGTTCTTTGTCTGGGATATTCTATCCAGAAGTTATTTTAAAAATAACTTCTATGATAAAACACTTTAAAAAAAACTAGAATACTTTTCGAAAATCTTCTAAATCTTACAACTGCACTTGTAAACATTTTCATCTGTCTCCACTTGTTATGCTTTCGTTTTAAATGAACGAAACAACAAAAATATTATTTTTTTTAACTCTATTTCGAGAGATTCGGCTCCCACTATAAACTTTTAAACAGGAGCGCCTTGGGAGCGCCCCGACTTCAAAAAAAGTGAAGATTAAACTCCACATAAAACTCTCTCTCGTGAGCAAGTTTCATTCCCGAGTGAAAGCAAGAAAAACTGTGTGTTTTTATATCAGACCACAGTTTTTCTCGTTTTCACTCGGGAACGATCACACAAACGTGGATTTTTAAAAATAAAATTTCAAAGATCCTTCAAACAAGGATTTTTTATAATATTTTTTCAAGGACCTCAAAGACATGGATTTTTTAAAACAAAATTTTAAACAAGGAGTTTTTTTTCAGCGACCACACAAACGCCGTTTTTTAAAATAATATTATTTCAAGGATACCATAAGCTCAATTTTTTAATACTTTTTCAAGCTTGAATTTTTAAAAATATTTTTCAAGGATTTGACAATCACGATTTTTTTATATATTTTCTAAAAGGAATGAATCCTGATTTTTTTTTGTATTTTTAATATTATTTCATTTATATTATTTTATATTTTATTATTTTCAAGGACCCAACTAACATTGGTTTTTTAAATATTTGTTTTTAAACATATGTTTCAAGGTCTTCATAAACTAGGATTCTTTAAATAAACCCGCGGATGTTATTAATTTTTTTTCAGCCACCTACAAACGTGAATATTTTATGGACTCCACCGAACCCATTTTTCCACAAACGTAGGTTTCAGGGATTTCTAAATATATTTAAGATTCCACCAACGTATATTTTTTTCTTAAATATTTTTTATGAAGAATAAATTTGGAAACGGGTATGGAGATCATACATCTGATTTGGTTGAAGGTTTGGTCTGAAAACTTAATTTACAAAAAAATCAGAGGTACTCTTAAATACGGGCTATATCTAAACCGTACTATGTATTTTCTATTGGAAACATCCTGGCCGTAATGTAAAGTTTTTTTTTGCCAATTTCAAATCTCTACATTGAATAAATTGGGTCAGATTGTGGTTTCAATAGAAAGCCAAAAAAATCTTTAAATTAACATAAGTTTCCCAGTATTTAATATTTTTATTGCGTGACTCTAAATTCGTTTGCCTACAAGCTTTCACAAAGCTTGCTAAGCACCGAAAGTTCATACATAAACCTTAAAGAGGAAAAATCAAACCTCCTTTGTTGTGAAACTCTAACCACATTGCAGGGTGTTTTAATACTTTGTATTATGGATAGCATAGATTCCACCCGTACATCACCAGAAAACGGAATCACCCTGCAAACAACAAAGGATAAATTTAACTACTTTTTGAGAAATTTAAGTACAAAAAAAGTTTCTATGTGGCGTTACGACAGTGAATTAACAAGAAACCTACCTACAACTGTTGCGTGTAATTCAAGTCAAAAAAAAAAAAAAAAAAAAAAAAAAAAAAAATAATAATAATAATAAAAAATAAATAAATAAATAAATAATAATAATAAATAAATAAATAATAATAATTATATAAAATAATTAAAAAAATAGAAAATTCTGTTTTCTTTCTTCATACCAGCCTTAAAAAATATTGATTGAATTAAAAACCTATGTAAACTACCTTTCTTCAATACATTTTTTGATCGCACTCCTGTATTATCTCTTCGTTTGTTCATAAATATCTTCCAAACTTGCATTTTCATATCAATTTGAAACGCATACCATCATTGTCTTTTCATATTTTAACTTTGTTCCCAAACACAAATAGCTCAAAGATAGTTCTCACTTTGCTCTTCCTTAAGTTAATATCCGTTTGGTATTTGAAAAATCAAAAATCAAAAATCTGGTTGCTGCCGCAAACTACAAGTACGTGAATTACTTAAAATCGTGCGTTCTTTGAATTTCAGAGAATTACTATGACAAAGAAGTGCATAGAAAAGCCACATAGACATACACACACAAAAATTTTCTTCTAAAAAGTTGTTCTCATGAAGTAAAGATATGAAACACACCGATGCACTTACAAATGCATGACAATTAATTCAGAACTGTTGTAGTGGAAAGGAGGAAAATTAAAATAAAAAATCAAAAGCCAACAGAAACGTGGATTTTTTAAAAAATATTTTTTCAAGGACCAACAGAAACGTGGATTTTTTAAAAATATTTTTTCAAGGACCAACAGAAACATGGATTCTTTGAAAATATTTTTTCAAGGGCCAACAAAAATGTGGATTTTTAAAAAATATTTTTTCAAGGATAACAGAAACGTGGACTTTTAAAAAATATTTTTTCAAAGACCAACAGAAACGTTCATGTTTAAAGAATATTTTTTCAAAGACTAACAAAAACGTGGATTTTTAAAAAAGATTTTTTCAAGGACCAACAGAAACTTGGATTTTTTAAAAAATATTTTTTCAAGGACCAACAGAAACTTGGATTTTTTAAAAAAATATTTTTTCAAAGACCAACAGAAACGTTCATGTTTAAAGAATATTTTTTCAAAGACTAACAAAAACGTGGATTTTTAAAAAAGATTTTTTCAAGGGCCAACAAAAACGTGGATTTTTAAAAAATATTTTTTCAAGGGCCAAAAAAAACGTGGATTTTTAAAAAATATTTTTTCAAGGACCAACAGGCGTTTTTTTAAATATTTTTTTCAAGGGCCAACAAAAACGTGGATTTTTAAAAAATATTTTTTCAAGGGCCAAAAAAAACGTGGATTTTTAAAAAATATTTTTTCAAGGACCAACAGAAGCGTTTTTTTAAATATTTTTTTCAAGGACCAACAGATGCGTGCATTTTTTTTAAAATATATTTTTTTAGGACCAAGAGAAGCGTGGATTTTTTTTTAAATATTTTTTCAAGGATCAACGGAAAGGTTTTTTTTTTTAATATTTTTTCAAGTACCAACAGAAGCGAGGATTTTTTTAAATATTTTTTCAAGGACCAACAGAAACGTGGATTTTTTGTAAATATTTTTTCAAGAACCAAAATTAGCGTGGATTTTGTTTAAATATTTTTTCAAGGACCAGCAGAAACGTGGATTTTTTTTTTAAATATTTTTTCAAAGATCAACGGAAACGTTTTTTTTTTAATATTTTTTCAAGTACCAACAGAAGCGAGGATTTTTTTAAATATTTTTTCAAGAACCAACAGAAGTGTGGATTTTTAAAAAACATTTTTTCAAGGACCGGCAGAAACGTGGATTTTTAAAAAATATTTTTTTTAAATCTTTCAAGCTCGTAAATTTTTGAGATAATTGAATTTTTAAGAATATTTCATTAACGGACCATCAGCTCCCAAAGATGAGGATTTTTTTTGAGAGGATATCAAATCATGATTTAAATTATTTTTCTTAATATTTAAATACTAATATTGCACCCTTATATTTTTGCAGATTGTGCGAGCTGTCAAGAAGGCATAGTAAGTGGAAATATTTTTTGTTGTATTTAAATTTTTTGCAAAAGATAACTGTCATACTTCTTCATATTTTGTTTTTTACCATGACTTCCAAACTTAAAATTTCCTAAGATACTTAACCCACCCAAAAGGTAGAGAAGTCCATAGATTTCGAATTTTAGTAACTCAAATTTGGCCACAGTTGTTACAAATTGTCATTGTATCCGAATTCAGTCGTTTAGACGAAGCCAACAAATTTTATGTATATTTCCCCGTACCCCTTCCTTAACTGCTGGTCATGGACGATAATATTCTAAGACATGAGAATTATCTTCGTTTCCGGTGCAATGTAAATTGCCATATTGTTTCCGTAGTGTTTACAATATTTACTCACTATCTGAACTTGAAGACCATTTGTTCAGGTTGGCTGTGGTAACTTCAAGTGTATGTCTTCATTAAAAAGTTAAGGAATTGAAGAAAAAAAGGAAACAACAGGAAATACCCGCCATTCCTTGTCGCTTCGAGTTTGTTCTGAGGTGTGTTCAGGTTAAATTATTATGGGGGTCTGTTGTTTTAATAAACATATTGGGTGTTTCAATTAAGAAAAGCACAGTGTTTTGGAGGTAGGAAATGTGTAAGGTGGCAATTAAACCAATTAGTACAAATATTAAATTGAGCGATTTTTTTAAGAGAACTAAAATATAAGTGCTCTGTTTTTATGAGAGTAATGATTTTTTAAAACGTCATATTTTGTAGAAAGGGTACCAAATGTTTGCTCTTGACCTTAGAAAATTGGGCATTAATTTCCAAATTTTCCTGCTATTATTACTATTTATTTACAGAAATTTCAATTCTGTCCGTTTGCTCGAAATCAGAGTATGAATTTCATAACATATCTTTCTTCTCACCTTTTTAAATTGTAGTCCTATTATAAAAATAAAAATATAAAAAAAATTATTAAGGGTGAGATAAAAAAACTGCAGCAAAGTCAAACCTCATAATTTTTATTTTTTTTTTAATTTTTTTTGAATGAAAAAAAGCCGGAAATAGCATCAAATTTTCGAATAAGTTTAGATTTGTTCGAATTGGTTGCCTATGGCACAAATTATAGCCTTCAAACGACCAATGAAACCGTCACACTCTGCCCGAATGTTGCTCTGCGGTATTTTGGCCCATTCCCGAAACGAAGCGCTTGCTTGAGGAGATCGACACTTGCTTTCCAAAATACTCCAGACACAATAGTCCAACGGATTGGTATCCGGAGATTTTGGTGGCCATTGTGTGTTGGAAATGAAGCGAGGAATCTCATTTTGTAACTATTCCTGGGTGGCGGGTGCTGAGGGCGATGGTGCTGAGTCCTGTTGGAATGTCCAAGGTCTGGGGCCAAAATATTTGCATGCCCAAGGCTTTAATACACCCTCCAGAATATTTTCGCGATAATATTCCGCAATAATTATGATGCCACGGTCGGAGAGCGGCCATCGGCTGTTATGGCGGCCCACGCCATTACCATGGCCGGCGCTTGAGTTTTGGTGGCCAACCGAAGGTGCATATTTTCAGCAGATCACTTTGGCAAGTAAACACGATCATTTTGTTTGTTTACAAACCGCTGGACAACAAATGTTTTCTCATCGGAAAAAAACAAATTTGGTAGTTCACCATTTTCGGCCAAGCGAAGCAGCTCTTTAGCTCTTTTGAGTCTATTTTCTTTCTGTTGCGGTGTAAGTTCTTGCACTTTTTGGAATTTCAAAGGCTTTACCCCGAGCTCATTTTTCAATGTTTGCCGAATGGAATATTGCGAGCCATTTTTCGGCCACTGCGACTCGGGCTTCGATCAAGTCGCTTCTTTACTTTTCGAACCATTTCCGCTGTTTTCTTCCGTCCACTTCCTTGACGTCGGGCTACGCTACCAGTATCATGGTAACGAGCAATGGTACGAGACACATACGATTTTTTCACATTTAAATGCTGGAGTGCTCTAACGATAGCCACTTGTGGGTTTCCAGCCGTGAGAATCGGTTCAAATTTAGATATAGGTTTCATATATATCTTAAACAGATTTCGGGTTAATTGTGCACTAAAAGGCCAATATTAATCCAAATGACCTAAGTTTTGGTACATCCAATGGGATTCAATCTAGAAACAATTATATGAAATTTGGTAAAAATCGAAAATTTGAAAAAATACATAAAATTTGGAGAAAATCGGTTCAGATATAGCTTTATCTCCCATACATATGTTTCATCCTCTTTGGTTTTCATGTCCATAACATTCGTAATATGCATACTACAACAATGATATTTGGTACCAGATATCTTATAGACCTCGGAAATTTCTTTGTCAGATGTTATCGAGATCGGCTAAGATTTGAATATAGCTTCCATACATATCCTTAATCCGATTTCAGGTTTATTGGGCAAATAATGACTAATATCAGCCCAAATAGAGTGAAGTGAATGTTGGTGAAACTTGGCTTCGATACATATTTATACCTACACTATATATTGGGGGGTATTACAAATTTGATTGGGCCAAAAATTATGTAACACCTCGAAATATTGGTTTCCCACATAAGAAAGTATGTGTGTATATTCCTATCTCGCCGAGCTGAGACGATATAGCTATGTAATGTTTAATAGAGCCGTTGACATTTTCCTGAAGAGTATAGATTATTTTGAACAAATTGATGTCACACATTTCACGGCCTATAAATTCGGCATTCGGAAATTCGAGATTTGTGCGAAAAGGTTCTGAACACTTACACTGAGTGAAAAAACTATCTCACGTCATCCGAGACTGCACAGGCTGACCATTTTGATGTCGTTGAGGATAAATACGATAATGCATTTATTGCATACCATTGGTGTTTGACCACCATAAAAAAGCACCTTGACCGCCTAAAATCTCCAATCAGTGATAATTGCTCCCCTGCTATGGGTCTTCAGTCCTTACCTCCTGAAAACTCAAATATTTCACTTAATGATGATAATGTGACACCACCTTCAGGCTTGTTGTCGAGCGAACATATTTTATCAGATCCTGTGCAGACTGTCGATTTAGAGATGTCCGTCTGTCTGTCTGTCTGTCTGTTGTAATCACGCTATCTTTCGAACGAATTGAGATAGAATGCTAAAATTTGGCATTATTTTTCCAGTAGGCAGGTATAGTTCGTAAATGGGCCATGTAGGTCCACGTCCCCATATAACGGTACCTCCCGATATTCTGTATTTTGATGATTTTAGCGACATTATTCAACGGAATTGTTTAAAATTTGGTATTTGAAATTCGAAACGGATACCACAGCCTAAGACAGAAAATTGTGTGTGTAGGTCCACGTCTTCGTATAGCCCCCATATAACGGTACCTCCCTATATTCGACATTTAGATGATTTTAGCGACATTATTAACCGGAATTGTTTCAAATTTGGTATTTGAAGTTCGTAATGGATTCTACAGCCTATGACAGAAAATTGTCTGTGCAGGTCCACGTCTCCATATAGCCCCCAGATAACGGTACCTCCCAATATTCGGCATTTTGATAATTTTAGCGTCATTATTCACCAGAATTGTTTCAAATTACGTATTTAGAGTTCGTAATGGGAACTTCAGTCTGTTACAGAAAATTGTCTATGCAGGTCCAGGTCTTCGTATAGGCCTCATATATCAGTACCTCCGTATATTCGGTATTTCGACGATTTTAGGTACAATACTCACTGAAATTGTTTGAGATGTTGTATTTGAAGTTCGTAATGGATGCTACAACCTGTGACAGAAAATTGTCTATGTTGGTCCAGGTCTTCGCACAGCTCCGATATAACGGTACCTCTCTATATACGATATTTTGATTATTTTAGCTACATTGTTGACCGTTTATTTCAAGTTCGAATTACCATATTGAAGGTAATGGCTAATGGCAAACAATGCCCATGTAGGTCCACGTCGTATACACCACAATATAACTACTATCTTCGGTATTTTTAAAATTGTAACAGAATTTTTTCAGGATTTTATTTTTTGAAAATTTTCAAATTCGTTCCAAATGGTGGAGGGTATTCAAAGTTCGGCCCGGCCAAACTTACTGCTTTTTAACTTGTTTTAATATAATCCATCTCCTTTTAGTATAAAAGATAAAACTATCTCCATCAAACTTAGTGAAAATGGATTCAGAATTGGATATGCCTCCCCTTATTAGTTCCCTCTGAAACCAAACTATATAAAGCCAAATGTTGTATGATCTACTTCAAAAAATTTTTTTTTGTTACGGGAGCTCTACTAAATATGCATAGTGGGACTTTTGGCTTTTCCTAACTGATTTTTGCATACTTCTAGGCTAGTACGAAAATCAACGAAACGAAATCGAAAATTAATTTAAAAAAGTCGACTGATTTTTATTCCAAGCAAAAGTCGACTTTTAGAATTGTTATTTCCAAATATTCGAATATTAAAATCCCAGTTACAAATCTGTAGTGTAATTACTGTATCTCAGGTTTTATTGCCAGAAGACTGTGCCTTTAAACCTCTTACAGGCCACCATGGGTCTCATACATGGGTTTAATGCTATTACTTCTTGCACCACCACCTCTGTGCCAACCACGTGTACATGCCAAGTTATTTACGAAGCACAACGGTCCGTACGTCTCGCCTATTACCATTCCTGTTGGTCATGCTTAGCGATTTCTTGCACTATGCAACAACAATGACAACAACACCAAACAACATTCTCTATAATTTGTTGTCTAAATGTGTATTTTCTTGGTTGTGCTCTATTTTTGCTGTTGTTGTTGGATTTCCTTCTGCTTATGCATGCCAGCTGACTAGAGCTGTTTGCTTCTGGATTCTTTATTTGTTCTTTTTCGTCTCGATGTTGTTGTAAATGGTGTTTGTAATTCCTAGATTAAGGTAATTAAGTGCAAATGTTAGTAGCTCGGGAGGTGTTTGGAGGTCGGAGCTGAAATGAGGCATCCATAAGGTAACACTTACACACAATTTGCTCGGCAAGTGTGTGTGTGTGTGCGGCGGAAGTGGATCCCTTGCCTTAATGAAAAATTGAAAATAAATTACTATTTTGAACTTTGTTTTAAAAAGAAGGAGGAAAAAAAGGAGGAAAGTGGAAAAAACGTAACGACGACCGGCAGTAAAGGTTGCAAAATAATTTCTCCGTGCAAAATCAGCAAAAAAGTCGGCCAAAGTTTTTTGCATTCCTGTTCTGTGTTTTTACTCTAAGGCAAGGAGTTAAGAAGCGGCACAAAAACTTCTTCAATAAATCGTACTTTCACTTTTTTCCTTGGTGCAGAAGTGTGTGTGTGTGTGCCAGAGTGAGAGAGTGAACGGCGAAGAAAAAACATTAATCACCGAAACAATGAAAAATCAGTTCAAGTTTGCATTTTGTTTTCACTTTTTCAAATTTCATTTTAATGATATGCCTGATTTAATGTGGCAAGTCATTACGGAATGTCGCCGATGTGCAATGAATGGAATGACTTGAATATTGGTGGAATGCTAAGACATACATAACGTTTACATAAGATGTTAATAGCCAAGTCATGAAAGATAGGAAAGACGAGAAGAGAGATAAGACCCCTCTATCAGAAGACCTACAGGTCTTTAATGAGAAGAACTTCCTGGTCTTCTTTGAGAAGACCTTTTTGGTCTTCTATGGAAAAACCTTTTTGGTCTTTGGGAAGACCTTTCTGGTCTATGAGAAGACCTCCAAATTCGTTCCAAATGGTGGAGGGTATTCAAAGTTCGGCCCGGCCAAACTTACTGCTTTTTAACTTGTTTTAATATAATCCATCTCCTTTTAGTATAAAAGATAAAACTATCTCCATCAAACTTAGTGAAAATGGATTCAGAATTGGATATGCCTCCCCTTATTAGTTCCCTCTGAAACCAAACTATATAAAGCCAAATGTTGTATGATCTACTTCAAAAAATTTTTTTTGTTACGGGAGCTCTACTAAATATGCATAGTGGGACTTTTGGCTTTTCCTAACTGATTTTTGCATACTTCTAGGCTAGTACGAAAATCAACGAAACGAAATCGAAAATTAATTTAAAAAAGTCGACTGATTTTTATTCCAAGCAAAAGTCGACTTTTAGAATTGTTATTTCCAAATATTCGAATATTAAAATCCCAGTTACAAATCTGTAGTGTAATTACTGTATCTCAGGTTTTATTGCCAGAAGACTGTGCCTTTAAACCTCTTACAGGCCACCATGGGTCTCATACATGGGTTTAATGCTATTACTTCTTGCACCACCACCTCTGTGCCAACCACGTGTACATGCCAAGTTATTTACGAAGCACAACGGTCCGTACGTCTCGCCTATTACCATTCCTGTTGGTCATGCTTAGCGATTTCTTGCACTATGCAACAACAATGACAACAACACCAAACAACATTCTCTATAATTTGTTGTCTAAATGTGTATTTTCTTGGTTGTGCTCTATTTTTGCTGTTGTTGTTGGATTTCCTTCTGCTTATGCATGCCAGCTGACTAGAGCTGTTTGCTTCTGGATTCTTTATTTGTTCTTTTTCGTCTCGATGTTGTTGTAAATGGTGTTTGTAATTCCTAGATTAAGGTAATTAAGTGCAAATGTTAGTAGCTCGGGAGGTGTTTGGAGGTCGGAGCTGAAATGAGGCATCCATAAGGTAACACTTACACACAATTTGCTCGGCAAGTGTGTGTGTGTGTGCGGCGGAAGTGGATCCCTTGCCTTAATGAAAATTGAAAATAAATTACTATTTTGAACTTTGTTTAAAAAGAAGGAGGAAAAAAAGGAGGAAAGTGGAAAAAACGTAACGACGACCGGCAGTAAAGGTTGCAAAATAATTTCTCCGTGCAAAATCAGCAAAAAAGTCGGCCAAAGTTTTTTGCATTCCTGTTCTGTGTTTTTACTCTAAGGCAAGGAGTTAAGAAGCGGCACAAAAACTTCTTCAATAAATCGTACTTTCACTTTTTTCCTTGGTGCAGAAGTGTGTGTGTGTGTGCCAGAGTGAGAGAGTGAACGGCGAAGAAAAAACATTAATCACCGAAACAATGAAAAATCAGTTCAAGTTTGCATTTTGTTTCACTTTTTCAAATTTCATTTTAATGATATGCCTGATTTAATGTGGCAAGTCATTACGGAATGTCGCCGATGTGCAATGAATGGAATGACTTGAATATTGGTGGAATGCTAAGACATACATAACGTTTACATAAGATGTTAATAGCCAAGTCATGAAAGATAGAAAGACGAGAAGAGAGATAAGACCCCTCTATCAGAAGACCTACAGGTCTTTAATGAGAAGACTTCCTGGTCTTCTTTGATAAGACCTTTTTGGTCTTCTATGGAAAAACCTTTTTGGTCTTTGGGAAGACCTTTCTGGTCTATGAGAAGACCTCCAGGTCCTCTATGAGAAGACCTACAGGTCCTCTATGAGAAGACCTCCAGGTCCTCAATGAGAAGACCTCCAGGTCCGCTATGAGAAGACCTCCAGTCTCGGTTATGAGAAGACCTCCTCCACGGTCTCCATGAAAGACCTCCTCCAGGTCTTCTATGAGAAGACCTCCTCCAGTCTTCTATGAGAAGACCCCTCCAGGTCTTCTATGAGAACCTCCTCCAGGTCTTCTATGAGAAGACCTCCTCCAGGTCTTCTATGAGAAGACCTCCTCCAGGTCTTCTATGAGAAGACCTCCTCCAGGTCTTCTATGAGAAGACCTCCTCCAGGTCTTCTATGAGAAGACCTCCTCCAGGTCTTCTATGAGAAGACCTCCTCCAGGTCTTCTATGAGAAGACCTCCTCCAGGTCTTCTATGAGAAGACCTCCTCCAGGTCTTCTATGAGAAGACCTCCTCCAGGTCTTCTATGAGAAGACCTCCTCCAGGTCTTCTATGAGAAGACCTCCTCCAGGTCTTCTATGAGAAGACCTCCTCCAGGTCTTCTATGAGAAGACCTCCTCCAGGTCTTCTATGAGAGACCTCCTCCAGGTCTTCTATGAGAAGACCTCCTCCAGGTCTTCTATGAGAAGACCTCCTCCAGGTCTTCTATGAGAAGACCTCCTCCAGGTCTTCTATGAGAGACCTCCTCCAGGTCTTCTATGAGAAGACCTCCTCCAGGTCTTCTATGAGAAGACCTCCTCCAGGTCTTCTATGAGAAGACCTCCTCCAGGTCTTCTATGAGAAGACCTCCTCCAGGTCCTTCTATGAGAAGACCTCCTCCAGGTCTTCTATGAGAAGACCTCCTCCAGGTCTTCTATGAGAAGACCTCCTCCAGGTCTTCTATGAGAAGACCTCCTCCAGGTCCTTCTATGAGAAGACCTCCTCCAGGTCTTCTATGAGAAGACCTCCTCCAGGTCTTCTATGAGAAGACCTCCTCCAGGTCTACTATGAGAAGACCTCCAGGTCTTCTATGAGAAGACTTCCAGATCTTCTATGAGAAGACCTCCTCCAGGTCTTCTATGAGAAGACCTCCCTGGTCATCTATGAGAAGACCTCCAGGTCTTCTATGAGAAGACCTCCAGGTCTTCTATGAGAAGGACCTCCAGGTCTTCTATGAGAAGACCTCCAGGTCTTCTATGAGAAGACCTCCAGGTCTTCTATGAGAAGACCTCCAGGTCTTCTATGAGAAGACCTCCAGGTCTTCTATGAGAAGACCTCTAGGTCTTCTATGAGAAGACCTCCAGGTCTTCCATGAGAAGACCTCCAGGTCTTCTATGAGAAGACCTCCTCCAGGTCTTCTATGAGAAGACCTCCAGGTCTTCCATGAGAAGACCTCCAGGTCTTCTATGAGAAGACCTCCAGGTCTTCTATGAGAAGACCTCCAGGTCTTCTATGAGAAGACCTCCAGGTCTTCTATGAGAAGACCTCCAGGTCTTCTATGAGAAGACCTCCAGGTCTTCTATGAGAAGACCTCCAGGTCTTCTATGAGAAGACTTCCAGGTCTTCTATGAGAAGACCTCCAGGTCTTCTATGAGAAGACCTCCAGGTCTTCTATGAGAAGACTTCCAGGTCTTCTATGAGAAGACCTCCAGGTCTTCTATGAGAAGACCTCCAGGTCTTCCATGAGAAGACCTCCAGGTCTTCCATGAGAAGACCTCCAGGTCTTCTATGAGAAGACCTCCAGGTCTTCTATGAGAAGACCTCCAGGTCTTCTATGAGAAGACCTCCAGGTCTTCTATGAGAAGACTTCCAGGTCTTCTATGAGAAGACCTCCAGGTCTTCTATGAGAAGACCTCCAGGTCTTCTATGAGAAGACTTCCAGGTCTTCTATGAGAAGACCTCCAGGTCTTCTATGAGAAGACCTCCAGGTCTTCTATGAGAAGACCTCCAGGTCTTCTATGAGAAGACCTCCAGGTCTTCTATGAGAAGACCTCCAGGTCTTCTATGAGAAGACTTCCAGGTCTTCTATGAGAAGACCTCCAGGTCTTCTATGAGAAGACTTCCAGGTCTTCTATGAGAAGACCTACAGGTCTTCTATGAGAAGACCTACAGGTCTTCTATGAGAAGACTTACAGGTCTTCTATGAGAAGACCTCCAGGTCTACTATGAGAAGACCTCCAGGTCTTCTATGAGAAGACCTCCAGGTCTTCTATGAGAAGACCTCCAGGTCTTCTATGAGAAGACCTCCAGGTCTTCTATGAGAAGACCTCCAGGTCTTCTATGAGAAGACTTCTATGAGAAGACCTACAGGTCTTCTATGAGAAGACCTCCAGGTCTACTATGAGAAGACCTCCAGGTCTTCTATGAGAAGACCTCCAGGTCTTCTATGAGAAGACTTCTATGCGAAGACCTCCAGGTCTTCTATGAGAAGACCTACAGGTCTTCTATGAGAAGACCTACAGGTTTTCTATGAGAAGACCTACAGGTCTTCTATGAGAAGACCTACAGGTCTTCTATGAGAAGACCTACAGGTCTTCTATGAGAAGACCTACAGGTCTTCTATGAGAAGACCTACAGGCCTTCTATGAGAAGACCTCCAAGACCTGTAGGTCTTCTATGAGACCTCCAGGTCTTCTATGAGAAGACCTCCAGGTCGTCTAGGAGAAGACCTGGAAGTCTTCTCATAGAAGACCTAGAGGAAGACCTGAGAAGACCTACAGGTCTTCAATGAGAAGACCTACAGGTATTCAATGAGAAGACCTATAGGTCTTCAATGAGAAGACCTCCAGAAGACCTCCTGGATTTCTAGGAGAAGACTTCCTGGTCTTCGAGGAGAATACTTCCAGGTCTTCTAGGAGAAGACTTCCAGGTCTTCTAGGAGAAGACTTCCAAGTCTTCTAGGAGAAGACTTCCAGGTCTACTAGGAGAAGACCTCCATCAGGTCCTGTTCTTTGGGAAGACCTTACTGATTTTCTATGAGAGGACTTTTCTTGTCTTCTATGAGAAGACTTCCCTGGTCTTCTATAGGAAGACTTCCCTGGTCTTCTATAGGAAGACTTCCCTGGTCTTCTATAGGAAGACCTCCAAGTCATCTATGTGAAGACCTCTGGGTCTTTGTGTGAGGATCTCCAGGTCTTTTATGAGAAGACATCAAGGTCTTTTGTGTGGCTCAATTTGGCTCAAAGTTAGTAGTTATTTAATTTTGTGTTTTTTTTGTTTCGTTTTCAAGTTCATTAGGAAACTGAAAATTGAGCTTGCTTAATTTAATCAAAACATATATTTAATTTACCAAAATCCCCATATAACTCTCTTCAGCTAATAAACAAATGTAATTGTTTTAATTTATAATTCAATATTCATAATTGTGTTTTGCTGCGCAACAACTATTGATGTGTGATATTTAAGGCCTAATTAATGCAATACATAACCGAACATCGACGAAAAAATTGCAAAGAGGATATAGAGGACTTGTATTCGACGTTATGATGCACTATGTCATCATTGAAATTTTGTAGGATTTTTAACTATTTAACGGCAGAAAATATTTATTATTTTTTTTATCCATGATTTTGAATTGATATTTTCTCTGCACAGAGAACAACTTCAACTTCAGACCGCCGTCATTTCTAAGCCACTCGTCTGACAGCTGTTAAAATTCTTTCAGTGACAGCTCATTATATTGTTTACAAGCGTATAAAAGCATTTTGGAGAGAATCTTCCAGAAAAAAAGTTATTCGTGATGGAATTCAAGCGTGATAGTGTGATTTCTTTATATTTGGCTGGAAAATCACAAGAGGCTATCGTTAGAGCACTCCAGTATTTAAATGTGAATAAATCTTTGGTGTCTCGTACCATCGCTCGTTACCGGGATACTGGTGGCGTAGCCCGACGTGAAGGAAGTGGACGTAAGAAAACAGCAACATCAGCAGAAATGGTACGAAATGTAAAGAGCGACTTGATCGAAACCCGCCTCACAGTGGCCGAAAAATGGCTCGTGAGCTGAACATATCGCAATATTCCATTCGGCAAATATTAAAAAAAGGGCTCGGGGTAAAGCCATTGAAGTTCCAAAGATTGCAAGAACTTACACCGCAACAGAAAGAAAATAGACCCAAAAGAGCTAAAGAGTTGCTTCGCTTGGCCGAAAGTGGTGAACTCCGATGAGAAAACATTCGTTGTCCAGCAGTTTGTAAACAAACAAAATGATCGTGTTTACTTGCCAAAGAGGTCAGCTGAAAATGTGCACCTTCGGTTGGCCGGCCACCAGAACTCAAGTGCCGGCCATGGTGATGGTGTGGGCCGCCATAATAGCCGATGGTCGCTCTCTGCTCGTATTAATCGACCGTGGCATCAGATTAAATGTCGAATATTATCGCGAAAATATTCTGGAGGGTGTATTAAAGCCTTGGGCACGCAAACACTTTGGCCGCAGACCTTGACATTCCAACATGACTCAGCACCATCGCACTCAGCACGCGCCACCCAAGAATGGTTATAAAATGATTTTCCCGCTTCCCCAATCTCCGGATACCAATCCGTTGGACTATTGTGTCTGGAGTGTTTTGGAAAGCAAGGTTGGCACTAAAAAATACCGAAGTGTCGATCACCTCAAGCAACCGCTTCGCCGGGAATGGGCCAAAATACCGCAGAGCAACATTCGGGCAGCGTGTGACGGTTTCATAGGTCGTTCGAAGGCCATAATTCGTGCCAAAGGTGACCAATTCGAACAAATGTAAACTTATTCTAAAATGTGAAGCTATTTCCGACATTTTTTGTTTTCATTCAATCGAATTTAAAAGAAAATGTAAATATTATGCCGTTTGATTTTTTTGCAGTTTTTTTATCTGACCCTGTTAAATTCTTTTTGGTGTCCTGTCACGGCGAGGATAATTGTGGAGTTTTGAATGAATTTTTTTTATTATGTCTTTGTGCATTTGTTTGTAACAGGCAAAAGGAAACGAGATAGACCCATAGTTCCTTTTGAAAAATAGAAAATCTTCTTCCGATTTGTCTTTTATTGTGCACCAAACGTGTAATATCAGCCCGAGTAGTATGGAATTTTGCACATGCAACCATACTGAAAATATGTATGCCAAATTTGATCGAAATCGGTTCAGATAAAGCTATAGCTCCCATATATATT
This sequence comes from Musca domestica, assembly GCF_030504385.1. Lineage (NCBI taxonomy): Eukaryota > Metazoa > Arthropoda > Insecta > Diptera > Muscidae > Musca > Musca domestica. Next base: position 509,523 of record NW_026712246.1, on the reverse strand, counting down.
GTTCGCCCGATTTGTTGTTTTTGTCCTCCGCAGCCGTAATATGCACTTTGTAACAACTTTATTTGGGGAACTACATCAAATATAGCTCAGAGATACATTTGCTAAATTTTATCAAGATCGGTTCAGATTTGGATATAGCTACCATATATAACTTCGTCCGATTTAGCTTTTATTGTGCCCCAAACGTCTAATAATTGTCCAAATGAGATAGAATTTGGCACTCTGGCCGGATTGAGTCTAGAAGCTAGTATGTGAAATTTGGTGAAGATCGGTTCATCGGAGGTATAGCTCCCATATATACTATTCATCCGATTTGCTACCCACAGCCGTAATATGCACTCCGTAACAACGATATTCAGGAAAATATATCAAATACAGGTGAGAAATATCTTTGCCAAATTTTATCGAGATCGGTTCCGATTTGTATATAGCTCCCATATCCGATTTCAAATTAATTGTGCACCAAATAAGCAATACAAGTCCGAATTTAAAAGATACAAATGCTTCGGCATATTTAGTCCTTTGAACTTTAAATTATAATTATAATCATAGCGTGTATGATTGAATTCTCCCATAAAAACTTTTAATTGTTAGGCGGAGTTCTACTAAATTAGCAAAGTGGTATAGGGTATCATAAAATCGGCCACGCCCGACTTTAAGACTTTCTTTAGTGTTTTTTTTCAATCAATAATTTAGCAATAAATTTAAATAATTTTGTTAAGGACAAATAGACCAATGATTGTGTCTTTTTAAATATTGTTTTTTCCAAGAACTAGTTAAGAAATCCTCCCGGATTATTGCAGCAGTATTTTTTAAGGACAAAAAGACCAATAATCCTGGATTTGTTAAAGAATATTTTTCAATTGTCAATTGGACAATAATCGTGAATTCTTTAAATATTTATTCATATTTCATATTTCAAGGACAATCAGACCAAATTGTTTTTAGAGAATATTTGTTAGGCCCTCGTAGAACACTAATTCTAGTTTTTTCAAAGACTATTTTTCATAGACCAACTGAACAATAATCTTGGACTACTTTTTTCTTTCCAATCACCACGCCTATTGTAGGGGTCCTATAATTTCACAAATTGCGTGCCCACCAGTTGAGCAATTATTTCATATTTCTATTTCCATGTCTCTCTGTGTGTGTGTCTGTGTGATTTGTTCACTTCGAATGAATATAAACATTTATATTTTAATTGAAACATAGTATCCATGATATTATAACCACAAAAACAGGCAATTTATTCAATGTTTGGTCAAGGGACAGTGGAAAACAATGACCCAGGACATGGCATTGTAATTGGTCCACAAAACAGTGTGGAATTTATTTAATTAATGGCGAACAAAACATATTTTATTTATGTTTTTGTGTATGTGTGTATGTCTCGGTTGCCTGCAACAACGCCAAATTATTATGTTATTGTTATTATTATAATTATTTAAATAATACAATACATATTGAATTTTTAGAAAATTTAAAAAATGAGACAATTAAATTTTCCTCTGAATTAACTATGGGGATATCAATATTAGAATTCGAATGAAAAAATCGTTATAATAGAATAAAATATGATGAAAGTTTAGAACAGGGATTCGATTCTGAAAATTTAAATATTTTTAAATTGTCAGTGTGGGTGATAATAAGCAGCTTCATTAATTCTAGTTATTTATTCAGTTTGTCCACTGTTCTCGGACTCAGAGCTGAACCATTTCAACTTAATTTTAAAAATAAAAATTCTGAATAATAAATTAATTACCTCTAAACATTATCCAGAAATTTCAAATTCAATTCCCAAAGCATCAATACTACCATCATTTTATAATTAATGAGTAATTTCTGCCGGGCCGAACTTTGAAAAAAAATAAAATCCGTTAAAAACTCTGTTAAAATTTTAAAAATACCGAATATAACCGTTACATTGGGGTTTAATGTACCTAAAATCATCAAAATACCGAATATAGGGAGGCTATACCAAAACGGGACCTGCACAGAAAATTTTCTGTCATAGGCTGTAGTATCCATTACGAAAATACCACATTTGAAACTACTCCGGTGAAAATTGTCGCTGAAATCATCAAAAAACCGAATATCATCAAAATACCGTAATATGGGGGCTATACAAAGCCCTGAACCTCCATAGAAAAATTTCAGTAATAGAAAGTAGTTCCCATTACAAACTCTAAATACAAAATTTGAAACAATTACGGTGAATATTGTGCATAAAATCGTCAAAGTACCAAATATAGGGAGGTACCTTTTATTGGGGGTTATACGAAGACGTGGACCTGCACAGACAATTTTCTGTCATAGACTGTAGTCTCCATTACGCACACTAAATACGAAATTTGAAACAGCTGCGGTGAATAATGTCGCTAAGATCATCAAAATACCGAATATCGGGAGGTTATATGGAGGCTATGCGAAGACGTGGGTCTGCATACGCCATTTTTTTCATTGTCTGTAGTACCCATTACGAACTCTAAGTACGAAATTTGGAACAACTCCGGGAAATAATGTCCCTAAAATCATCAAAATACCGAATATAGGGAGGTACCGCTTGAAGGGAGGCTATTCGAAGACCTGGACCCTTATAGACAAATTTTATGTCAGATGCTGTAGTACGAAGACCTGGACCTGTATACACAAATTTTATGTCAGATGCTGTAGTACCCATTACGAACTCCAAATACAAAATTTAAAATAATTACGGTAAATATTGTTCCTAAAATCGTCAAAATACCAAATACAGGGAGGTACCGATTTATGGGGCCTCTACGAGGATCTGGACCTGCATAGACAATTTTCTGTCGTAGGCTGTAGTATCCATTACGTACTCAAAATAAGAAATTTGAAACAATGTCCGGTGAATAATGTCTCTAAAATAATCAAAATGCCGATTTTAGAAAGGTATCATTATATGGGGGCTTTACGAGGACCTGGACTAGCATAGACAATTTTCTGTCAAAGGCTGTTGCTCCCATTACGAAAGCTTAAAAAGAAATTTGAAACAACTCCGGTGAATAATGTCGCTTAAATCATCCAAATAGCGAATATTGGGGGTTACCGTTATATGAAGGCTATACGCAGCCCCGGACCAGCATAGACAATTTTATGTCATAGTCTGTACTACATATTTCGAACTCTAAATACGAAATTTTTAAATAATTCTGGTGAATAGTGTCGCTAAAATTAAAAAAGCAACCAAATATCGAGGGGTACCGTTGTATAATGGCTACATGATATCGTGGACAGATATAACCCTTCTTCGAACTTGAACTGCCTACACACAAAAAACTGATCTGTGCATATTTTTGGCTTCCTTTCTTTTTTGGTGTTGGCTCTAGTGCGATTACAACAGACGGTCAGGCGGACAGACGGACAGATATTTTCGTCTTATAATTTTACGCTGATCAACATTTTTACCTTTGTGGGGGAGGTACTTAATGGAGTGCATCGATATTTTCCATTTTCATACCTGTCATAGCACTGATGGAAATTTTATTATTGATAAATTGGGAGCGAAATCGGACTTTTTTCTTTTCTTTTTCTTTTTTTTTTTCTTTTTTCTTTCTGTGCAGAAAAGTATATTTTTTAAAAAGTTTAACTTTTGTGGGGGTGGTACCAGAGGAAGTAGACCGATATTGCCCAACTCCGAACTCGATCTAAGTTTGATAATAATATTACGATCTACCAAATTTGGACTAAATCGGATGCTCCCTTCGAGAGTTATCGTTCGCTCCAGTCAGACAGAAGAACGATCATCGCTAGGGGGACCCCAAATGTCCTGGAATGGATTTGGTCCAAAAAATGTAAAAATTTTCAAGAAAAAAAATATTTTCTGCACAGAAAGAGAAACGATAATCCGATTATGCTCCAACATTGCACATCCTAATCAGAAAGAGAAACGATAATCTGATTTTGCTCCAACTTTGCTAATCCTAATATTTGCATTAGTGTTAGGTCAGGTGCGAAAATGGATAATATCGGTCCACTCCATCAAATACCTCCCTTACAAAGGGTCAACATTTTGAATAATTACAACTCTTATAAAATATGATGTAAGAGTCCGATTAACTTAAAATTTCACACATCCCAATATTTTTATAAACCCAAGGTCTGGTGTTAAGACGGAATATATCGGTCCACTCCTTCCGGTACCTCCCCCATAAAAGTCGAAAATCTGAATATCCATTAAGCTCATAAAACGTGAATTTAACCTCCGATTCCATTCCAGACTTAGTACATCTTAATATTTCTATCAACACAGGATCTGTTATAAAGATGGTACAAATCGAACCGTTCCTTCTGTTACCTCCCCACCAAGGGTCAACATTTTAATAACCAAAACGATTATAAAATCCGAAAAAGCATTCGGTTCTCATCATATTTCACACATCACAATATTTTTATTGAGCCAAGGTCTGGCGGTAAAATGAGATATATTGCTCCACTCCTTCTGGTACCTCTCCCATAAAAAAGCGAAATTTACCAGACTTGGTACATCTCAGTATTTCCATCAACATAAGATCTCTTATAAAGATGGTAGAGTAATGATCCGCATTTCTTTTTGTACCACCCACACACAGGGTTCAAGATTCTAAAGAACAAAACTCTCAAAGAAAGCGATATTAGCATCCCACTCTCTTCAAATTTCACACATTAAAACATTTTTGCTAACACAAGACCTGTTTTGAAGATGATATATACCTGCGAACCCCTTCTGACACCTCAGCCACAAAGGGTTCACAATTTTACTACTACTTCAATACATTTTCTTTCATAACTTGCGAAAAAGTCAGCGATTCTTTACAACTTTCTACATCTAATTATTTCTCTCAACCAGAAACTTGAGATGAATACGGAATTTATGATTTCGCATAAAATTGGATATAAATATTCGATTTTCTTGTGATTTTGTCCATACCAATATTTTTATCTTTATTGGATGAAGTATGAAAATGGAATACTTCGATCGACTATATCTGGTTCTAAAAATTATCATATATCTGATATAAAGTGAAGAAAGTAACCAATATAGCCCAAACCAGGCACGTTGCTATATTTATATCATATTTATTTAGCTTCGATACGAAAAGGACAATATTGGCCCATTCCTTAGGAACCTACTACATAGAGGGTCGACAATTTAAATAATCATAACAGAAGTCAAAATATATTTAAATCATCAAACCTTGACTGAGGGTATACAGCTGTCGGCAAAACTGACTGATACTTTTTAAATTGTTGTGAATTCCACTTAGTTGGCTCATCTTAACCTTCACTCTCACTGTGGCGGATAAGTTCTGGGTGCCCTCAACCACTCTTCGTTCGTTACCTTCACTTATCCCAACCACGGGATTTGTTTTTCTTTTTTTTTCGAGCAAAAACTTAAAGAAAACTCCGCAAAGAAATTTAACTAGAAATAGTTTTTCATTAAAACATTTTGTGGTCCTTCGGGTATGGCTGGTTTCTAACCACACGTTCCTTGCTGCGAACTTTTTTTGGGTTTCTTATGGCTTCCACACAACTGCAACTACAAAAAATAAAAACAAATAAAGAAAACTAATGCAGAGAATTGCAAAAGTCACTGGCAGAACAAAGGACACAGACACACTTCGATGGACATCTAAAGATGGCTGGGGAGAGCAACAGCATGTAGGAGCTAGGATTAAATATATAAACCAAACATAATTTGAGGTTAAATAGCACATTCATCAAGTGTGTACTGCAGTGTTGATTTTTTTTTTGCGGAGACTTCATGGAATGGAAATGGAAAGTTTGAAAGACTCTTTAAACGAAAACTTAAAAATATAATTGAGAATGCAAAAGAAAACTTGAAGTTTTTACAACCAGTGTTGCCAATTTTCATTTATGTTTTCAATTTATTGAAAAGTTGCTCCCACTTTCCCACAAGAAAGAGATATTTAATATTGCATTCGCAAATTTCAGGTCCAAGTTGACGAATTTATGCTATGAAGATTTGGGTGCACTAAGAACTCAATTTGCCAAATCTGGACCAAATTACTGAAAAATACTGACATAGGGAAATACTCCTACATTTTGGCCCATTCCCGGCGAAGCTTGAGGTGATCGACACTTTGGTATTTTTTTAATGCCAACCTTACTTTCCAAAATACTTCAGACTCAATAGTCCAACGGATTGGTATCCGGAGATTTTAGTGGCCATTGTTCGCTGGAAATGAGACGAGGAACCTCATTTTGTAACCATTCTTGGGTGGCGCGTGCTGAATGCGATGGTGCTGAGACCTGTTGGAATGTCCAAGGTCTGCGACCAAAATGTTTGCGTGCCCAAGGCTTTAATACACCCTCCAGAATATTTTGACGATAATATTCGCCATTTATTCTGATGCTACGGTCGATTAATACGAGGGGCGAGCGACCATCGGCTGGTATGGCGGCCCACACCATCGCCATGGCCGGCGCTTGAGTTCTGGTGTTTACAACTGCTGGGCAACGAATGTTTTCTCATCGGAGAAAACCAAATTCGGCGGTTCACCACATTCGGCCAAGCGAAGCAACTCATTAGCTCTTTTGAGTCTATTTTCTTTCTGTTGCGGTGTAAGTTCTTGAACTTTTTGGAATTTCAATGGCAGTACCCCGAGCTCATTGTTTAATATTTTCCGAATGGAATATTCCGATACGTTCAGTTCACGAGCCAATTTTCGGTCACTGTGACGCGAGTTTAGATCAAGATGCTTCTTTACTTTTCGAACCATTTCTGCTGAAGTTGTTGTTTTCTTCCGTCCACTTCCTTGACGTCGGGCTACTCTACCAGTATCACGGTAACGGTAAATTTAAATGCTAAACTTATTCTAAAATCTAAACTTAAAAATTCTAAAATTTGATGCTAATTCCGGCGTTTTTTGCTTTCATTCAATTAAATTAAAAAAAATGTAAAAATTATGGCGTTTAATTTTGTTGCTTGATGGCCACTCTATCCTTCGGAATTCTCAAATCCATCTTGCTGCACACTGTAATAAGAGACAACCCAACTTTCGCTGAAGATTGTCATTAGGTTTTTGTTACTTTTCAATTTTAAAACAATTCCAAGTTTGAATTATGTTTTTATTTATTGCCGAGGGAAGTTCTAAGAATGTGTGCTTCTTTTTGAAATCTCCTTGTGCTGTGCTTCTTAGCATTCTTTGGCTGTGATTTGAAGTTTCTTAGGAAAAGGCTAAAAGCTGCCATGTAAAATTGAAATATAATTTTTTTTTATTGTTTTTAAATGGCTTCGAACAATTGTGTCTAGCATTTGATATTGTTATGGTAGAGGAGCCGGCTATTTTAAACTAAAGAGTATGATAGCCTTTTAATAGAAAATAATTAGAGCTCAAATAAAAATGCAATAAACCTCAATTGAATTAAAGAAAACTTCTACTTGATAAAAACACCGCTCAGAGTTTAAAAGCATAAAAAATAATTTCCAATGATGTCAATGCAATGCCATATCAACCTTCAAATATTTATCCAACAATTTCAATTTCATAATTTTCATTTCTTTTTTTGTTGTTTTTTATCATCAGCATCATCTAACCATCATTCACATTCCCTCTTGAAAAAAATATTGACCATGCTGTGCATTCTAGGCAATATTGTCCCAAGCCTCTTGACAGTTTTACTGTTTGTTCATTAATTTTCAATTAAAATCCATAACATTTAAATTATAGCTACTCAACAAAAATCGAAGAGAGAAAAAATCCACAAATTCTCCAAATCAATATTTGAAATGGTTTAGCAACCCAACCATTCCAAAAACAAAAATGTGTCAGACAATTGCAATCATAATCTATAAAACAAAATGAAAAACAACACAAACACATCATCATTTATTTGCATAAAATCTCTAGTTTTGCTACGTACCCGGCAGAACAGAAATATCGACAATCCAAAAAAAAAAAAAAATCTGCAAAACAAACAAAAGCTCAGGTTAAATGAGTTCATTTTGGAAATCCCAAAAAACAAAAACAAAAAACAAATATTCTGTTTTTCCGATAATCAAGAGAGGGGGAGGGCATCAAACAAAAACATTATCATTTCAAAAATAAATGCATAAGAGTTCACAAATTACCCAGAAAATCTCCTCCGGCAAGTTGAAATCGGATTAACCGATATTAAATTAAACCTGTGGGCAAAATAAGGGCAAACGATTTAAAATTGGGAAATGGCGGAATAAAAGATTGACTACCGGAAATTCTAAAAATAACTTAAACTATATTCGGAGAATGAATCGAAGTTTAAGAGATTTGAATCGACCTGTGGTCAATAGAAAAATGACCTCCGGTCAATAAAAAATTCAACTCCGGGCAATAGAATATCGACCTCTGGTCAATAAAATGTAGACCTCCGGTCAATAGGATATTGACCTCTGGTCAATAGGATATTGACCTCTGGTCAATAGGATATTGACCTCTGGTCAATAGTATATAGACCTCTGGTCAATAGTATATTGACCTCTGTTCAATAGTATATTGACCTCTGGTCAATGGTATTTTGACCTCTGGCCAATAGTATATTGACCTTTGGTCAATAGTATATTGACCTCTGGTCAATAGTATATTGACCTCTGGCCAGTAGAATATTGACCTCTGGTCAAAATTATATTGTCCTCTGGTTAATAGTATAGTGGCCTCTGGTCAATAGAGTATTGACCTCTGGTCAATAGAGTATTGACCTCTGGTCAATAGACTATTGACCTCTGGTCAATAGAGTATTGACCTCTTGTCAATAGAGTATTGACCTCTGGTCAGTAGAATATTGACCTATGGTCAAAAGAGTATTGTCTGGTCAATAGAGTATTGACCTCTGGTCAATAGAGTATTGACCTCTGGTCAATAGAGTATTGACCTCTGGACAATAGAGTATTGACTTCTGGTCAATAGTATATTGACCTCTGGTCAATAGTATATTGACCTCTGGTCAGTAGAATATTGACCTATGGTCAAAATTATATTGTCCTCTGGTTAATAGTATAGTGACCTCTGGTCAATAGAGTATTGACCTCTGGTCAATAGACTATTGACCTCTGGTCAATAGAGTATTGACCTCTGGTCAATAGAGTATTGACCTCTGGTCAATAGAGTATTGACCTCTGGTCAATAGAGTATTGTCTGGTCAATAGAGTATCGACCTCTGGTCAATAGAGTATTGACCTCTGGTCAATAGAGTATTGACCTCTGGTCAATAGAGTATTGACCTCTGGTCAATAGAGTATTGACCTCTGGTCAATAAAGTATTGACCTCTGGCCTATAGAGTATTGACCTCTGGCCTATAGAGTATTGAACTCTGGTCAGTAGAGTATTGACCTCTGGTCAATAGAGTATTGACCTCTGGTCAATAGAGTATTGACCTCTGGGTCAATAGAGTATTGACCTCTGGTCAATAGAGTATTGACCTCTGGTCACTCAATAGAGTATTGACCTCTGGTCAATAGAGTATTGACCTCTGGTCAATAGAGTATTGACCTCTGGTCAATAGAGTATTGACCTCTGGTCAATAGAGTATTGACCATCTGGTCAATAGAGTATTGCCTCTGGTCAATAGAGTATTGACCTCTGGTCAATAGAGTATTGACCTCTGGTCAATAGAGTATTGACCTCTGGTCAATAGAGTATTGACCTCTGGTCAATAGAGTATTGACCTCTGGTCAATAGAGTATTGACCTCTGGTCAATAGAGTATTGACCTCTGGTCAATAAAGTATTGACCTCTGGCCTATAGAGTATTGACCTCTGGCCTATAGAGTATTGAACTCTGGCCTATAGAGTATTGACCTCTGGTCAATAGAGTATTGACCTCTGGTCAATAGAGTATTGACCTCTGGTCATAGAGTATTGACCTCTGGTCAATAGAGTATTGACCTCTGGTCAATAGAGTATTGACCTCTGGTCAATAAAGTATTGACCTCTGGCCTATAGAGTATTGACCTTTGGCCTATAGAGTATTGAACTCTGGCCTATAGAGTATTGACCTCTGGTCAATAGAGTATTGACCTCTGGTCAATAGAGTATTGACCTCTGGTCAATAGAGTATTGACCTCTGGTCAAAAAAGTATTGACCTCTGGCCTATAGAGTATTGACCTCTGGCCTATAGAGTATTGAACTCTGGCCTATAGAGTATTGACCTCTGGTCAATAGAGTATTGACCTCTGGTCAATAGAGTATTGACCTCTGGTCAATAGAGTATTGACCTCTGGTCAATAGAGTATTGACCTCTGGTCAATAGAGTATTGACCTCTGGTCAATAGAGTATTGACCTCTGGTCAATAGAGTATTGACCTCTGGTCAATAGAGTATTGACCTCTGGTCAATAGAGTATTGACCTCTGGTCAATAGAGTATTGACCTCTGGTCAATAGAGTATTGACCTCTGGTCAATAGAGTATTGACCTCTGGTCAATAAAGTATTGACCTCTGGCCTATAGAGTATTGACCTCTGGCCTATAGAGTATGAACTCTGGCCTATAGAGTATTGACCTCTGGTCAATAGAGTATTGACCTCTGGTCAATAGAGTATTGACCTCTGGTCAATAGAGTATTGACCTCTGGTCAATAGAGTATTGACCTCTGGTCAATAGAGTATTGACCTCTGGTCAATAAAGTATTGACCTCTGGCCTATAGAGTATTGACCTTTGGCCTATAGAGTATTGAACTCTGGCCTATAGAGTATTGACCTCTGGTCAATAGAGTATTGACCTCTGGTCAATAGAGTATTGACCTCTGGTCAATAGAGTATTGACCTCTGGTCAAAAAAGTATTGACCTCTGGCCTATAGAGTATTGACCTCTGGCCTATAGAGTATTGAACTCTGGCCTATAGAGTATTGACCTCTGGTCAATAGAGTATTGACCTCTGGTCAATAGAGTATTAACCTCTGGTCAATAGAGTATTGACTTCTGGTCGATATACTATTGCCCTCTGGTCAATAGTATACCAATTGTATCTTGACCTCTGGTCAATTGTGTCTTGACCTCTGGTCAATAGTATCTTGATCTCTATTCTATTGTATATTGACCTCTGGTCAATAGAGTATTGGACTGTGGTCAATAGAATATTCAACTCTAGTCAATAATATATGGACCTCTGATCAGCAGAATGTTGTCCTTTGGTCAATAGAATATTGACCTCTGGTCAGTTGAATATTGACATCTGGTAAACAGTGTGTTCACTTTTGGTTAGTCTAATATGGTCCATAAAATATTGGTCCCTTGTCAATAGAGTAGTTACTAGAATATTGACCTCTGGTCAACTAATTATTTACCTCTAGGTAATGAAATTTTTACCTCTTGTTAATAAAATACTGATCTGAATATTGATTGAATATCGGCCTCTGGGTTAATAGAATAATGATATCGGCTTCTAGTGAATATATTTATGAGCTCCTTTTGATAAATTATTAACCTCTGGCTAAAAATATGTATTCATATATTTATGTAGAATTATTTGCCTTTGGTCCATAGAACTACCTAATAAACGCACTAAGCTACTGAAATAAATGCAAATGAATTTTAAGAATGAAATCCGAAAGGAATGAATGGAATTTCAAAAGAAAAATAACACAAAAAGCTCAATGGCCCTGTCAAGTTAAGCCACTTAAAACTGTTCCCCAACCATTTGAAAAACACCACCTAAACGACAAAAATAGCATCACATAGTTAAAACCTTGTTTATACATTATGAACCAAATAGTATTTGGACAGAGCTTAACAAAAACAAGAACTACGACAACAATGGTAAAAAAGGACTATGACAACAAAAAATGGAATGAAATGAAATGGTTGGAATCCTCTCCGAATGACTTGTCTAAATCACTAAGTGAATGGAGGAAACAGAGAATAAAATCTGCATTTAAGATAATTTAACAGATCTTCATCTTGTTGAGGAAAAAAAATCGGAATGAACAAAAGCAGACAAAAACATCAACAACAACGACCATATCAACTAACAAGCTTTGAGGTCGTTTATCTCGGTGTCCCTTTATTTCTTCCTTTTCGAACATTGTCATTTTCTTCAATTCGTTTTGGAAACCAGGCAACAAAACATTTGAAAACACTGGACCACTGCTAGTTGAGGAAGGAGGGGGTAGTAGTATTGTAACAAAATATTTTGTTTACATTCATTTTTTTCTGTTTATATTGTAGACCACATATTCAGCCGGCAAATGATTTCACATTCCATTCGGATTTGTTTCTTTGTTTTGGGGCGTGTAGCAGCAGAAGCAGCAGCAGTTTATTTATGCAAAAAATCTATTTCTTTGAAGGCTTTTTCATGTTGACCATGGGTATGAGAGAATAAATTGTTTTAATTTATTCATGACACTTTTGAATCACAAAGAATCAGATATCCACACATACACGGGGAGATATAGATGCTACTGGCAACAGACATAGATACACAGAGTAAATGTGAAATCATGAAGTCAATAAAAGGGAATTTGCTGAGGCCTATTGACCAGAGGTCAACACTCCATTAACCAGTGGTCAATACTCCATTGATAAGAGGTCAATATTTTATTGACCAGAGGTAAATATTTTATTGACCAGATGTAAATATTTTATTGACCAGAGGTAAATATTTTATTGACCCGAGGTCAATACTCAATTGACCAGATGTCAATACTCAATTGACCAGAAGTCAGTATTCAATTGACCAGAGGTCAACACTCAATTGACCAGAGCTCAATATTCTATTCACCCGAGGTCAATACTCTATTGACCAGAGGTCAATACTCTATTGACCAGAGGTCAATACTCTCTTGACCAGAGGTCAATACTCTATTGACCAGAGGTCAATACTCTATTGACCAGAGGTCAATACTCTATTGACCAGAGGTCAATAATCTATTGACCAGAGGTCAATACTCTATTGACCAGAGGTCAATACTCTATTGACCAGAGCTCAATACTATATTGACCAGAGGTCAATACTCTATTGACCAGAGGTCAATACTCTATTGACCAGAGGTCAATACTCTATTGACCAGAGATCAATACTCTATTGACCAGAGGTCAATACTCTATTGACCAGAGTTCAATACTCTATTGACCAGAGGTCAATACTCTATTGACCAGAGGTCAATACTCTATTGACCAGAGATTAATACTCTATTGACCAGAGGTCAATACTCTATTGACCAGAGATCAATACTCTATTGACCAGAGGTCAATACTCTATTGACCAGAGGTCAATACTCTATTGACCAGAGGTCAATACTCTATAGGCCAGAGTTCATACTCTATAGGCCAGAGGTCAATACTCTATAGGCCAGAGGTCAATACTTTATTGACCAGAGGTCAATACTCTATTGACCAGAGGTCAATACTCTATTGACAGAGGTCAATACTCTATGACCAGAGGTCAATACTCTATTGACCAGAGGTCAATACTCTATTGACCAGAGGTCAATACTCAATTGACCAGAGGTCAATACTCAATTGACCAGAGGTCAATACTCAATTGACCAGAGGTCAATACTCTATTGACCAGAGATCAATACTCTATTGACCAGAGGTCAATACTCTATTGACCAGAGGTCAATACTCAATTGACCAGAGGTCAATACTCAATTGACCAGAGGTCAATACTCAATTGACCAGAGGTCAATACTCAATTGACCAGAGGTCAATACTCAATTGACCAGAGGTCAATACTCTATTGACCCGAGGTCACTACTCTATTGACCAGAGGTCAATACTCAATTGACCAGAGGTCAATACTCTATTGACCCGAGGTCACTACTCTATTGACCAGAGGTCAATACTCAATTGACCAGAGGTCAATATTCTATTGACCCGAGGTCAATACTCTATTGACCCGAGGTCACTACTCTATTGACCAGAGGTCAATACTCAATTGACCAGAGGTCAATACTCAATTGACCAGAGGTCAATATTCTATTAACCAGAGGTCAATACTCAATTGACCAGAGGTTAATATTCTATTGACCAGAGGTCAATACTCAATTGACCAGAGGTCAATATTCTATTGACCAGAGGTCAATACTCTATTGACCAGAGGTCAATACTCTATTGACCAGAGGTCAATACTCTATTGACCAGAGGAGAATGCATATTGACCAGAGGTCAATAATCTATTGACCAGCAGAGGTCAATACTCCGTTGACCAGACATATATAACTCTGGTACATACATATATAACTCTGGTTGACAGGATACTGACCTCCGATCAACAGAATAATGACCTCTGATCAATAGAATATTTACATGTTCAATATTTTGAATATTCTGTGATGCTATTTATCAGAGGTCAATGTGCTATTGATCAGAGGTCACTATGCTCTTGATCAGAGGTCACTATGCTCTTGACCAGAGTTATGTGTGTATGTGGATCAGAGGTCAATATGAATCCGACCACATGCCACAAGTTATTTATTAACTGCCCCTTTATCCTAACTATATTTCTTTCTCTGTATAATTTCCCATTCCTTTTTTGTGATCCCTTAAAGTAAACAATTGGATTTCCCCGGTCCACTCTGTCGGACCAGCCACATAAGCAACCAACCAACACAAGACCGAACCCAGTTCAAAAAAAAAAAAATTAATGTCATTGACAGACTGTATTAAGTTCTTTCATTTTTGATGATTCGTTTTACTGGCTTGTTTGATTGCATTCAACTGCCGGGCGAAACAAGCGACGAAGGATTCGGAAGGACCCTGGGTATAAATATAACAATTCAAAGTACCAACTTTACTTCACTTCACAACTACTATTACAACTGTTGGTTGTATTTTTATTGCAGCTAATTTAAATATATCTTCACACAGATAGACAGTCGGACAGACAACAAAAACCCATTGGCCATGGGTTGGGATGATGGGATGCTTCTATTCAAATAGACAATGTGAAATGGGATAGGGAAATGCTTTGGTCAAACTTTAAACAAGACCAAATACCATCATCGGGATTTTGTTGGCCTTTCGGTTTCAGCAACTATGTTTGTGTGCCAGAGTGTGTCTGTGTGTGTTTGGGTGTTTGAAAGAATTTGCCTATAGATATTTTTGATACTTTTGTTATTGTTGTCAAAGACAACTTGCCAACATTTTCCAATATTTTGGTTAAATGTTGAAGAAGAAATAGCCGAAGGGCTTTGTTTTTTTGCTTAATAAAATATTAGATTTTATGTTGCAGTTGCCAGGAAATTTCCAAAGTTCTTTAAGAAAATGTGTCAAGTATTTATTTAATTTTATTAAATAGGTTGACTTTAATTTTTTGGATGTGTATTGCAGTATATGTTAAAATTGACAAGAATTGAGTAATGGACAGGCAATGTTGGGATATCGTTTGAAGGAATTTTAATTAGTGCTTGAAAATTTCGGACGGGGTTTATGGATGAATTAAAGTATACGATTTTCGATTAAAAATGTATTTTTCTTATCTTTTCAGAAACACTTCCATCAGCTTATTTCAGGTAAGTTTTCGTTTTTTCGCAATTTTTAACGGTATTCCTGAAAGTTTGGTTGGAAGACGACTTCCATAAATTATTATATACAAGAGGTTAGACGTTTGACATATGTATTAAATACAGGGTTGCCCATATTCGACGGACCCATCTGGCAACGCCATAACTTTTGACAGAGATGTCACATCGCTTAATGACATACCGCGTTTGAAGCGTCAGTCCAAGCAGATTTTTACCATTAACCAATACACGCCACGCGAGCGCTCTGAAATAGTTCAAATTTACATTCAACAGAAGAAGTCAATTGTGAAAAAAAGGGGGAAGTGCGCCTTCTAAGAACACCATTAAGCGTTTATACGAAAAATTTTCGAGTGGTGAGGCACTTTCTAATCCGAAGAGGCCATATAAAAATCGACCAAAGCGATCGGCCGAGAATATCGCTTCCGTACGAGCCAGTGTTGAGAGGTCCCCAAGAACATCCCAAAAACGCCGTTCTCAGCAGTTGGGCATGGCTCGGTCCACTTTACAACGGATTATTCGCATTGATTTTCATTTGTTTCCGTACAAAATTCAATTGACGCAAAGAATGTTGCCCGCGGACAAGCCTTGTCCATTGGAATGGGCCCAAAGGGCCCAAAGGTCCGTCGAATATGGGCAACCCTGTACCATTGAAATGCTTCACATTTGGACTCTTTCTGAATCGTACTATTTATTGTTTTTTTTTTTTTACATCAGGGTGAGATAAAAGCAAGTTGGGGAGGTACCGTTATATCAGAGCTGTGCGAAGACCTGGCATAGACAATTTTCTGTCACAGACTGTAGTTTCCATTACGAACTCTAAATACGAAATTTGAAACATTTCCGGTGAATACTGACGCTAAAATTATCAAAATACCGAATTTTGGGAGGTACAGTTATATGGGGGCTATACGAAGACGTGGACCTGCACAAACAGACGGACATGGCTAAATTGACTTAGAATGTTACGCTGATCAAGAATATATATAATTTGTTGGGTCTGACATGAGTATTTCGAGGAGTTATAAACGGAATAACAAAGTTAATATACCATCCATAGTATGGTGGAGGGTATAAAAACTGCAACATAGTCAAACGCCATAATTTCTACATTTTTTTTTTTTAAATTTTATTTAATGAAAACAAAAAATGTCGGAAATAGCATCAAATTTTAGAATAAGATAAATAAGATTTGTTTGAATTGGTCAGCTTTGGCACGAATAATGGCCTTTAAACAGCCAATAAAACCGTCGCAAGCTGTCCGAATGTTGCTCTGCTGTGTTTTGGCCCATTTCCGGCAAAGCTCTTGCTTGAGATGATCGACACTTAGGTAATTTTTAGTCCCAACCTTGCTTTCCAAAATAATCCAGACACAATAGTCCAATGGATTGGTATCCGGAGGTTTTACTGTCCATTGTGCGCTGGAAAAGAAGCGAGGAACCTCATTTTGTAACCATTGGTGCTGAGTCCTGTTGGTATGTCCAAGGTCTGCGGCCAAAATGTTTGTGTGCCCAAGGCTTTAATACATCCTCCAGAATATTTTCGCTATAAATTTCGGCATTTATTCTGATGCCATGGTCGATTAGTACGAGCGGAGAGCGACCATCGGCTGTTATGGCGGCCCACACTATCACCATGGCCGGTGCTTGAGTTCTGTAGGCCAACCGAAGGTGCACATTTTCAGCTGACCTCCTTGGCAAATAAACACCATCATTTTGTTTGTTTACAAACTGCTGGGCAACGAATGTTTTCTCATCGGAGAAACCCAAATTCGGCAGTTCACCACTTTCGGCCAAGCGAAGCAACTCTTTAGCTCTTTTGAGTCTATTTTCTTTCTGTTGCGGTTGCACTTTTTGGAATTTCAATGACTTTACCCCGAGCTCATTTTTCAATATTTGCCGAATGGATCATTGCGATATGTTTAGCTCACGGGGCATTTTTCGGCCACTGCGACGCGGGTTTCAATCAAATCGCTTTACTTTTCGAACCATTTCTGCTGATTTTGCTGTTTTCTTCCGTCCACTTCCTTGACGTCGGGCTAAGCTATCAGTGTCAAAGAAACGACCGATGGTACGAGACACAAAAGATTTATTCACATTTAAATCCTGGAGTGCTCTAACGGTAGTCACTTGTGGTGTCCCAGCCAAATATAAAGAAATCGCACTTGAATTCCATCACCAATAACTTTTTTGTCTGGAAAATTCTCACAAAAATGCTTTTGTACGCCTGTGAACAATAGAATGACCTGTCACTGGAATAATTTTAACAGATGTCGAACGAGTGGCTTAGAAATGACAGCAGTCTGAATTTGGTTGCAGTTTTTTTCATCTCACCCTGTATACACTTCAATATTATAAGTAAAATTGAAAAAAAGGCAGGCAATAAAAAATGTGAAAAAAAATTTACTATCGGTATCTACGTAACGGTCAGAATTGACCTGTTGGTCTATTTCTGATTTCGCCGGGACTAAAAATGTTCGCGGTTTAATGGAAAATTTGACTTTTATTTAACATTGTTATTGTTATGGACTATTGTACCCTCTAAATAATACCCTATGACCATCCAAATTGGAAGGCTTCTGCCGAGCCCTAAGCTCTAGCCCCATGCTAACTGCCGCGTCGATTGGTCTATAATACCGACCTGTAGAGCAACTGCAAAATCCGGCAAATTTGCTCCATTTCAACCCATATATATTTTGCGATCATCTCCAAAAGCAATAGGCTCCTATTCTGACCATGCAAAATTTCTGGCCATAACTGCGACCTGTAGAGTGATTGTAAATTAACGTGGACAGACGGACGGACGGACATACATAGCTAGATCAGCGAATTTGGAAGATCCATACTTTCTTATGTGGAAAACCAATTATAATACCCCCAACACATAGTGTTTTAGGATATAAAAATTAATTCTAGTTCATTATTGAAAAAGTATTCGAAAAAATCCAAGTTTGTTGGTCACTTAGTCCTTAAAAACATATTCATGAAAAGTCCATGATCATAGGTTCGATTGATTAAAATTTTTGTATTACTTCTGCATTTTCTTATTTGAGTACCGATTTAATTTTAAAATTCTCTAGGTATTAAGACTGATTATTTGAGATTTCTTTATTTTCCCTATTGCCATAACTCATACGCCTTTACGAAGTAAATCAAACTCTGCGTATCAGTGTTTCCGGCACTCATGCGACCGCAATCCCATAAAATTAATTTCTTGAAAAGTCCATGAACATAGGTTCGATAGATTAAAATTTTTCTCTTACTTTTGCATTTTTTTATTTGAGTGACGATTTAATTTCAAAATTCTCTAAGAATTAATATTGATTATTTGCGATTTCTCTTTGCGTATTACTATTGCCATAACTCATACGCCCTTACGTACTAAATGAAACTCCATGCGTATCAGTGTTTTCGATACTCATACGCCCGCAAGGAAGTAGATTGTAATAACCTAGTTTTATTGCGGCATAACAACCGCAATCCCATAAAATTAATTTCAATCACAGACATTAATAATTTCAGCCGAGAAAAACAAATATTTTAACACTTCTTTCGTAACACAAAGTGATTTATATGTACTTTGATTGCATCTCCATCCAATGGCTGTCCAGCCGAAATTCTCCAAGCAATTGCTTCAATATTTAATCAACCATGGAATGGCAAAAGTTTAAGTTTTACAATTTTTCTTTTATATTTTTTCTACATACTTCCGACTCTCTCCCTCCCTCTCTCTCTCCCTCTCTCTCTCACCACCGTCAAAAAACCTTTCACTAATTAATTGCTTCCCATTGCTGTTGTCGCCGGCGTTACACAGTGAAAATATCCAATGTCTTACTTATCGGGCAAAGTTTGGCCGTGGCTATCTCTGCAATCGTATGCTGTGGCATTTCTCCATTCAACATTCTGAGGGCCATTAAACGGAAAAGAGTCATTTCAAAGTTTTGGACATAAACGTAAAATTTACAGCAGCAGCAATATCAACAACAACGCTGACGACGACAATTGAAATAATTTCCAACATTTATCATCGTAATTTTTGGACGACTGAGTAATTAACACAATGACTGTGAATAATCAAGCGAAACCCTTTTCCGCCACCCAGCCTGTCAGCTAGCCATCCACGCATCCTTGCTTTTATCCCGAGTTTCTATGGCCTTTATTTTCCAACAAATTTCCTTCACGACGGCGATTACCAACAGCGAGAGTATGCTAATTATTTAGCTTATGGGATCCTTTAAGTGAAGAGGGAGTTTACCGTAACCGACACCATTACAATTACAGTTGCTGGATAGACATAAAGACAGGCAGGAAACCCGCGTAGTTTGATCCTTAATGCCGTGTACGCATTGTGGGATAATGAAGTGTATGGCTGGGTGGATGTGTGAGTGTGTGTGCATACATTAAAGGTCCTTTGTACAGGATATTTGTGGGAGTTTTGTTGTTGCTGAGCCTGCGAATGTGTTATTATGCTGCAAAATAAAACTATAAATACCCTACATATTACATTGGTGAAATATATTTCAGAAATCCTTATTTATAGGTCAGATAATGTTGGTCCTTGAAAAAATATTCTTTAAAAAATCTAAGTTTCTGTTGGTCCTTGAAAAAATATTCTTTAAAAAATCTAAGTTTCTGTTGGCCCTTGAAAAAATATTCTTTAAAAAATCTAAGTTTCTGTTGGTCCTTGAAAAAATATTCTTTAAAAAATCTAAGTTTCTGTTGGTCCTTCAAAAAATATTCTTTGAAAAATTCACATTTCTGTTCAACCTAGAATAAGTATTCTTTAAAATATGTGCGTTTCTATTGGATCTAGAAAAAATATTCTTTAAAAAATCCACGTTTCAGTAGGTCCTTGAAAAAATATTCTTTAAAAAATCCACGTTTCAGTAGGTCCTTGAAAAAATTATTCTTTAAAAAATCCACGTTTCAGTAGGTCCTTGAAAAAATATTCTTTAAAAAATCCCCGTTTCAGTAGGTCTTTGAAAAAATATTCTTTAAAAAATCCACGTTTTTCTGTAGGTCCTTGAAAAATATTCTTTAAAAATCCACGTTTCAATTGGTATTTTAAAAAATATTTTTTAAAAAATCCTCGTTTCTGTTGGCCCTTAAACAATTATTCTTTAAAAAAATCCAAGTTTCTGTTGATCCTTGAAAAAATATTCTTTAAATAATCCACGTTTCTGTTGATCCTTGAAAAAATATTCTTTAAATAATCCACGTTTCTGGTGATCCTTGAAAAAATATTCTTTAAATAATCCACGTTTCTAGTTGTCCTTTCTTTAAAAAATCCACGTTTCTAGTTGTCCTTTCTTTAAAAAGTCCACGTTTCTAGTGGTCCTTAAAAAATATTCTTCAAAAATTCCACGTTTCTAGTTGTCCTTTCTTTAAAAAATCCAGGTTTCTAGTGGTCCTTAAAAAATATTCTTCAAAAATTCCACGTTTCTAGTTGTCCTTTCTAGTGGTCCTTAAAAATATTCTTCAAAAATTCCACGTTTCTAGTTGTCCTTTCTTTAAAAAATCCACGTTTCTAGTGGTCCTTAAAAAATATTCTTCAAAAAATCCACGTTTCTATTGGTCCTAGAAAAAATATTTTTAAAAAATCCACGTTTCTATTAGTCCTTGAAAAAATATTCCCTAAAAATCCACGTTTCCATTGGTCCTAGAAAAAAATGTTCTTTAAAAAATCCACGTTTCAGTTGGTCCTTAAAGAAATATTCTTTAAAAATGCCACGTTTCAGTTGGTCCTTGAAAAGATATTCTTTAAAAAAATCCAGGTTTCTCTTGGTCCATGAAAAAATATTCTTTAAGAAATCCATGTTTTTGTGGAAAAGGGTATGCATTGGTTCGTCCTGGCCTCGTTTTCCATCCACTTTTCTTTGATTTTTTTCTCACATTGAAGCTCGTACAGCTTGTCAACGTCATGGCTTGCAAAGGCGCCACCTCTGCTGTTTTGTTTTTTTTTTCATGTCCTTTGTTCATCGCCTTTGTCTTCTTATTGTTGTTTTACTTGTTTTAATGTATGTTTTGTTGGTGATTTAATTATGTCTGCAATTTTACTTAGCCTACAAAGGCGTCCAACTGATTTCAACCGACTCGGCAGCAGCAGCAGCAGGAACAACAATTAAAACAACTACCTCGAAATGGCTTTCGCTCAAACGCGGACAATAAACAAAATCTTTTTGGAAAAAGGAAACATTTAATAGTACTTCCGGTACTTTACACTTTATTGTACGACAGCAGCTGGACAAAAGAACAAAAACAACAGCAACACAAAAAGGACATCAACAAAAAATCGTAGCATATCATGCTCAGAATCGTCTTATAAAATTGAATGACGGTTCATAAAGTTTATTCACTTTTGCTGGAAACGCTTTTGAAAATATAATGGACATCAAACAAAACATTTCTAATTTCATTTTAGCGGAACTGGAATAAAGCGGAAACGCGGAAAAGATCAGTAAATAAAGGCAGTTTATATTATTAGGTAATTTTTATGAACTGATGTTTTATGAGTCTCTTTTTTGGAAGTTTTTATATTTTCGTGGAGGAGGATGAAATCTAGAATCTTTGCATAAAATTCGAATAAAAGCTAATTAATGACCTGTGCAAGCAATGGGCGGAATGCAATCTGAATATTTAAACAGAGAATCTTAAAAAGACATTTGGGGAAGGCTCAATTTCTCGCAGAGAATGTCATCAAAACATTAAAAATAATATTTTTCAAAGACCAACAGAAACGTGGATTTTTTAAGAACATTTTTTCAAGGACCAACAGAAACGTGGATTTTTTAAAAAATATTTTTGAAAAGGACCAACAGAAACGTGGTCTTTTTAAAAAATATTTTTGAAAAGGACCAACAGAAACGTGGATTTTTTAAAAAATATTTTTGAAAAGGACCAACAGAAACGTGGATTTTTTAAAAAAATATTTTGAAAAGGACCAACAGAAACGTGGATTATTTAAAAAATATTTTTTCAATGACCAACAGAAACGTGGATTATTTAAAAAATATTTTTTCAATGACCAACAGAAACGTTGATTATTTAAAAAATATTTTTGCAATGACCAACAGAAACGTGGATTATTTAAAAAATATTTTTTCAAGGACCAACAGTAACGTGGATTTTTTAAAAAATATTTTTCAAGGACCAACAGAAACGTGGATTATTTAAAAAAATATTTTTTCAATGACCAACAGAAACGTTGATTATTTAAAAAATATTTTTTCAATGACCAACAGAAACGTGGATTATTTAAAAAATATTTTTTTAAGGACCAACAGTAACGTGGATTTTTTAAAAAATATTTTTTCAAGGACCAACGGAAACGTGGATTATTTAAAAAATATTTTTTCAATGACCAACAGAAACGTTGATTATTTAAAAAATATTTTTTCAATGACCAACAGAAACGTGGATTATTTAAAAAATATTTTTTCAAGGACCAACAGTAACGTGGATTTTTTAAAAAATATTTTTCAAGGACCAACGGAAACGTGGATTTTTTAAACAATATTTTTCAAAGACCAACGGAACGTGGATTTTTTAAACAATATTTTTCAAAGACCAACGGAACGTGGATTTTTAAACAGAAACATGGATTTTTTTAAGAATATTTTTTCAAGGACCAACAGAAACGTGGATTATTTAAAAAATATTTTTTCAATGACCAACAGAAACGTGGATTATTTAAAAAATATTTTTTCAAGGACCAACAGTAACGTGGATTTTTTAAAAAATATTTTTTCAAGGACCAACAGAAACGTGGATTTTTTAAAAAATATTTTTCAAGGACCAACAGAAACGTGGATTTTTTAAACAATATTTTTTTGAGGACCAATAGACAAACGTGGATTTTTTAAACAGAAACATGGATCTTTTTAAGAATATTTTTTCAAGGACCAATGGAAACACGGATTTTTTAAAGAATATTTTTTAAGGACCAATGGAAACATGGATTTTTTAAAGAGTATTTTTAAGGACCAATGGATACTTGGATTTTTTTAAAGAATATTTTTTTAAGGACCAATGGATACGTGGATTTTTTTAAAGAATATTTTTTTAAGGACCAATGGAAACATGGATTTTTTAAAGAAAATTTTTTAAGGGCCAATGGATACTTGGATTTTTTTAAGAATATTTTTTTAAGGACCAACAGCAACCTGGATTTTTTAAACAATATTTTTTTGAAGCTCCAACTGGAACGCAGATTTTTTGAATGAAAAATTTTTCAAGGTCCATCAAAAACGTGGATTTTTTAAAGAATATTTTTGAAAAAGATCAACAGCAACGTGGGTTTTTTAAAGATTATTTTTTCGAGGAGCAACAGAAACGTGGATTTTTTAAAGAATATTTTTGAAAAAGACCACCAGAAACGTGGATTTTTTAAAGAATATTTTTGAAAAGGACCAACAGAAACGTGGATTTTTTAAAGAATATTTTTGAAAAGGACCAACAGAAACGTGGATTTTTTAAACAATATTTTTGAAAAAGACCACCAGAAACGTGGATTTTTAAAGAATATTTTTGAAAAGGACACACAGAAACGTTGATTTTTTAAAGAATATTTTTGAAAAGGACACACAGAAACGTTGATTTTTTAAAGAATATTTTTTCAAGGACCAACAGAAATGTGGATTTTTTAAAGAATATTGTTTAAGGACCAACAGAAACGTGGATTTTTAAGTACTTTTTTTGCAAGAACCAACAGAAAAGTGGATTTTTTAAAGAATATTTTTTCAAGGACCAACAGAAACGTTGATTTTTTAAAGAATATTTTTCCAAGGACCAACAGAAATGGATTTTTTAGGAATATTATTTCCAGGACCAACAGAAAGCTCCACGCTATTATTAAATTTGCCTTTCCATTCCAAATATAAATGCAATTTAATTTTCAATTTCAATTTTCCATTACACCATTTGCGGCAGAATATTACCTCACAATCGTAGAATAGCAGAAGTAAACTCTTTTTCTGGCAATCTAAATATTTATTTACGAAATTTTAATTGTCACTCCAAAGAAAAACACTTTACGTTTGATTATTTTTCCATTTTCGCCAATTTTTTCCCTAATTGTTTGACGACATTTTTCAGCTTTGCTTCAAATGCTGTGCCTTTGGCTCGTTCCAAGTAGCGAAATAACACAAAACTTATTAAAGTATTTTCACGAAGAGAGTAGGAATAAAATACCAGGACGACGATGAAACATTTTTGTGATTGCTATTTTATTGGAGACAACGTCCTTGTCTGCATCACCAACACCACCACCATCATCATCATCATCCAAGTGCCATGGCATTCTCACTGGAAATTGAAGATAGATGCTACGCGGCTGTTTATGTTCCTGACTGTCTGTATGTCTGTCTGTCTGGTAAATAATAACAACAACAAACATTTATTTATACTTGACCACCCACTTTACAGAAATGCCATTATATCCCAGCCATCGGATCACAGGCAATAGCGCTAAGGACAGGGTTACAAATGAAAGCCAATATTATGATGGCAATATTGCTGGATGGCTGTCTTGCTGTCTAGAAGGCTGGTCGGCTGGCTGGTGGTCGTTCGTCGGGCTGTTGTTGTTGAGAGCAATAATGGAAATGATTTTATTAATTTTAATGTTTGTGTTTCTAATTTTTGCCTTCGTCTTTTTTGGTTATAATGAAAGAGGAAGAGAAATGTTGTAATGTTTTCCTGTTTTTGGTATGGACCACTCTACAAAAAAGGTCCAATTGTATTGGCATATAAAACTTCTTTCAAAATTGTAACTTGTCAATGTTCTGTCACAGACCTTTCAATACAATTGTCAATATAAGTCCAAGTCTTGAAGTCTACAATTTGGTATAAAATTTCAGACATCACAGTAGGACCAAGATTTGATATGGGCCTCCTTTGCAAACAGTTGTCGAAATGTAAAAAAATTCTACCACGGTCGGTACTTTAGAGAAAATTCCTCGTATAGGATCACGTTTTGAATAGGACTCCTCTAAATTAATATGTTTGTTTGGATTCAGTTCTGGAATAGACCTCTTCTTTAGAAACTAGTTAATGTAGGTCCTCGTTACACACTTCTCCTATAAAAATTAGGTAATATAGGTCCATGACGTAGATCTACCCTATAAATATTAGGCAATACAAATATCGATGTGGCACAGTTATATAATAATTGGCAATAAAGAAAGAAATGCAGAATTTCAGCTCGATTCCTGCACTCAATACCAAGGTTAGTAACATTTAGTACGCATATCCAAACTATCTATATCTCTCCATCTCTCCATCTCTCCATCCAACAGCGATCCATAATAGGTACCATTTAGTACTTTTCGAACAATTATAGTGCGCTTTTGCAATATAATTACCAGATCTCAACATTTGATATCAACAGTGATCTCAATATCAAATTTCGGCATTCAAACTCAATACATTCACTCAATACCAAAATTTAATAATATTTACAAAATTTTCTACACATTTCCAAAACCACCTTCAATACCCATTTAGTGCCACTCACTACTTTTCGAACTATTATGGTATACATTTCCAATACATTTCTCCTCCATATCTTAACAAAAGACACCGGTAGCGATATTTGTATCAAATTTCCAAGTTTTAGCTCTATTCCTTCACCTAATTCCAAATTTAGTATATTTCATACAATTATAGTACACATTTCCAAAACCACTTTCACATCTCATTTTCAGATTCCGAACAGAGACCTCAATATAAAATTTGAGGATTTCAGCCCTATCCATTCACTCTATACCAAATTGATTACCTTTAAGTATTTTCGTACAAATATAGAACATATTTCCCCACTGACCTGAAATGTCAAATACATCCGTAATATATATATATCAAATTTCAGAATTGTGTCTATATCCCTGAACCTAATACCAAATATAGTATCATTCAGTACGTTTCGTACGATTATAGTTCACATTTCCAAAACCACCTAAAGCCACTTAGTAGGCATTTCCAAAATCACTTTCATATGTCAAACTTAGTTTTCAACCTTGATTCTCATACCAAATTTCAAGTTTTTAGCTCTATCCGTTCAGATAATTCTAAATGGTACCATTTAGAACTTTAGGCTTTCCAAAAACCCTTTGGTACATTTATTCTGCACTACATCCGTGAATCTCATTCCAAATTTCAAGGTATTCAATTTTTAGTACATTACAGTACACCACTTAAATGTAGACCCGTGGATTTTTCAATGAATAATTTTGCAAGGACCACCAGAAACCTGAGTTTTTTAAAAAAATATTTGTTCAAGGACCAACTGAAACGTGGATTGTTTAAAGAATGTTTTTTCAAGGATTAACAGAAACGTGAATTTTTAAAGAATATTTTTTAAGGGCCAACAGATACGTGGATTTTTTAAAGAATATTTTTTCAAGGATTAACAGAAACGTGAATTTTTAAAGAATATTTTTTAAGGACCAACAGATACGTGGATTTTTTAAAGAATATTTTCTCACGGATTAACAGAAACGTGAATTTTTAAAGAATATTTTTTAAGGACCAACAGATACGTGGATTTTTTAAAGAATATTTTTTCAAGGATTAACAGAAACGTGAATTTTTAAAGAATATTTTTTAAGGACCAACAGATACGTGGATTTTTTAAAGAATATTTTCTCACGGATTAACAGAAACGTGAATTTTTAAAGAATATTTTTAAGGACCAACAGATACGTGGATTTTTTAAAGAATATTTTTTCAAGGATTAACAGAAACGTGAATTTTTAAAGAATATTTTTTAAGGACCAACAGATACGTGGATTTTTTAAAGAATATTTTTTCAAGGATTAACAGAAACGTGGATTTTTTAAAGACAAGTTTTTCAAGGACCATCAAAAACGTGGATTTTTTAAAGAATATTTTTTCAAGGATTAACAGAAACGTGGATTTTTAAAGAATATTTTTTAAAGACCAACAGATACGTGGATTTTCTAAAGAATATTTTTCAAGGACCAACAGATACGTGGATTTTTTAAAGAATATTTTTTCAAGGATTAACAGTAACGTGGATTTTTTAAAGACAAGTTTTTCAAGGACCATCAAAAACGTGGATTTTTTAAAGAATATTTTTTCAAGGATTAACAGAAACGTGGATTTTTAAAGAATATTTTTTAAATACCAACAGATACGTGGATTTTCTAAAGAATATTTTTTCAAGGACCAACAGATACGTGGATTTTTTAAAGACAAGTTTTTCAAGGACCATCAAAAACGTGAATTTTTTAAAGAATATTTTTCAAGGATTAACCGAAACGTGGATTTTTAAAGAATATTTTTTAAAGACCAACAGATACGTGGATTTTCTAAAGAATATTTTTTCAAGGACCAACAGATACGTGGATTTTTTAAAGAATATTTTTTCAAGGATTAACAGAAACGTGGATTTTTAAAGAATATTTTTTCAAGGACCAACAGATACGTGGATTTTTTAAAGAATATTTTTTCAAGGATTAACAGAAACGTGGATTTTTAAAGAATATTTTTGAAAAAGTCCCACAGAAACGTGGATTTTTTAAAGACAAGTTTTTCAAGGACCATCAGAAACGTGGATTTTCTTAAAGAATATTTTTTCAGAAACCTGGAATTTTTAAAGAATATTTTTCAAGGACCATCAGTAGCATGACATTTTTGAAAAATATTTTTACAAAGACCATCAGAAACCTTGAATTTTTAAAGAATATTTTTTCAAGGACCATCAGAAGCCTGGAATTTTTAAAGAATATTTTTGCAAAGATCTCCAGAAGCCTTAAATTTTTAAAGAATATTTTTTCAAGGACCATCAGAAACCTGGAATTTTTAATGAATATTTTTTCAAGGACCATCAGAAGCCTGGAATTTTTAAAGAATATTTTTGCAAAGATCTCCAGAAGCCTTAAATTCTTAAAGAATATTTTTTCAAGGACCATCAGAAACCTGGAATTTTTAATGAATATTTTTTCAAGGACCATCAGAAACCTGGAATTTTTAAAGAATATTTTTCAAGGTCCATCAAGGACCATCAGAAGCATGGAATTTTTGAAAAATTTTTACAAAGCATGGAATTTTTGAAAAATTTTTTGAAGACTATTTTTTCAAGGACCATTAGAAACCTGGAATTTTTAAAGAATATTTTTTCAAGAAAATATATATTTTTGCAAAGACCATCAGAAACCTTGAATTTTAAAAAAATATTTTTTCAAGGACCATCGGGCATGGCATTTTTGAAAAATATTTGTGTTAAGACCATCAGAAACCTTGAATTTAAAAAAAAAAAAAAAAAAAAAAAGCACCATCAGAAGCCTGGAGTTTTTAAAGAATATTTTTGCAAAGATCTCCAGAAGCCTTAAATGTTTAGAGAATATTTTGGCAAAGACCACAAGAAACCTTGATTTTTTAAAGAATATTTTTTCAAGGAAACCTTGATTTTTTAAATAATATTTTTTAAGGACCAACAGCAACTTGGATTTAAAGAATATTTTTAAAGAATATTTTTTTAAGGATCATCAGAGTCCAGGAATTTTTAAAGAATAGTTTTGCAAGGACCAACAGACACCTGGATTTTGTAAAGAATATTTTTTCAAGGACCAACGGAAACCTAGATTTTTTAAAGAATATTTTTAATCACTATCAGAAACCTATTTTTTTTTGTAAGAATATTTTTGCAAGGACCACCAGAAACCTGGATTTTTTAAAGAACTTTTTTCAAGCACCATCAGAAAATTGGCATTTTCAAAGAATATTTCTGTACGCACCATCAGAAATCTGGATTTTTTAAAGAACTTTTTTCCATCAGAAACCTGGAATTCTTAAATTTGGTTTATCTATTCTGCACTACATTTGGTACATTTCAGTACACCACTTTAATATAGACTCAACATTTAAGTAGAGAATTCTCTCTCAAAAAAAAAAAAAAAAAAAAAAAAAAAAAAAAAAAAAAGGTTGCTTCCCGATACCATGCCTTTTTCTAAAATCAATCATAAATTCGTTTATTGACTTAAAAACACAGACTCATTTGTTAGAGTTTCCAAGCACTCCCACCAACAGTCGTCTCTGATGCTATTCATCTACACCAACGATTTGAATACAATGTTGTGTCTTCACGTGAAGTTAATTGTTTATAATATTGAAAACAATATATCGAAAGCAAAGCAAAAATTACAGCAAACTTTTGACAAGCAGACTTCACATTAATCCAGTTCATTAAAATCTTCAGAAGCACTTGGGACTACAAATTGCTGTTCAGCGCATGCGAGAAAAGATTTTGTTTGCAAAAAAGTTGGGCTTTCGTGGAATTGACAAAAAATATGGATACTCGGTAAAAAAAATATGACATATGTTTGAAAGTGGGTGTTTTAATATACATTAGTTTTATGTCTTCAAAAGTTGTTCATGTGAAGTTCTAATCGATGACGTGGCGTATATCAAATGCGAATCAATCCCAGCTATTACCATGGAAAGTTCGAATGTGACCGAATCTATGCGTCTTCAACTTCCCCAAAATAATGGAATAAATTTGAAGTTACAAACTAATTGGATTCGAACGGGTGTCGTGATGTGTGTTCTGTACAATTTGTTTATATTGTTCTTGATAGTCATGCTTTTTATAATACTAAAGAGATCCAAGTACT
This sequence comes from Musca domestica, assembly GCF_030504385.1. Classification (NCBI taxonomy): domain Eukaryota; kingdom Metazoa; phylum Arthropoda; class Insecta; order Diptera; family Muscidae; genus Musca; species Musca domestica. The sequence continues at coordinate 479,434 of NW_026712246.1, read as the reverse complement.
GAGAATGTGTTTTATTTTAAATTTAAAATCGCATAAAATCCAGTCTGACCACAAGGGGCACACATATTTAGCAGAGAACTTCTATAATCGATAAATGCGTGCGAAATAATGCATATTTTAAAATGGCCATAACTCCTTAAATGTTGAGTTTAGCTATTATTTGTGATCACTTTTTAGGCATGAATAATTGAAAATTTTAAAATGGCCATAACTCCTTAAATATTGAGTTTTCGGCGTTTTTAGCTTCTATTTGTAATCAGCTTTTTTAGGCATGAATTAATGCAAATTTTATAATGGCCATAACTCCTTAAATATTGAGTTTTCAGCGTTTTTAGCTATTATTTGTGATCACTTTTTTAGGCATGAATTAATGCATATTTTAAAATGGCCATAACTCCTTAAATATTGAGTTTTCGGCGTTTTTAGCTATTATTTGTGACCACTTTTTTAGGCATGAATTACTGCATATTTTAAAATGGCCATAACTCCTTAAATATTGAGTTTTCGGCGTTTTTAGGTATTATTTGTGATCACTTTTTTAGGCATGAATTAATGGATATTTTAAAATGACCATAACTCCTTAAATATTGAGTTTGCGGCGTTTTTAGCTATTATTTGTGATCACTTTTTTAGGCATGAATTAATGCATATTTTAAAATGGCCATAACTCCTTAAATATTGAGTTTGCGGCGTTTTTATCTATTATTTGTGATCACTTTTTTAGGCATGAATAATTGCAAATTTTAAAAAGGCCATAATTCCTTAAATATTGAGTGTTCGACGTTTTTAGCTATTATTTGTGATCACTTTTTTAGGCATGGATTAATGCATACTTTAAAATGGCCATAACTCCCTAAATATTGAGTTTGCGGCGTTTTTATCTATTATTTGTGATCACTTTTTTAGGCATGAGTTAATGCATATTTTAAAATGGCCATGACTCCTTAAATATTGAGTTTTCGGTGTTTTTAGCTATTATTTGTGATCACTTTTTTAGGCATGAATTAATGCAAATTTTAAAATGGCCATAACTCCTTAAATATTGAGTTTTCGTTATTTTCCTCTTCTTAAATAAATTTCACAATAAATTATTGCTATTAATTTTATTTATTATTAACCGGAAAGAGGTTTAGTACAACGTATTTTTTTTCTAAATGATTCATGGCGGAGAAACCCAGTTGCTCAGATATTAAAATAAACTTTAACACACCTCTAATGACTTAAATTTGCTTACATTTTTGTTATTTATTTTCAATTATTCAATATTAAATTCTTAAAAATTTTCTCAATAAAAAAAATTCTTCAGGTAATTGATTTCATTATTCTAATGACCAATGTTTGTAATTCTTATCACTTTTTCATGACCTTCACATATATAGTAAAATTTCTGGGGTCTACCGCTTTCTCCCCGTCTCCTCTAGCCTTGTCCGCTTTCATAACTCGCTCAACGTACATGCACCGACTTCACCTCGATAGCAATCGCAATAATGGCCAATATCACGTAGATCAATGTTATGACAAAGACATACAGAGGATTTGTGGTGAACACCAATTTGGTCAAGAAAATGGTGCCAAAGAGGAAAATCGACATTAAAAGGGCCACAATGAGTATGGTTTTCAGATCACGATACCACAGCGTTGAGGGATTTTGTCGGGGAGGTACGGTAATTTTCGGCTTCAGTGGACGATATTCCTCCCGGTATTGGGTCTCAAAGCCGCTTGTAAAATCCACATCATCGTAAGACACATTGGCCTTTTCCACATCTTTGGCTTTAGGATAGATGTCAGGTACCTTGGAACTGTCTTCCTCCTCGGCCATGTTAAATGTTGGTTTTTTTGTTGTTTTTTTTTTTTGTCAATTGGAAATTTATTTTTAATTTTTTTTTTTCCAAAATTCGTTATTCAGTTAACCCGTCTTTTGTTTTTAACGGCACGCCAGGTACTGCTGGGGCTATCTATCTATCGTTATTGTTTAAACTGCTCTCTTTTTGTTGGCAGGGGGGATGGGGGAGTTATCGTAGCAATGGAATTGATAATTAAATGATTTCTTATTGAGACTTTTGTCCAACCAGCCATCGGTGCGTTTATCGTCCATCCGTCCGTCAGCCTATCATTGTGTTATCATATCAACAAAACAAGAAAAGGTGTTAATGTGATAAGCGTTCCGATTGCGCTTCTCTGGTCTGATCAATGGAACCATTAACTGATAGTGACGTATCGCTCTCAGTCTTTATCAGGTCGAGTGTTGTTTTTGTTATTGCTGTAGTATTTATTGTTGCATTATCGCATTGCCGATAAGCAGGGTTGTCAACTATGGCGATTTCTCGCTAAATGTGGTGATTTTTCTATCTTTTGATTTGGCGACATGGCGATTTTTTTTTGTGGCGGATTATAGAACAGTTGTAGGAAATTACACAGTTTTTCTATCCATTGCATTATCGCAGTACCAATAATCAGGGTTGTCAGATTTGGCGATTAATTAATTTTTAATTTTCTATGCATTTGGTGACTTATTTTTTGATTTGGCGACATGGCGATTTTTTTTGCCGGAGTATAGAACAGTTGTATGAAATTACGCCGTTTTTCTATCTATCTTTCCCAGACGAAACGGCTGTCACAAAAGGCTAGGTTTTTGGAAATTTGGCGTGATGGCGATTTTTTGTGGCGGATTATAGAACAGCTGAAGGAAATTACGCGTTTTTTTTTATTCATTGCATTATCGCATTGCCGATAAACAGGGTTGTCAGATATGGCGATTTCTCAACAAATGTGGCGATTTTTCTATGCGTTTGGCGACCTAATTTTCTATTTGGTGACGTGGCGATTTTTTTGGTGGCGAAGTATAGAACAGTTGAAGGAAATTCTGCAGTTTTTCTATCTATCTTTCGCAGATAGAAACGGCGGTCATATAAGGCTGGGTTTTTGGAAATATGTACTAAAACGGTACGAGACATATTAAAAGGTACTAAATATGACACCCTTTGTATTTGAAGAAGATGTAGAGCTAGAAATCTTAGATTTAGAATGAGGATCCCTGATGGAGTGTGTGATAGATGTACCAAAAGGTTTTTAGATGTACGCACTATAAGTGTACGAAAAATACTAAAATGTACTACTACAGAAAAACTTTGGTACCATTCCGTACCATTTGAAAGCTTGGAATTTGGAGTGGGAATCAAGGCTGAGGAGTAGAGTCGATGTAAGTAGGTAGTTTTGTAAGCTTACGAAAAGTACTAAGCAGTACTTAATTTAGTACAATTTGAATTTGGAGGAACTGAAGGAGCTGGACGCCTGAAAATTGAAATTAACATTACTGGCAGATTGTAGAATTGGGATATGGGGGAAGGAGGACATTCGAAATGTGTACTTAAGTGCACAAAAGTACGGAATGGTACTAAATTTGGTACAATTTCGATTTGGGCTGGAATTCTGAAATTTACTCTTACTGTGGAATGTAAGTATTTTTGGAAATTCGTACTTATGTGTACTTAATGGTACCAAATATGATACAACTTAAATTTTGGTAGAACCGTTAGTGTTGGTATTCTGAAAATTAAAATAAGATTACTATGACATTGTAGGACTGGTGTATGTGGATAGTTTTGGAAATTCCCACTTATGTGTACTAAATTGTACCAAATTTGGTACAATTTAAATTTTGGATAAACCTTAGAGTTGGAATCCTGAAATTTGAAAATACGATTTATATTGGACTATACGCTATGAAAATGTTTACTAAAGTGTACTAAATGGTACAAAAATTTGGTCAAATTTGTATTTGGGTGAACCAATGGAGCTGGTATCCTGAAAATTGGAAATAAGATTATTGTTGGAGTGCAAGATTGGGATATGTAGGTGGTTTTGGAAATTTGTACTTAAATGTACTAAATGGTACAAAAATTTGGTCAAATTTGTATTTGGGTGAACCAATAGAGCTGGTATCCTGAAAATTGGAAATACGATTATTGTTGGAGTGCAAGATTGGGATATGTAGGTGGTTTTGGAAATTTGTACTTAAATGTACTAAATAAACTACAATTTGTACTAAGGCTAACCAACAGGGGTGGAATCCTAAAATTTGGAGCTTGGAGTGTAGAATTGGGGTATGTAGGCTGCTTGGGACAGTCGTACTTATGTGTACTAAATTTGGTACATATTGGAATTGTAATGGGCTGGAATTTTGAAAATTGGAAGAAGAGTCATTGATGAAGTGCAGGATAGATGCACCACAGGGTTAGTTGAAATTCGAACTTTAAATTTAGTAAATGTTCTTAAATGTTACTAAACTTTTAAAATGGTACCAATTGGTACAATTTGCACGAATAACGTGCAATAAAGCAAAAAATGTCGGAAATTTAGAATAAGTTTAGATTTGTTCGAATTGGTCACATTTGGCACGAATTATGGCCTTCAAACGCTGCCCAAATGTTGCTCTGCAGTATTTTGGCCCATTCCCGGCAAAGGGCTTGCCTGAGTTGATCAACACTTTGGTAGTTTTTAGTGCCAACCTTGCTTTAAAAAAAATACTCCAGAAACAATAGTCCAACGGATTGGTAACCGGAGATTTTGGTGGCCATTGTGCGCTGGAAATGAAGAGAGGAACCTCATTTTGTAACCATTTTTGGGTGGAGCGTGCTGAGTCTTGTTGGAATGTCCAAGGTCTGCGGCCAAAATGTTTGTGTGCCCAAGGCTTCAATACACCCTCCGGAATATTTACGGGATAATATTCGCCATTTATTCTCCACGGTCGATTAATACGAGCGGAGAGCGACCATCGACTGTTATGGTGGCCCACACCATCAACAGGGTTGGCGCTTGAATTCTGGTGGTTAACCGAAGGTGCACATTTTCAGCTGACTCCTTGGAAAAGTAAACACGATTAGTTTGTCTGTTTACTAACTGCCGGCCAACGAAAGTTTTCTCATCGGAGAAAACCAAATTCGTCAGTTCACCACTTTCGACAGTTCACCAAGCGAAACAACTCTTAGCTCTTTTGAGTCTATATTCTTTCTGTTGCGGTGTAAGTTCTTGCACTTTTTGGAGTTTCAATGGCTTTACCCCGAGATAATTTTTCAATATTTGCCGAATGGAATATTGCGATATGTTCAGCTCACGAGCCATTTTCCGGCCACTGCGACGCGGGTTTCGATCAAGTCGCTTCTTTACCTTTCGAACCATTTCTGCTGATGTTGCTGTTTTCTTCCGTTCATTTTGGATCATTTGGATATGCGTAGTAAATATTACTAAATTCGTTACTGGGATAAAGCGGAAATTCTGAAACTTGCTTTTGAGGTCACTGTTGGTTTCTTGGGTTTACATATGGAGACGTTGAAATAGTTTTGAACAGAAAAATTGGATGTGGGTCCATTCTGCAATGGTTTTACCAATATCCTACTCGGTCAACTTCAAAATTAATGATTTTTGGTGTAAAAATATTCTTGTAAAAAAAAAAAAAAAAAAAAAAAAAAAAAAACAAAACCTGGCAACCCTGCCGATAAGATATCTCTATTATATTCGCTTTTCGTTTTGCCAATTGAAGAATTCTCAGAAATGAGAATTTCACTCTCTCTCACACATCGCCTTTAAATGCTTGGGAAATTATTTCTCGGAGAGTAACCAATCAGGTCGATATGACACATCAAAGAAAGCAGAACTTCTGCAGAATTAAAGGAATTAATTTGGAGTGCATGTCAATAAATTTATTTATACAATATGGTACATTCTATAAAAGAGGTGGAAAAAGTTTTTAAAGAGGCGCTGGAGGAAATCTCTACGGATGGGTTGGAAAAAATCTCTACAGATCAGGTGAGCGGTGTTTTCACAGAGCAGCTAGAGGGAATATGCCTTGAACAGCTACAGGGTGTCTTCGTAGATGAGTTGGAGCGAGTTTCTACAGAGGATTTGGAGGCTATATTTGCGGACGAATTAGAAGCTGTCTTAACCGATGAGCTGCAGAAAGTCTTCAGCAATAAGCTGGAGGGAGTTGGCGTAGAAGAACTGGAGAAAATCTTTTTGGACAAAATAGAGCACGTTTTTGTTGATAATCTGGAGGGAGTCTTTAAAGATGTGCTGAGGGGAATATTTAAGGAGAAACTGGAGGAAGTTTTCAGTGACAAGCTGGACGGTGACTTCCCCGACAAGCTGAAGAATGGCACTTTGGATAAGCTGAAAGGAGCCCTTATTGACAAGCTGAAAGATGCCCTTACCGACAAGCAGAAGCGGGAATTTATCCGTAAGCGAAGACAAGGTTAGAAAAGGAGGCTATTTGACGTTATTGTTTTCCTAAGGCCCAATGATGCCGTACCATATGCTCTCGTCAGAATTTATAATTTATTTTTATCTTTTTTAAAACCCTTACCATAATATGGAGGGTATATTAAGTTTTGTAATTCCATTTGTAACAACTCGAAATAAAATTTTTTGGTTCCCCAAAAAGTGTATATATTCTTGATCAGCATCAAATTCTATGCAAATGGTGGAGGGTATTAGAAGTTCGGCCCGGTCGAACTTGTCTTCTTTTTCTCTGATTCATCAAAAATTCAAAATTATTTCAAAAATATCAAATTCTCTGTCTAAATTGACTTTAAAATGGGAATTCACTCAGACTCACTCATCCAAACGGTTCGATGACGACACCCTCACAATCTAAGACATTTGCTATAATTCGTTTTTGATGCTTGTGTAAACAAAGTAATAAACATTAAAAATTAACACATGTTTTGTGCGTTGTTTTCTTTGTTTTTGTTGTGATATCAGGAAGTCAACAAACAACAAGAAGGGAAGAAAAAAAAAACAGAAAACGCAAAAAAAAAAAAAAATAAAAAAATATAAACCAAATAAAAATATTAACATTATACACAATATTACAATGTGTGTGGTTATAAATGACAACAAATAACCACGAAACAATCAACCGCAAAACACACACACACACACATGCAGATAGATATACGGATGGATAGATTGGTCGGACGGACACAAGGTCGGTAGGACAGGAAGATATGTGAATGTCAGAAAATAAATAATAAAAAACCAAACGACAAGAGCTCCCAACCACCAAAATCAAATAATTACGTACGGATTGTACAGGGTGAGATGAAAAAACTGCAACCAACCATTTCCAAGTTAAACTCAGACTGCTGTCATTTTTAAGCCACTCGTCCAACAGCTGTTAAAATTATTCCAGTGACAATCCATTATATTTTTACAAGCGTACAAAAGCATTTTTTGATAATTTTCCTAAAAAAAATTATTCGTGATGGAATTCCAGGGTGATTAGGTGATTTTTTTATATTTAGCTGAAAAACCACAAGTGGCTATCGTTAGAGAACTTCAGCATTTAAATTTGAACAAATCTTTTGTGTCTCCTTACCGTAATACTGGTAATGTAGCCCGACGTCAAGGAAGTGGAGAGAAGAAAACAGCAACATCAGCAGAAATGGTTCAAAATGTAAAGAAGTGACTTGATCAAAACCCGCGTCGCAATGGCCGAAAAATGGCTCGTGAGCTGAACATATCGCAATATTCCATTCGGCAAATAATGAAAAAAATGAGCTCGGTGTAAAGCCATTAAATTCCACAAAGTGCAAGAATTTACACCGCAACAGAAAGAAAATACACTCAAAAGAGATAAAGAGTTGCTTTGCTTGAACTGCCGGATTTGGTTTTCTCCGATGAGAAAACATTCGTTGTCCAGCAGTTTGTAAACAAACAAAATGGTCGTGTTTACTTGCCAAAGAGGTCAGCTAAAAATGTGCACCTTCGGTTGGGCACCAGAACTCAAGCGCCGGCCATGGTGATGGTATGGGCCGCCATAACAGCCGATGGTCGCTCTCCGCTCGTATTAATCGAATATTATCGCGAAAATATTCTGGAGGGTGTATTAAAGAAATACCACAGAGCAACATTCGGTAGCGTGAGTAGGTTTCGTTGGCCGTTTGAAGGCCATAATTCGTTCTAATGTTGACGATTCGATCAAATCTAAACATATTCTAAAATTTGATGCTATTTCCGAATTTTTTTGCTTTCATTCAATGAAATTAAAAAAAATGTAAAAACAAGTTAAAAAGTATCAGTCGGTATTGCCTACAGATATATACCCTCAGCCTACGTTAGATTATTTAAATATATTTTGGCTAGTATTACGATTATTCAAAGGTTTGATCCTCTATGCAGCAGGTTCCAAAAGGAATGGGTCAATTTTGTCCATTTCGTGTCGGACCCAAAAATATGATATAAATATTGCGACGTTCCTGATATGGATTATATCGACTTACACCTTCACCTTATATAAAAAATGTAATGATTGTAGAAATTATTAAAATGTGCGTGATGTACCAGATATAGTCTACCGAAATATTCCATTTTTATATTGGGCAAAATTACAAGAAAGGATATTTATATCCAATTTTATGCGAAATCATAAATTCCGATCAATTTCATATTCATATCAGGCTTCTTATTGAGAGAAATATTTGGGCATAGCAATTAGTAAAGAATTGCTAAATTGTTTCGAAAGTTATGACAGATAAAATTATTGAAAATTGTGACATTATGTGGGTGAAGTGCCTGAAGGGGTTCTAAGATATATATAAACTTCACGACAAATCTTGTGTTAGCAAACATTTTTGTATGTTTGAAATTTGCAGAGAGTTGAATGCTTATTTCGCTTTATTTGAGCGTTTTGTTTTTCAAAATCTTGAACCCAATATATGGGGGAGGTACCAGAAGGAGTGGACCGATATATTCCATCTTAAGACCAGATCTTGGGCTTATAGAAATATTGGGATGTGTGAAATTTTAAGAAGTTTGGATCCTTACATCACATTTTATAAGAGTTATAATTATTCAAAATTTTGACCCTTTGTGGTGGAGGTACTTGATGGAGTGGACCGATATTGTCCATTTTTGCACCTGATCTAGCACTTAAGCAAATATTAGGATTCGCAAAGTTCGAGCAAAATCGGATCATACTTTCTCTTTCTGTGCAGAAAATATATTTTTTGCAAATTTCGACCTTTTGTGGGGGAGGTACGTGATGGAGTAAACCGATATTGGCCATTTTTGCACCTGACCTTGCGCTGTTGCAAATATTAGGTTTTGCAAAGATGGGACAAAATCGGATCATCCTTTCTCTTTCTGTGCAGAAAATATATTTTTGGAAAATTTCGTCCATGTGTGGGGGAGGTACCAGAAGGAGTGGACCGATATTGCCCATCTCCGAACTCGATCTAAATTTGACAAAAATATTACGATGTACAAAGTTTGGACAAAATCGAGTACTTCCTTCGAGAGTTATCGTGCGCACCAGCCAGCCAGACAGACAGACGGACGGACGGACGGACATTGCTAGATCGACTCCAAATGTCCTGAAACGGATTTGGTCCAAAGAAACCTAGGGTCTAAAATCATTATTTCGACTAGGCACGTTTTGACCGTATCAAATGATATATACCCTCTGTAGCCATATGGCTGATGGTATAATTATGGCGTTTGACTTTGTAGCAGGATTTATTATCTCACCCTGTATATCCCATATATATCTTCGCCCGCCTTTCATAGTGCACCAAATGTGTAAGATTATTCCAAATAGGATGAAATTTAACACATAATGAGCCTAGAGACAAGTGCGTCAAATTTGGTGGAAATCGGTTCAGATATAGCTATAGCTTCCATACTCTTCATCCAATTTCTTAAATTTCTCCTTCACAGCGGTAGTATGCACTTCGTTATAACGACATTTGGAGAAATTTGCAAATACAGCTCTGAAATACTTTTACCAATTTTTTTTGAGATCGGCTCTAATTTGGATACAGCTCTCATATAGATCTGTCTATGAAAGTAGTCTATGAAAGTAAAAGCGACAAGTCGTTGTGATTGGCGTATATTCCCATAAGGTTCGTTCAAAAAATGTTTTCGGTTTGTCTTCTGATGCTTCATCACTCTCGCATGCAGAGGGTACCTTCTCGATTTGGTTCACCTTAATAAAAAAATATTCGATACGAAACGCCACCAGATCGGCTATAAGGACCGACTTCACCTCGACTACTAAGATTGGCTCCAGCTCGACTAAAAAGATTGCTTACAGGCCTTCTATAAAAATCTCTATGGAGACCACCTGCAGCTTTACTTTGAGAACCGCCTCCAGCACCGCTGTAAGTGTGGTCTCTAGTTGGTATATAAATACTCCCTCTAGTTGGTCAGTAGATACCACCTTAATCTCGTTTATAAACGTTCTCTTCAACTCTTCTATAAAGACTGCCACAGAAAACTGCTTCTAGCTGGCCTATATAAAATTCCTTTAGAATTCTTTGTAATCCATTATTGATTTCCTACCTCGTATTTGCTTTTTCAAAAAAGCAAAAAAATCTTTATCTTCCCAACAGCTTTCTAAAATGGAACCCATCAAGAGTGTTTACAAAGAAATCGATATTAAATTATTTTAAACGCTTTATGTATGTAACCGCCACAGATTCACACAATCATCCATGGCATCCATTACATAATAATTTAATATCAAGACAATAGTACCCCTCAAGACAACTACCCTCCTCTTGTTATTTTGTTCGCAATTGCTTTGGAGACATTCAATATTTTTTTATAAATATCTTCATTTGCAAATGCCTGACATTTTGGCAGTTTTTTTTTTCGCTTGAAATTATTATATTTTTATTTTTTATTGCAATGATGTAAGTATGAATGTATTGGTGTATATGTGACTACACATACAACTCTATTGACATGGTTCATTGTATCGTCGAGAGGGTGCTTAAGAACATCCAATATACCATTCTATATTTGTACAGCAGCTATCAAGTCAAGTGGAAAAATGTTGTCGAGTTACCCAACCCAGTCAAGCGCCAAATGTCAAGTTGACGCCAACTGAACCGTGGCAAGGTAAACAGTTGGAAGAGGAAAAATAATTCGATATAGCGAGTCAAAGATTCGATATTGAATTAGATAATTTAATACGATTGGAAGAGGAGAAATGGTATTTTTAGTAGAAAAATACGATGAAATAATTCAGCAATAAAAAGTTGCAAGTGAAAAAAAGTTCAGGTACCATTGGAAAATAATTTTTAAATTAAATATTTGCAGCAAAAATAAAAACATCATCACCTTGCCAAGGGGAATTTTCTCATATCTTACTTTTGTGGCCTATGGAGGCTTCGAAGACATCTTTAAGAACTCAAGACAGGTTGCAGTTGGTCAATGAAAGACTCCCTCTTGGTCTATTGAGACCGCCCTCAGCCGGTCTAGATATAGAGACCGCCTTCAGCCCGTATATATGTAGAGGCCGCCTTCAACCCGTATACATGAAGAGACCGCCTTCAGCCGGTCTATATGAAGAGACGACTTCAGCCGGTCTAAAAAGAGACTGCCTTCAGGCGGTCTAAAACGAGACAGCCTTCAGCCGGCCCATAGAAGACGGGTTCGTCTATAAAAGGGCTTTTTAAGGAACAAAGAATTAAAGGATTTTTTAAAGAATATTTTTACAAGGACCAACAGGAACGTGGATTTCTTAAAGAATTTTTTTAAGGGCCAACAGAAACGTGAATTTTTTAAAGAATATTTTTTCAAGGACCAACAGAAACGTGGATTTTTTAAAGAATATTTTTGAAAAGGACCATCATAAACGTGGATTTTTTAAAGAATATTTTTGAAAAGGACCAACAGAAACGTGGATTTTTAAAAGAATAATTTTTCAAGGACCAACAGAAACGTGGATATTTTAAAGAATATTTTTGAAAAGGACCAACAGAAACGTGGATTTTTTAAAGAATAATTTTTCAAGGACCAACAGAAACGTGGATATTTTAAAGAATATTTTTTCAAGGACCAACAGAAACGTGGATTTTTTAAAGAATATTTTTGAAAAGGACCAACAGACCAGGAAACGTTGATTTTTTAAAGAATATTTTTGAAAAAGACCAATAGAAACGTGGATTTTTTAAAGAACATTTTTTCAAGGGCCAACGGAAAAGTGGATTTTTTTCAAGAATATTTTTGAAAAGGACCAATAGAAGCGAGGATTTTTTTAAAGAATATTTTTGAAAAGGACCAATAGAAATGAGGATTTAAAAAAAATATATATTTTTTCAAGGATTAACAGAAACGTGGATTTTTTTAAAAAATATTTTTTCAAGGACCAACAGAAACGAGGATTTTTTAAAAAATATTTTTTAAGGGCCAACAGAAACGTGGTTTTTTAAGGAATATTTTTCCGAAGGCCATCAGAAACGTGGATTTTTTAAAGAATATTTTTCCGAAGGCCAAAAGAAACGTGGATTTTTTTAAAGATATTTTTCCGAAGGCCAAAGAAACGTGGATTTTTTTAATGAATATCTTTGAAAATGACCAACAGAAAATGTGGATTTTTTAAAGAATATTTTTTTAAGTACCAACAGAAAGGTGGATTTTTCAGCTCCGGGCGGGCTTCTTCAGTTGGTCTGTAAATAACGGTCCTCAGCTCGACTATAAAAGACGGGCTTCATCTCGTCGTGAAAGACCGCCTTCAGTCGGCCTATGCGAGATGGGTTTCAGCTCGTCTACGTTGGTCTATAGAGTCGACATCCAGCTATTGTCTATTGAAATTACTTCAGCGGGCTATAAAGACAGACTTCAGTCGGTCTATAAAGACGAACTTCAGCCGGTCCTTAACTGGCACTTTAATCGGTCCCTATATACCCTACTCTTTCTCCATCAAAGAAGTTTATTTTATTTATTTATTTATTTTTTTTTTTTTTGAATATTCCAGTATAATTACAACAACAATATCAAAACCTACCAACTTTGCTGCTGAGAGAAATGAACACAGCTTAAAGAAGTTGAACAGAGCGGCTAAAAGTGCAAATTTATTTGTGGCAACTAAAATAAACTGCAGCATCATTTTCGGTTGCAAATTTAAATGGAATATGGTGGAAGCCAGAAACGAAAAGGGGGAAAAATAAACTTTTGATGGAAAAAGTTCATTTCCTGTTGATGCTGTTACCTGCGTGGATAATCAAACAGAGGTGTTGGGAAATGGGTTGTAAGTCTTTGAAGAACTTATTATGCCTTGCAAAACTATTCTCAGAAGAGCTTGGAGTTAAACGGAAGCCTTTCAGAGCGTCTTCTATTCATTGATGACTTGTAGAATGTCTTTTCTACCTTAGAGGCCCATATAAGGTTAATTTGTTGAAGTCCTCTAGAATGTTTTCAATCTGTAGGAGACCTGATCAAAATCTCCTCAATATGGAAGTCTTGTAAAGGGGTTTCTATGTATAAAAACTCGTAGAGAATCTTTAATCTATAGAAACCCAATATAACACCTATCTATAGAAGACCTTTAAAATGTCCTACCAAATTTAATTGCAAAGGGGGAAAAATCATATATTTTTTTGTTTTATTTATTTACCCATTTTAAACGAATTTGTAACGTTGCTCAAACTTCAATGCACTGCCATAAATTGTAAAGTTTTTCTCCAAGAAATGAAAACTTTATTCTCCACCTCACCTCCCTCTTTTTGGTGTTATGCTTTAGCAGCATTTTACTCCGCTTGCAACAGTTTGTCGAACAATGAACAATAACAACATAAGCACATTTTGTTGTCTTCCAAAGGCGACGTCAACAGCTCAGTTCTTGCTTTTGCCATCGTCTGTAAAAATGTTGGTTAACAAAACAGAAAACAATTATCACACGACGCCATAAATTTTAACTCCCCCTCCCCACCCCAGCTAAAATAAACTGACAATTGATGGAGGAAATTTCGAAAGTGTTGAATTTCTGGGAATGGACGATTAAGATATTTTCTTAAAGCAGCATCAGCAAAAACGGAGAACACAACAGTTCCTTGAACCCTTCTCTTTGATGTGATGAAAGGGGTTTAACATTTAAATGTTTCGGAGAAGTAAAAATGCAATTGAGATGTGTCAGGCAGATGATAGGTATGACAAACAATTATTTAAATAGCTAGAGTTGATAGAAATTTGGGGATTCGTTAAAGACAAGGAGAAATTCATGAAAATATTAAAAAAAATAAAAAAAATATGTAAAAATATGTAAAAAAATATGTAAAAATATGTAAAAGAAAACACATTCCTAAAAATATTCTTTAAACAATCCACACTTCTGTTTGTCTTTGGAAAAATATTCTTTAAAACACCCACGTTTCTGTTGGTCCTTGAAAAAATATTCTTTAAAACACCCACGTTTCTGTTGGTCCTTGAAAAAATATTCTTTAAAAAATCCACGTTTCTGTTGGTCCTTGAAAAAATATTCTTTAAAAAATCCACGTTTCTGTTGGTCCTTGAAGAAATATTCTTTAAAAAATCCACGTTTCTGTTGGTCCTTGAAGAAATATTCTTTAAAAAATCCACGTTACTGTTGGTCCTTAAAAAAATATTCTTTAAAAAATCCACGTTTCTGCTGTTCCTTAAAAAATATTCTTTAAAAAATCCACGTTTCTGTTGGTCCTTTTCAAAAATATTCTTTAAAAAATCCACGTTTCTGTTGGCCCTTTTCAAAAATATTCTTTAAAAAATCCACGTTTCTGTTGGCCCTTTTCAAAATATTCTTTAAAAAATCCACGTTTCTGTTGGTCCTTTTCAAAAATATTCTTTAAAAAATCCACGTTTCTGTTGGTCCTTTTCAAAAATATTCTTTAAAAAATCCACGTTTCTGTTGGTCCTTTTCAAAAATATTCTTTAAAAAATCCACGTTTCTGTTGGTCCTTTTCAAAAATATTCTTTAAAAAATCCACGTTTCTGTTGGTCCTTTTCAAAAATATTCTTTAAAAAATCCACGTTTCTGGTGGTCCTTTTCAAAAATATTCTTTAAAAAATCCACGTTTCCGTTGGTCCTTTTCAAAAATATTCTTTAAAAAATCCACGTTTCCGTTGGTCCTTTTCAAAATATTCTTTAAAAAATCCACGTTTCCGTTGGTCCTTTTCAAAAATATTCTTTAAAAAATCCACGTTTCTGTTGGTTCTTGAAAAAATATTCTTTGAAAAATCCACGTTTCTGTTGGTCCTTGAAAAAATATTTTTTGAAAAATCCACGTTTCTGTTGGTCCTTGAAAAAATATTCTTTAAAAAATCCACGCTTCTGTTGGTCCTTGAAAAAATATTCTTTGAAAAATCCACGTTTCTGTTGGTCCTTGAAAAAATATTTTTTGAAAAATCCACGTTTCTGTTGGTCCTTGAAAAATATTCTTTGAAAAATCCTCGTTTCTGTTGGTCCTTGAAAAAATATTCTTTGAAAAATCCACATTTCTGTTGGTCCTTGAAAAAATATTTTTTAAAAATCCACGTTTCTGTTGGTCCTTGAAAAATATTCTTTGAAAAATCCACGTTTCTGTTGGTCCTTGAAAAAATATTCTTTGAAAAATCCACGTTTCTGTTGGTCCTTGAAAAAATATTCTTTGAAAAATCCACGTTTCTGTTGGTCCTTGAAAAAATATTCTTTGAAAAATCCACGTTTCTGTTGGTCCTTGAAAAAATATTTTTTAAAAATCCACGTTTCTGTTCATCCCTGAAAAAATATTTTTTAAAAATCCACGTTTCTGTTCCTCCTTGAAAAAATATTCTTTGAAAAATCCACGTTTCTGTTCACCCTTGAAAAAATATTTTTTAAAAATCCACGTTTCTGTTCATCCTTGAAAAAATATTTTTTAAAAATCCACGTTTCTGTTCATCCTTGAAAATATATTTTTTAAAAATTCTACGTTTCTGTTCATCCTTGAAAATATATTTTTTAAAAATTCTACGTTTCTGTTGGTCCTATTCAAAAATATTCTTTAAAAAATCCACGTTTCTATTGGTCCTTTTCAAAAATATTCTTTAAAAAATCGACGTTTCTGTTGGTCCTATTCAAAAATATTCGTTAAAAAATCCACGTTTCTATTGGTCCTTTTCAAAAATATTCTTTAAAAAATCCACGTTTCTGTTGGTCCTATTCAAAAATATTCGTTAAAAAATCCACGTTTCTATTGGTCCTTTTCAAAAATATTCTTTAAAAAATCCACGTTTCTGTTGGTCCTTGAAAAAATATTCTTTGAAAAATCCACGTTTCTGTTGGTCCTTGAAAAAATATTCTTTGACAAATCCACGTTTCTGTTGGTCCTTGAAAAAATATTCTTTGAAAAATCCACGTTTCTGTTGGTCCTTGAAAAAATATTCTTTGAAAAATCCTCGTTTCTGTTGGTCCTTGAAAAA
The DNA here is from genome assembly GCF_030504385.1 of Musca domestica. Lineage (NCBI taxonomy): Eukaryota > Metazoa > Arthropoda > Insecta > Diptera > Muscidae > Musca > Musca domestica. Next base: position 463,240 of record NW_026712246.1, on the reverse strand, counting down.
ATATTCTTTGAAAAATCCACATTTCTGTTGGTCCTTGAAAAAATATTTTTTAAAAATCCACGTTTCTGTTGGTCCTTGAAAAAATATTCTTTGAAAAATCCTCGTTTCTGTTGGTCCTTGAAAAAATATTCTTTGAAAAATCCACATTTCTGTTGGTCCTTCAAAAAATATTTTTTAAAAATCCACGTTTCTGTTGGTCCTTGAAAAAATATTCTTTGAAAAATCCACGTTTCTGTTCATCCCTGAAAAAATATTTTTTAAAAATCCACGTTTCTGTTCCTCCTTGAAAAAATATTCTTTGAAAAATCCACGTTTCTGTTCACCCTTGAAAAAATATTTTTTAAAAATCCACGTTTCTGTTCATCCCTGAAAAAATATTTTTTAAAAATCCACGTTTCTGTTCATCCTTGAAAATATATTTTTTAAAAATTCTACGTTTCTGTTGGTCCTATTCAAAAATATTCGTTAAAAAATCCACGTTTCAATTGGTCCTTTTCAAAAATATTCTTTAAAAAATCCACGTTTCTGTTGGTCGTTGAAAAAATATTCTTTATTTATTATTCTTTAAAAAATACACATTAATTGGTCTTTTAAAAAAATATTCTTGAGTCATACCACTTTTTTGGTCCCGGAAAAGCTAGAGCTCACAATTCCATTAAGGTGTTTCCTCTTGTGCGACTTTGTTCCCAACAGGTGTTCTTTTTAATTCAATAAGGCATGAGATGCTAAAAGCACACCAAAAATTGAATTAAAAAGTTTGCATTCAATAAATTTTTCAAAAGCTTTCCAGAATTGTTGTTCTTCAAAAAACAATCTACCTCGAATTCATAGGAGAGCCATGCAGATCCCCTCACACAACATTTAATCAATTTTTCTCCATATCGAATCAATGGCTGGCTAGCAGGTAGACAGAAAAAGGTCATTGTTTCCAAAAGAGTTGATGAAAAAACAATTTCAAACAACGTCAACACCCAGCCTCTGCCATTTACGCACATAGCGTGTGGTAAAGTTAAAAAGTTAGCACTTCAACTTAGCTCATCGCAGCAATATTCTGCATGTTTATGCAGAACTCTATGGTGTTAGCAAACATAACCTAATTATGGAGAATTTCCAGGGAGGAAAAAGGAACAATTAATTTTTAGATAAAATTCCATGGATTGCTCCCAGGACATACTCTCTGCCCCTTTAATCATGTGTGTGTATGTGTATTTTTTTGGAATTGCAGTTTTGATTACAGCGAAACAAAACACCATTTGTTAGCAAATTTTTCAGCGAACTATTTGAGGTTGAGGGTATTCGTACGAAAGGGGCTTCGAGTGCCTAAATGCCAACCTCTGATGCCAGTTGTTACTGACATTTGCAATTCACCAAAAATCAAACAATGTTACTTAATTAAATTATTTACAACGAATGTTGTGTATGTATGTGAGAGTAAGAGAAATACATTTGTTATAAACTAAATCGAGACCTGTAGAGCAACAGCAAAATCAGGCAAATTTTAATTTTTTTGGTCCATTTGAACCCCGTAAATGTACATCTCTATAACAATAGGCTTTAATTCTGATCCTAACCCTATCCCATGCAAAATTACGGCCTACTTATAATACCCACTTAGGGTTGTGGGTTGCAGAAAAACTTTAGGAAATATATAATTCAAAGTTTCAAGTCAAATTGAAAAAATCGCATGCGATAAAAGCTATAACAAGAATTGAAAAATATTCACTTTTTTATTGTCATATTTTTAGGCGATTTTCTTAGATTTTATCCCTTTACTTTTCGAAATGGTCAAATTGGTGAGAATAGTGAAAATCAGAATAGCGGTTCTTGACTCAAAAGCGGAACAAATAACAACAATTTCTTTTACATATATATTGTACCTATTTTGCTATAAATCCGATATCTTGGCTATCAGCATCACTGCAATGGCTAGAAGTTACCTTTTAATGTATTTGTGATTTCGTACGTAATAATAGCCTACAACACAATGTGTTGTGGATATTATAAGTTTGTTTGGGCCAAAAATTATGTAACACCTCGAAATATTGGTTTCCCACATAGGAAAGTATAAATGGATCTCGCCAAGCTGAGTCGATCTAGCTATGTATGTCTGTCCGTCCGTCTGTCCACGTTAATTTGTAATCACGCTACAGGTCGCAATTATGGCCCGATCTTCACGAAATTTGCATGGATGTGGGGATATGGCCAGAATAGAAGCCTATAGCTTTTGGTGATGATCGCATAATATTTAGGACTTGAAATGTACCAAAAACTGAAAAATTTCCTGATTTTGCAGTTTCTCTACAGGTCGCAATTATAGACCAGTGGATGGGGCTAAAGCTTAGAGCCTGGCAGAATCCTTACGATTTGGATGGTCATCGGGTAATATTGAGTGGGCGAAATTATGGTCTATTTGTTTTAAATTAAAATATAATTTTCTAATAACCGCGAATATTTTTAATCCTGCCGAAGTCACAAATAGTCGAAAAGGTCAATTCTGACCGTTACGTAGATGTCGATAGTAAATATATCGGATGTATATAGCGAAATACAGGGTGAGATGAGAAAACTGCAACCAACTTCAGACTGCTGTCATTTCTAAGCCACTCGTCCGACAGCTGTTAAAATGATTCCAGTGACAGCTCATTATATTGTTTATAGGCGTACAAAAGCATTTTGGTGAGAATTTTCCAGAAAAAAAAGTTATTCGAGATGGAATTCAGGCGTGGAAAACCAAAACAAGTGGCTATTGTTAGAGCAGTCCAGCATTTAAATGTGAATAAATCTTTTGTGTCTCGTACCTTCCCTCATTGTCGTGATACTGGTAGCGTAGCCCGACGTCAAGGAAGTTGACATCAGCAGAAATGGTTCGAAAAGTAAAGTAGCGACTTGATCGAAACCCGCGTCGCAGTGGCAGAAAAATGGCTTGTGAGCTGAACATATCGCAATATTCCACTCGTAAATATTGAATTAAATTCCAAAAAGTGCAAGAACTTACAGCGCTACAAAAAGAAAATATATTCCAAAGAGCTAAAGAGTTGCTTCGCTTTGCCGAAAGTGGTCAACTGCCGAATTTGATTTTCTCCGATGAGAAAACATTCGTTGTCCAGCAGTTTGTAAACAAACAAAATGGTCGTGCTTACTTGCCAAAGAGGGCAGTTGAAAATGTGCATCTTCGGTTGGCCACTAGAAATCAAGCACCGGCCATGGTGATGGTGTGGGCCGCCATAACATAATCGACCGTAGCATTGGAATAAATGCCGAAAATATTCTGGAGGGTGCCACGCAAACATTTTGCTTTAGACATTCCAACAGGACTCCTCCCCATTGCACTCAGCACGCGCCACCCAAGAATGGTTACAAAATGAGGTTCCTCGTTTCATTTCCAACGCACAATGACCACCAAAATCTCTGGATACCAATCCGTTGGACTTTTGTGTCTGGAGTATTTTGGAAAGGAAGGTAGGCACTAAAAAATACCAAAGTGTCGATCACCTCGAGCAAGGGGTTCGCCGGGAATGGGCCAAAATACCGGAGAGCATTGGCCGTTTTAAGGCCATAATTCGTGCCAAGGGTGACCAATTAGAATAAATCTAAACGTGTTCTAAAATTTAAAGATTATGGCGTACATCGTAATATTATTATCAAACCAAAACGATTATAAAATTCGAAATAAGTATCCGGTTCGTTTCTATTTCACACATCCCATTATTTCTACTAACACAAGATCTGCTGTGTAGATGGTACACCTCCTGGTACCTCCCCCCCAAAGTTTTAAAGATTTGAGTAACCAAAACGATCATAAATCCAAAATTCCGAAATAAACTCCCAAGGTCTGGTGTGAAGATGGAATAGATTGGTCCACTCCTACTGGTACCTTCCCAAAAAGGGTCAACATTTTGAATCTTCATGAACACTAAATTAACATCTGATTCCATTTAGATTTGGCACATTACAATATTTTTTATCGAAACAAGATGTGTAATAAATATTGTAAAAATCGGACCATTCCTTCTGGTACCTCCCCCCAAATTGTCATAGTTTCGAATAACCAAAACGATTATAAAATCCGAAATAAGAATCCGGTTCTATTCATATTTCACACATTCCATTATTTCCACTAACACAAGATCTGCTGTGTGGATGGGATATATCGGTCTACACCTTCTGGTACTTCCCCCACAAACGTTTAAAGATTTGAATAACCAAAACGATCGTACAATCCGAAATTGGCATCTGGTTCTCTTCAAATTACACGAATCACAATTTTTATTAACCCAAGGTCTGCTTTGAAAATTTGATATATCTATTCCCTCCTCATGATACCTCTCCTACAAAACGTCAACATTTTAAGTATCCAAACTCGGAATTAACATCCGATTTCATTCATTTCTCTCTTGGTACATCTCAATATTCCCATTAACACAAGATCTTTTATAAAAATGGTACAGTAGTACCTCCCCTACATACTGTTCATGATTTTCGAAAAACAGAACGCCCAAAAAAGCGAAATAAGCATTCAACCTTCTTCAAATTTCACACATCCGAATATTTTTGCTAACGCATGATCTGTTATGAAGATGATATATATCTGCTAAACTCTCCTGCTACCTCACCCACAAAGGGTCACAATTTCCAATACTTATATCTGTCATAACTTGCAAAACAAGTCGGCGATTCTTTACATTTTGCTATATCTTAATATTTCTCTTAACCAGAAGTCTGATATGAACTTGTAATTTTTCGAAATTTATGATTTCGGATAAAATTTGATATACAGGGTGAGATAAAAAACTTCAACAAAGTCGAAAGCCATAATTTTGACATTTTTTTAGTTTTATGAAAGCAAAAACTGTCGGAAATAGCATCAAATTTTAGAATTAGTTTAGATTTATTCGAATTGGACACCCTTGGCACGAATTATGGCCTTTAAACGTCCAATGAAACCGTCTCACGCTGTCCGAATTTTAATCTGTGGTATTTTGGCCCATTCCCGGCGAAACGCTTTCTTGAGGTGATCAACACGTAGATATTTTTTTAATGCCAACCTTGCTTTCCAAAATACTCCAGACACAATAGTCCAACGGATTGGTATCCGGAGATTTTGTTGGCCATTTTGCGCTGGAAATGAAGCGAGAAACCTCATTTTTAACCATTCTTGGGTGGTGCGTGCTGAGTGATATGGTGCTAAGTCCTGTTGGAATGTCCAAGGTCTGCGGCCAAAATGTTTGAGTGCCCAAGGCTTTAATACACCCTCCAGAATATTTTCGCGATAATATTCGGTATTTATTCTGATGTCACGGTCGATAAATACGAGCGGAGAGCGACCATCGGCTGTTATGGAGGCCCACACCATCACCATGGACGGCGCTAGAGTTCTGGTGGCCAACCGAAGGTACACATTTTCAGCTGACCTCTTTGGCAAGAAAACACGATCACTTTGTTTGTTTACAAACTGCTGGACAAGGAATATTTTCTCATCGGAGAAAACAAAATTCTGTAGTTTACCACTTTCGGCGAAGCGAAGCAAATCTTTAGCTCTTTCGAGTCTATTTAAGTTCTGCACTTTTTGGAATTTCAATGGCTTTACCCCGAACTCATTTTTCAATATTTGCCGAATGGAATATTGAGATACGCTCAGCTCACGAGCCATTTTTTGGCCACTGCGACGCGAGTTTCGATCAAGTCGCTTCTTTATTTTTCGAACCATTTCTGCTGATGTTGATGTTTTTTTCTGTCTATTTTCTTGAAATCGGACTGCACTACCAGTATCACGGCAACGAGCGATGGTACGAGACACAAAAGATTTATTCACGTTTAAATGCTCGAGTGCTCTAACGATAGCCACTTGCGGTTTCCAGCCAAATATAAAGAAATCACTCTATCACGCTTGAATTCCATCACGAATAACTTTTTTTCTGGAAATCTCGCACCAAAATGCTTTTGTACGCTTGTAAACAATATAATGAGCTGTCAGCTGTCAATAATTTTAACAGCTGTCGGACGAGTGGCTTTGAAATGACAGCAGTCTGAAGTTGGTTGCAGTTTTTTCATCTCGCCCTGTAATTTATCGAAATTTATCATTTCGCATAAAATTGGATATAAATGTTCAATTTCCTTAAAATTTTCCACATATCACATATTTTTGTCTGTGTTAGATGAATTATGAAAATGGAATACTTCGGTCCGCTATTTTCCAAAAATTTGCACATATCTCGTATAAGGTATAAGAAATAGCCGATATAGTCTAAATCTGGCACGTTGTAATATTTTTATCAGTCATAGATCAGATACGAATTGGTTAATATTGTCAAACTGGGTCAACAGTTTGAATAATCATAACTTAAGGCTGGGGGTATATATCTATCGGAAAAATCGACTGATACTATTTTACTTGTTCTACTACGAAATTCCACAGACATAACTGTAACTAATCTCCCATCAGTCCCACTTGTAAGCAATAGATCTATATACAGGGTTGCCCATATTCGACGGACCCATCTGGCAACGCCATAAAGATGACAAAGATGTCACATCGCTTAATGAAATACCGCTTTTGAAGCGTCAATCCAAGCAGATTTTTACCATGAACCAATAGACGCCACGCGAGCGCTCTGAAATTGTTGAAATTTACATTCAACAGAAGAAGTCAATTGTGAAAACTCAACGTGCTTTTAAAACATTAAAAAATGTGAGAAGTGCGCCTTCTAAGAACACCATTAAGCGTTTATACGAAAAATTTTCGACTGGTAAGGCTCTTTCTAATCCGAAGAGGGCATATAAAAGTCGACCAAGGCGATCGACCGAGAATATCGCTGCCGTACGAGCCAGTGTTGAGAGGTCCCCAAGAACATTGGGCATGGCTCGGTCCACATTACAACGGATTATTCGCATTGATTTGCATTTGTTCCCGTACAAAATTCAATTGACGCAAAGAATGTTGCCTGTGGACAAGCCTCGTCGATTGGAATGGGCCCAAAAAAAAAAAAAAACTGCATGTATTTTAAGGATTATAGCCCTAGAACTGTAGAATTTTTGTCCCATAAACACAGTTCTTGGTACTTGGAAGTACTTTTTTGAATAGGTAATACCACGTGTTGTCTTAGTTCATAACCTTAAGAATAGCATCTCAAAAAATTTTAGATATTGTTCAAAAGTATGCCTAATAGTCCTAAACCTGCCCTCCTATCGGAAACTATTTCACAAACCCTACTTACACAGCACAACATATGTGTGTGTGTATTTAAATATAATTGTACTCACACACACACACTCTGGCACACATTTCATACCACGAATTCGTAACTAATGTGCAAATAAATTGTACAGTAAGTAAAGGATAATGTGATTATCAGTTGATTTACGAGTTACGATTTAGTCCGACCATATTCATTTATTTATATTCCTCCTCGTGTTATTGTTGTTGTGCATGTTTTCATTGAAAACTGTAAAATGCAACAAATTACAAGGCACTAGTTGTGTGGGTGGCTCGGTAGGTGGTACCCCTGCAATTATATGTGTATGTAGGTGAATCGAATATATATTTAAATACTACATTTACATACAGTAGCGTGCAAAACCGATCACATGTTTTGCAAATTTGGCAGTTAAGCTGTGTAACAATATTTAAAGTCAATCAAATTAAATGAAACTTATGTTATATTTTATTTAATTCATTATAATAATATTAAGGCTGAAATCAACTTAAAGTGTATACATATTCGGGATAATTTATTATAAACATAAGAGGAACTCCATGTGCTCACTTTTGCACGTTTCGCATATATTCGTTGTTTTCCAAATTCTTAGTATTTTGTCCATAACCCTTTATTTTTTATGACACCTTTCATACGTTTGGGCATACTTTCCACTAAATTTTGGATAAAATTGTCAGGAATTTGTCCCCATTCAAATTGTACACGCCGCCAGAGTTCATCCATATTCTCAGGAGCTCTCTTGTATTTTCCAAGTCTTTTTTTCAAAATGGACCACAAATTCTCAATTGGATTGAGATCGGGTGATTGTGCGGGCCACTCCATAAGCTTAAATGTTTGTTGGGAAAACCACTCTTTTACTATTTTGGCGGTGTGTTTCGGGTCTCCATCCTGTTGGAAAATGACTTGCTCCTCCGAGTATGGACTGGATTGTACGAAGTCTGGTAAATTTGACTTCAAAATATCCAGGTAGTCCTCCTTCTTCATTATCCCACTTATTTTAACAATTGGTCCAATATTATGCCATGTAAAACAGCCCCACACCATCAAACTACCTCCACCATGTTTCACTGTTTGTTTCACGTGATGCCTTTGGATGGTTTCTTTGGGACGACGCCAGTAGTAACTTATTCCGTCTGATTGAAATCGGTTTATTTTTACTTCGTCCGACCAAATGACTCGCCTCCAATCCTCAACACTCCAATTCACATGTTTCTTGCAGAATGCTAAACGAGCTTTAACATTTTTAGCGGATAAAGCCGGTTTCTTCTTCTTTACTGCTGATAGCAATCCAATTCTATGCAACGCTCTACGGGCGGTCCACTCGCTTACATTCTTATTTAATGCATCTGCAGCTTGTTTAGGTGTTATGGAACTATCTTTTCTCATTTCTCGTTCCATTAAGCGGGCATCCGCGTCAGAAAGTTGTCTCGGTCGACCTCCAACATTTGGCGCTCGCACAATATTTTTTCTTTTCTGGACTTTAACTACAGTGCTTTGACCAATATTCAATTTTTCGGCTATTTCTCTGGTAGAATGCCCTTTTTCCGTTAACACCACGACACTATTTTCTAGTTCTACGCTAAGTTTTTTCATTTTTTATTAAATGATAATTTTATTAAATCGATCACTTTCAACACGTGTTAAGAACTAATATCAAAGTAAAATACCAAACTAAGATAAAGAGTAAAAACCAATGAGAGATCAACAAAAGCATGAGAGACCAATAACGGTAAATATTTGTTTACATTTCTACATTAACTTTCTGCTTTTTGAATAAATGCGAAACGTGCAAAACTGAACATATGTGATGTCTCTCATGTTTATTACATAGTATCCTGCACAACCTGGTTATACTAAATAGTGTTGTATGCCATTTGTTTTGTTTTGTTTCTAGTAATGAATCAACAAAGTTTCATTTCATTTAATTGCGTACAAATATTTTTACAGAGCTTAATATCTAAAACCGCAGAAGGTGTGATCGGTTTTGCACGCTACTGTATTGCCTGGATGGTTGGCTGGTTGGCAGAGCCCTGATGTGATATGGAAAATATTTTATACATTAAATCGTTGTTAATTTATGTCCGAGTGAAATATTTTCAGTTTTAATTAAAATTCTATGACGTCATCTATAACTAAGTGTGTGTGTCTGCGTGCGTGTTTGATGGAAGGGGTGGGGTAATGCAAGGTCAGGAAGATAGGTTTCAGTAAAAGAATTAAGTGGAAGGTTATAAATTGAAAGTTTGGTATGGATTGTTTTTTATAATTGAATTATTTAAAGTAGGAGGAGATAATTTTTGATTTGGGTATAATAACTCTGTTTACATCTGAAATAAGATTCTAACATAACAAAATAAAAATATGTCAAAAAAATTATTTCTCTTTTTTTAGGTCAAACGTAACAACTGTTTCCCTCCTTGGAAGAAATGGAGTTCTACAAACGAATAAAAGGTAAGTTTTGAGAACGTTAAATGAATTTAGACTCTTTGTCGCGGTGGTGCTAAAATCACCACCAATCCAATATATCCCATCTTCACACTAGATATGATAGGAGCAGAAGTATTGAGGCGTGGGGAGTTTCAGAAAATCGGCCATATATTTTAATTAGAAAATGGAAATATTAAAAAAAATACGTATTGAGCTATGCCTGCTATAAAAGTTCTGAATTGGAAAATCCAATCGAATGTTTATTTCAATTTCTATGAAAAATTGTAAGTTTGTTTTAGGTTTCGTCAGTTTGAGGGGAAGTATGGCAGAATGAATGAACTAATTTATCACTTCTTCACTCTACGTTAAGTAGCAAAGTCTTAGGAAAATTGGGGAATTATTTCGAATTTAATATATGGTGTAGCTAGGTAAAAATTGAATCTTTTGGGTGGAGGTACTAGAAAGGGTGTACCGCTTTTGTCGATTTTCGCATCCGACCAAATCGGATATTTACAATGTACCATAATCGGTCCTAATCGAATACTTCCTTCGAGGGATACTGTGCTCACCGTTCGAGCAGACAGATGTATATGATTAGAATGATTCCAGATGTCCTGAAACGGATTTTGTCAAAAGAAACATGGGGTTAAATAAGGCATGTGTGAATGATATGTACTCGAGGTTAACCTAATTACGGCGAAGATGCTAAATTGTGCCAGTGTGAATATTTTAAAACCCCCCACCACCCCATTGTGCTAATATGTCCAGATGGACTGTCTACGATGGGGTTAACTGAGGCATGTGTTGATCCTAACGAATGATATGTACTCGAGGTTAAACTTAATTTCGGCGAAGATGCTAAATTTAGCTATTCTTGGCCTGATCGACTATCCACGATATCCCTAAGATTTTGAGGATTCGAAAAACAGTAGGTATCGCTATATGGGGCTATATCAAAAAAGAAATCAGGCACGTGTTAACGTTATTCGATCACCATAAAATTTCATATTTAAGGCTTTTGGAAGAATTTAAAAAATAGGGCGTTTGTTTATTTGGTCACCCTAGTAAATTCACTCAAAGAGAATATGTCACTTGATGCACAATCTGGAAATTTGATCGGAAATCTCCAAAGTCCCAAAATACCGGAGGTAGCATTATACATATAGGAGCCATATCTAAGCAAGGACCGATTTATTTTATTACACCTTCAACCTTCAACAATATGACTAAAGAGGCCTTTCTGGGTGGTTCGTGCTTACGATAATCCATCAATTCAATCCAAAAATTTGCCCTTCCCCATTTGTTTGTCAAACTTAGATCAAGTTTCTGGTATTCATACAAATAGAAAAACTATATATAAATACAGGGTGAGATGAAAAAACTGCAACCAACTTCACACTGATGCCATTTCGAAGCCACTCGTCCGAAAGCTATTAAAATTATTCCAGTGACAGCTCATTATATTGTTTACAAGCGTACAAAAGCATGTTGGTGAGAATTTTCCAGAAGAAAAGTTATTCGTGATAGAATTCAAGCGTGATAGTGCGATTTCATTATATTTGGCTGGAAAACCACAAGTGGCTATCGTTAGAGCACTCCAGCATTTAAATATGAATAAATCTACCATCGCCCTTTACCGTGATACTGGTAGCGTAGCCCGACGTCAAAGAAGTGGACGGAAGAAAACAGCAACATCAGCAGAAATGGTTCGAAAAGTAAAGTAGTGACTTGATAGAAACCCCCGTCGCAGTGGCCGAAAAATAGCTCGTGAGCTGAACATATCGCAATATTCCATGCGGCAAATATTGAAAAATGTGCCAATGAAATTCCAAAAAGTGTAAGAACTTAATCCGCAGTAGAAAGAAAATAGACTTAAAAGAGCTAAAGAGTTGATGAGAAAACATTCGTTGTCCAGAATTTGTGAACAAACAAAATGACCGTGTTTACTTGCCAAAGAGGTCAACTGAAAATGTGAACCTTCGGTTGGCTTCCAGAACTCAAGCACCGGTCATGGTTATGGTGTGGGCCGCCATAACAGCCGATGGTGGCTCTCCGCTCGTATTAATCGACCGTGGCATTAGAATAAATGCCAAATATTATCGCGAAAGTATTCGGGAGGGTATATTAAACATTTTGGCCGTAGACCTTGTACATTCCAACAGGACTCAGCACGCGCCACCCAAGAATAGTTCATTTCGCTTCATTTCCAGCGGACAATGGTCAACAAAATCTCCGGATACCAATCCGTTGGACTATTGTGTCTGGAGTATTTTGGAAAGCAAGATTGGCACTAAAAAATACCAAAGTGTCGATCACCTTAAGCAAGCGCTTCGCCGTTAATGGGCCAAAATACCGCAGAGCAACATTGGGGCAGCGTGTAACGGTTTCATTGGCAGTTTGAAGGCTTAAGTCGTGTCAAAGGTGACCAATTCGAACAAATCTAAACTTATCCTAAAATCTGATCCTATTTCCGACATTTTTGATTTCATTCAATGAAATTAAAAAAAATATATATAAAAATTTTGTTTTTTTATCTCACCCTGTATATCCAATCTTCTCAGCAGATCTTGTGTTAGCGGAGATAATGGGATATGTGTAATATGAAGAGAACTGTATGCTTATTTCGGATTTTATACTCGTTTTTATTATTCGAAATATTTAACCCTTTGGGTGGAAGGTACCAGAAGGAATGGTCAGATCTCTATCATCTTTATATCTTGTGTTGATAGAAGTATTGAGGTGTGCCAAGGTTGAATGGAATCGGATGTTAATTTTGCGTTTAATGAGCTTCATGGGTATTCAAAATTTTGTTTTGCAAAGTTGGAGCTTAATCAGATTATCCTTTATCTTTCTTTTCTTTGAAAAGTGCAACCTTTTGAAGGGAAGGTCCTTGATGGAGTGGACCGATATTGTCCATCTTCAAACTCGATCTAAGTGTGATAATAATATTACGATGTACCAAGTTAACGTATGCAGTAGCCAGCCAGACAGACGGTCTCGAAAAATAGCTCGTGAGCTGAACATATCGCAATATTCCATGCGGCAAATATTGAAAAATGTGCCAATGAAATTCCAAAAAGTGTAAAAACTTAATCCGCAGTAGAAAGAAAATAGACTTAAAAGAGCTAAAGAGTTGATGAGAAAACATTCGTTGTCCAGCAGTTTGTAAACAAACAAAATGATCGTGTTTACTTGCCAAAGAGGTCAGCTGAAAATGTGAACCTTCGGTTGGCTTCCAGAACTCAAGCACCGGTCATGGTTATGGTGTGGGCCGCCATAACAGCCGATGGTGGCTCTCCGCTCGTATTAATCGACCGTGGCATTAGAATAAATGCCGAATATTATAGCGAAAATATTCTGGAGGGTGAATTAAAGCCTTGGGCACGCAAAAATTTTGGCCGCAGACCTTGGACATTCCCACAGGACTAAGCACGCGCCATTTAAGAATGGTTACAAAATGATGTCTCCCGCTTCATTTCCAACGGACAATGGCCACCAATATCTCCGGATACCAATCCGTTGGATTATTATGTCTTTTGGAAAGCAAGGTTGGCACTAAAAAATACTAAAGTGTCGATCACCTCAAGCAAGCGCTTCGCCGCTAATGGGCCAAAATACCGCAGAGCAACATTGGGGCAGCGTGTGACGGTTTCATTTTTTGATTTCATTCAATGAAATAAAAAATATGTATATAAAAATTTTGTTTTTTTATCTCACCGTATATCCAATCTTCTCAGCAGATCTTGTGTTAGCGGAGATAATGGGATATGTGTAATATGAAGAGAACTGTATGCTTATTTCGGATTTTATACTCGTTTTTATTATTCGAAACTTTTAACCCTTTGGGTGGACGGTACCAGAAGGAATGGTCAGATCTCTATCATCTTTATATCTTGTGTTGATAGAAGTATTGAGATGTGCCAAGGTTGAATGGAATCGGATGTTAATTTCGCGTTTAATGAGCTTCATGGATATTCAAAATTTTGATTTGCAAAGTTGGAGCAAAATCGGATTATCCTTTCTCTTCCGATGCAATAAAATATTTTACGATGTACCAAGTTTGGATCATATCGGATACTGTCTTCGAGCGTTAACGTATGCACTGAAGGTCTCGAAATTTTATCTTTGACGTTATCCTTCTAAGAATGACATAACTCATAAAAGTGGGGTTTAACCCTAAAATTTTCATATATACTTATATGAATTCATGGCGTTTAGATAAGATCTAGACTTTTGATGTCTTCTGGGACCTGTAGTAGAATTTTATGACAAATAAATTTGTGGAATTTGTTGACCTATTTCGTTTAAAGTGAGTTTTTAGCCATATTTTGAAGAAAGGACCAAATAGACCCCTTTGGTGACAGGCGTGAGAGTCAGCATTATTCGCATTGTTGTCTGTAATATTGACAAAGTCACTGTGTACCTAAAATGTTGGCCGAAAATCGTAGACCTGCATACCACGTCTATGCATAGTCCCCATATAAGGGCACCTCCCTATATTCAGTATTATGATAATTCACCGGAATTGTTTCATATTCGAATTTGAAGTTCCTAACAGGTACTACAGCCTGTGACAGAAAATTGGCTATGTCGGTCCACGTCTTTGCATAGCCTTCCTAAATTTGGTCTTTTGATTATTTAAGCGACATTATTCATTGGAATTGTTTCAAATTTCGTATTTGAAGTTCTTAACAGGTACTACAGCCTGTAACAGAAATGTGTCTATGAAGGTCTAGGTCTTCGTATGGACCCCATGTATCAGTGCCTCCGTATATTCGGTATTTTGATGATTTTAGCGACATTATTCAAAGGAATTGTTTCAAATTTTATATTTGCACTTCGTAATGGGTTCTACAGCCTGTGACAGAAAATTGCTTATGCAGGTCCACGTCTTCGTATAGACTCCAAACTAAAGGTTAAGTTCCTATATTCGGTATTTTTGAAATTTTAATAGAATTTTTAACGGATGCTATTTTTTAATTATTTATTTTTTTATTTAAACATTTCCAAATACGGTGGGGGGTATTCAAAGTTCAGCCCGTCAGAACTTACTGCTTTTTAAATTTTTTTTGCTCTACTTTCATAATCTGCTCGATTTTTTTCCATTTTTATACCCTACACCACAAGGTGGTCAGGGTATTCTGTCTTTGTGCATTTCTTTGTAACATGCAAAAGGAAACGAGATAGACCCATAGTTCCTTTTGATGATCTGCATATAATCACATTCTGAGTCGATTTATGCATGTCCGTTCGTCCGTCCGTCTGTCTGTCTGTCCATGTATTTTTGTAAACAAAATGCAGGTCGCATTTATTATTCGATTGAGATGAAATTTTGCAAGGACGAACCCTATTGAAATTGGAGATAAACGGTAAAAATTTAGATATAGCTCCCATATATATCTTCGTCCGATGTGCCTTTTATTGTGCACCAAACGTGTAGTATCAGCCCGAATAGTATGGAATTTTGCACATACAACCAAATTAGGCCTGAAAATAAGTATGCCAAATTTGATCGAAATCGGCTCAGATATAGCTATAGTTCCAATATATATTGTTCATCCGATTTGTTATTTTAGTCCTCCGTAGCCGTAATATGCACTCTGTAACAACAATATTTGGGGAAACATATCAAATACAGCTCAGAAATACCTTTGCTAAATTTTATCGAGATCGGTTCGGATTTGGATATATCTTCCATATATTACTTCGTCAAATGGGATGGAATTTGGCACATGCGACCGAATTGAGTCTAGAACCTAGTACGCCAAATTTGGTGAAGATCGGTTCAGATATAGCTATAGCTCCCATATATATTATTCATCCGATTTCTAGTATTTCTTTCTTTTGAACTTTAAATTATAATTATGATCATAGCGTGTATAATTTAATTCTCCCATAAAAACTTTTAATTGTTACGTGGAGGTCTACTAAATTAGCAAATTTGTGGTAGGCCCCGTCCGACTTTAAGACTTTATTTACTGGTTTTGCAGAATATTATCAACTGATTCAGTATTTAGGTCCTTAAAATCCTCTAGTCCTTATCGAGAGCTATTTCTACACACATTTATTTGTATCGATTTTATGACTGCTATTGCATTTGCTCTTTTGTATCTTAAATATGTGATAAAATTTTCAAATTTATTCCCATGTCCTCTCCCTTCCCTCGTGTATAATTAAATAGCCATTTCAATCTTCAGTTAATGCCGAAGTATTTATTATTTAATTTTCGTACCTCAATAGCAAATATTTCTTCCCAGGCTTATTAACTAAAAATTATATGCTCAGCAGACCCATACACTCACTCACGCATTTATACGTTTCCCTCTCAATGTGATCTGTATATGTGTGTGTGTCTGTCAACATTTTCGAAAATATTTTATTCTTACTTCAGCTACACCGAAGCCCATGGGTTGTATGACCAAGTGTTGGCCAGTGCCACCACCACCACCACTAACTCCATGTGTCCAATGTCCAAGTTTGAGCCTGTTGGCTTTCCGACTTCTTGACAAGAGGCCATGAGACCACAAATGAGTGTTGTGTTTGTTCACTCGTTTAGTGGTAATATGAAACCAAAACACCAGAGGATAGAGAGGGAGCTCTCTGCCCCATGGAGTCTAAAACGCATACATGTACACCCCCCCGGGGCATTTTCTGTCTGGTCATTTCAAAATCTCATATTTCGTATAGAACAACATGGGTAACATGTTTGGGTTGAGGGGGAGGTGAGTGGGTGGTATTCATAATAATTTGTTATTATTTTGTTGCTGGTGTTGATTATGCATTATTATTGTGTTGCACATGCACTCACACACACGCGCTGCACTACATTTTCAGTAACAATTGAATGTGCGGTCATATGATTAGTATATGAAAAATTACTATGCAAATGTGTTTGTGTCTAGTTGAGTGTGTGTGTGCATTATTATAGTACCAATATTAATGTATCTGTGCCAGTATAGAAGTACAAGTCCAAGTGGTTGCTTGTGGTCAAAACATCAAATCGAACAAGCCACAAATGCAAAACCTTTTAAATGTGCACGCACACAACAGAATTAAGCCCAGCAAACCAAAATGTCAGAGTTTGGACCAAGGACCAACAGAAACGGGGATTTTTTAAAGAATATTTTTTCAAGGACCAACAGAAATGTGGATTTTTTAAAGGATATTCCTTTAAGGACCAGCAGACCAACAAATATGGATTTTTTTAAGGACCAACAAACGTGGATTTTTAAAGAATATTTTTGAAAAGGACCAACAGAGACGTGGATTTTTTTTAAAGAATATTTTTGAAAAGCACCAACAAAAGTGGATTTTTTAAAGAATATTTGAAAAGGACCATCAGAATCGTGGATTTTTTAAAGAATATTTTTGAAAAGGACCAACCGGAACGTGGATTTTTTAAAGAATATTTT